>NC_137933.1:31897341-32497341 GCF_963969265.1 Rhamphochromis sp. 'chilingali'
TCCGATATCCTCAGCCTATCCCCCCTTATACCTTTTCTTTCTTTTGGTCTTGAATCTTCAAATTTATTTTCTATCCAAGTTAAATCAAGAGCTTTGCCTTCAGGCTCATTTCAATCTTACCACAGATCCCTGGTACAAAGAACACAATAAGTGCTGTATAAATCCCTGATTCGATTCCTTTCTGTAAATATTAGTCATATTTTGAACAGTAAAGCTACGAAAACTATGAAAAGCTGTGTAAAAGTCCCTTCAAAGATTTTACAGTACATATTCACAGCTCGTATTCTTGAAAAATTTGGAATACGGCTTTACTTCTGACAACCCAAGCTTCTTTTTGTTCTCCTTCATTGTAGCTTGGCTTTTCTGCCCCCCCAATAGAAAACCTTGATTTTCTGACTCCATTAAATCCTTGCACTGGCATTTCATGCCCAGTAAGGTTGCTTGTCATTCACAGAGAAGTGTTATTCAGCTACTTTCAAGTAATTTATTTTGTTTGCGTGTTTCCTCTTCCACTTTCACATAATGATCCATTCAAGGAATTTTGATCTAACCTCAAAACCTCAACTCAAAACTCTTTTGTCCTTGAGGACGCAGCTGGGTATGCATCCTTGAAAATCCACAACACAAACTATGACCTGAAGAGTTTGTTTTTTAACAAATATCTAACAAGATGGTTCAGCTGGGTTTGTGTACACAGCATCCTGACTTATATAATAAAAATGTCAGTATTTTACATTCAAATTCTCTAAAATCCATTGTTGTTATTAATTAAATAACCTATCTGTTGTAGCAGTTTTTAAAGCTGCAGTAACATGTTGAGCCTTTTGACAGAACATTACACTTACACTACACATTATATATTATGCATTATGCTCAGGTTAACTTCAAGTACTTTCTAGGTCTGGTCTGGTTGTGCAATGTATTGGATTTCGATTACTATTTAACATAAACACAAAGCCACTTTTAATAGAAGTTGACACAATACTAAGCCTGCTTTTGTGGATTTTGATGGAGGCCGATGGTTTGAATGGCATCTCAAAAATTCATCAAACATCACAGCCATTAGCAGCTTTGTTCCTGAAGTGCTGGTCTTAGCTTACAAGAGTGCATATTGGTAAAACACCACAGCAGTTGCCTGTTTAATGTTTTGCTCCAACCTCTGCATACAAAATGCACTGCTGAACCTCCTCAGGAGAAATAAAACACAGTGTAAAATGCTGGCAGTGTTTTCTTCTTAAGTGGTGAACAAACCAAGCAGATCGTAAAAATGATGCAAGGACGCTCGCAGTGAGCTGAATTCTTAGTAGGCGTTTACACGCTATGCTTAAATTCTGGGTAGCTGACCGATGGCTAGAGCACAAATTATTTACATGCATCTTGATAACTTGTGATGAAGTGGCCTGTCCCATGGTTCCATGAATAAACCAATTAAACAGCAGTCTTCAATCCTGGTTGCAGAGCTGGTTTTCTTTACTACAGCCAACTTAATTGCAGTCACTTGCAGTCCCTGGTGTGAATCAGTTCATGATTAGACTGAAATCAGCCGAACTCTAGATCCAGAGTACTTGGACTGGGAGTCACTGGCCTCAGGTGTTTCATCACAAACAGAATACAAATCACCAGTAACTATGAAAGGGTGAATTTGCCATTTGCCTCTTCCTATTAGACTCATTACTTTTAATAGATGTGACAGAAATTATTCATGTTGTAATGAAAGGATGCTTACGCAGAAGAATCTGTTAAACAAAAGGGATAGAAAGTACATTTCCAAAAGAGCATTTACCATGTACTAAAATTTAAAGAGCACAGCTGTCCCCATTTAAATTACTACTTTCCTAGAACCTCATGTTCAAATTAAGTTAAATGCTGAGTAGTAGAAGTGCTTACATAAATATATTGTGGGGTTGGACCACAATCTGAGGCACGCTGTGCTCTGGAAAGTAAAAGAGGGAGAGCTTTTTGAAAAATAGATACTATTTTAAATAAGTTACGGTTTCATCTTGTCTGCACTGACAGCAACATTTATACATTTTTCACTGGATTTTCATTGTGAAGTTTTCTTTTCCTTTTTGACTTGACAAACAGCCAACATATAAGTATATACAAGGTGTGAAGTGTGCCTGTGTCACAACTATTTAAACCTTATGTACTAGAACTTCAGCTGTTTCTCCTACGCCTTTGCAGATTGACAAAGTAGAAACGTAGAATACCTGCAACTGTTAGGTCATCTAAAAGTATGCTGAATTTGTCCCAATTCAGAATTCGTCTAAATCAGTGTGCCTCATTTCGTGTTTGAGTGACTTCATAAACACTCGTGTCACCTCTGAAGTATTCCAAGCATGGTAACTGTAACATGTAGTCATCACCACAGATGAAAGGGAGCGTTCAACTCTTAAAAAAAAGATTATATTTCAAAGGAAAAAAACAAGTACAAAGAATTTTAAAATGACTGAGTATGCCAACTGGACTGCACTGCCAAATGAGAAGCTGGCACGAGCAGGGATGCTTTGCTTGAAATCACAGATGCTACTTACTATACAAAGGTTCCATATTATTATTATTGGTCATATTCATGAGTCTATGCACCAGAAGAGATTTAGGTCTCACAGTTTGAACTCTTTTTCAATCTAAAGCCAAACAAGTCTAAATTTTGATGTGATGCATCATTGGTTTATCATCTTTTTGTAATAAGTATTAGCACTACTGCAACAGTACTAGAAGTACTAGAAGATGGGGACAAAAATCAGTTTTGTGTAAGTAAAGCTAATATAGAGCATCGGTCATCTAATTTAGCCAGATCAGGCAGTTTTCTAATAAAATAAATACATTAATTAATTAAAATAATTAACACACTTTCTTTTTCTGCCTTCAAACAAACTGTATGTGAATGCAGTTGGAAGTGAATATAATTTTTAATTAGCGTAACATTTGCCTTTCTTGTTTTCCCTAAAATAATAATTATTTTTTTTTAAATCCTATTCAGGACGGTCAAAAAGTAACTATGACCTACTGAGACGACGCTTCATCAGAGTTCAGCTGAGCCTCTGTCACTTCCTCCTATAATGTAAGATTTAGAAATCTTTGCAGACAATTCAATTTTATGTGACCACTGGCTGCAGCACTCGCTGTCACAAGAAAGAAAATATCTTCAAGACTGGAATTTTCTCCCTTAAATCCCACAACATCTTTTCCAGTTTGTGAATGAGAAAATGAGCGCTTCACTGAAGGGCCAACCAAATAAACCCCTCTTTGGGCCTGGAGCCACTAATCTGTAATTTAATTTCAGGCGGGTGTCTGGGCTATAAGGACACACAGCAAGGTCAAGGGCTACTGTACAGAGAGATCTGCGCATTTGGGCACAACCTGGGGTTTGGTCAACAGTCTCAGCCAGCTTAAGCAAAGGACACAGTGTGTGCGCGCATGTTCCTGTGAATGCCGTATGGGTATCAGTATGGTTAGGTGTGCTGGGAAGGTATTTCTGCAACACTTCTACAAGTCAGACTTGATACAAGGTAGCTATTTTATATATGACAGGAACAAACAATCACAGAGAAAATCCATTATTCAAAACAAGTAAAATGTTTGGGATGACTGAGCATCTGCAAACAGAGAGGGATTAGGCCCAAAATAGGACTGCGTCTAACTGGGAACAATTCAACATGTCAGTGTTGATCTGCATGTAAATGAAATATTTGTGTTACTTTGACCATAATTCATGTTTTACTCATTATGTAGAATAGGGTAGTCGGCAGACATATCAACTAATAGAAAAGTGGAAGGACAAATTTGAACTGCGTGGCTAATCCTGTGAGTGAAGAGAAGAAATGTCTTCTCTTCTCGACCTTGCTCTGCCTGAACGAACACACAGTGGCCCTGGGAACTGGACCAATAATTACCAATGACCAGCCAGTTTCACCTTGTCTCTTTAATGTAAATAGGCATTCGGTTATCAAACACAAATGGCTTTGACATTCATACATGGACATACCTGTACTGCATAGGAATCTACTTAAGTACTGCAATAAAACAACCTGCACAACCCCTGGCCTGGGCGAGATAAATCTTTCAACACCAGCTGTAGAAGCTAGCTGTGATAGTCTGACTTCATTAAAAAAAAAAAATTCTTACATACAAGGCAGTCAGGTCAGTGAGGAAATCAGGGTGTATCCCATGCACCATTTGCAGTTTGTTGGAGCTTAGCTGGCATTCAATTTCAATTCCCTCAACTTACTGAACATAGGAGAGCGGCACACACTGACAGGTACAAGTTACTCCAGTGACAGACGCTAATTAGCAAGTGCAGGAGTAATGGGAGAGCCAAGTTCTCTCCCTGGCCAAGAGACAGTGATAGCAACTGAGGCAGGGTCATCTCTTTAAGTGTCTCACTTCCTATTAGACAGGAGATCTCTGGCACATGCCCCATCACTACCCATACAGAGTGATCTCAGCGACAGAGAAAGGATCCTGTCACATCCTGTAGTTCTCAAATAGAGCTTCTCTTTTGCATAGAACACAACCCACTCAACTGCATTCACTCACTCGCGTGGCCCTCCGTCGACAGAAAGGGAGGACAGGCAATAGAAAATAATGGCACATGATGTGTTTATGTGTTTTGATGGAAACTCGAGGGAAAGTCTTCGAAAGAAGATGATGGACTCGTCTTCTGCTCAGCGAGGCTTTGACATTCTGTAGGGGATGCTGGAAATAGTCTCCAGGTTGATGGATAGGTGGAGTGGGATCACCCGCCAGACTCATCTTCTCCCCCCCATCTGGTCCTGACTCCTGAAAAAAGGCACAAAAAGAAAATCGGCATCAGCCTGCTCAGTGTGGAAAAGGTGACGATCACAGCAGAACACAGAAACGAAATAACTAATGCAAATAGTGATGAGTCAGCTTCACACCAAGTAAATAACAATTTTCAAAGCACTATTGTCATTATTAGTGGCAGTAATAATTTAAAAATTGCAAAGAAAGAGTCAAAAGAACCCAAGTGGATTTCACATTATTAAATAAACAGTTACACCAGTAAGAATTAGTCTTTTCAACACTGTTACAACCTACAAGTCTCTCTCTATCCTCCTCTCTGTGTCTTCCTGAACTTCCCCTTACTGGTGGCCCCCGTGGACCATCCCACTGCTAGCGCAGCGAAAGAAACTGTTCTCCCTGCATCATTAAACAGTATGAATTAACTTGGGAGGAATTTAATTATGTCACACATGACGCTCTTCTACTTGAAGCTTTTAAAGGCAGTATAGTTGCCTACACACTTAGAGGTTCAGTTTTTAGATGCAATAGTCAATTTAGCCACATCTGCTGGACTCCTAAATAAACATATTGAAGACAGATATTTTCATTTATGTTTCCTGCTAAGATGAATGTACTCTGAGAGGGTCTAATAATCTGACTTGTGTGCTCTCTGTACCACTAAGACTTTGGCTGTCTAAACCCGTCATGAATCTACTTTTGTTTCAGATAGAATATAACTTGAAAAGCTTTGACTCTGTGCACTCAATAAGCAGATGTATTGTGGTGTTTGAAGCCCTCACTATAAATTTCATCACAGGAAGTACAAAAATAGTCCTGTTAGCAAGCTGCTCCTACCTCCTAATTAATGCTTATTATCATCCTTTTATTATATTTTACACATGACAGCTGGTGTGATGTGGATAAATCCTAAATGAAAGCCCTAAGGGTATTGCTAACAGCTCCAAAATGTCAGAGCAACAACTGATACAGTTGTAGAGACTGTCATTATGAATGATAGGAATCTTTGCAAATTGTAAAGCTTGCCACAAGAAGATCCATTTCATTTGCTCCCTGTCAGAGTGTAATCTGACTTCCTAACATATCCATCAACCAAATGAACAACAGATTTTTCAACTGATTCAAATCTGCCCTTAGAGTCAGACATACACATTCTCTGAAGATGTGTTTTTCAAAGTCATCAAAGCTTTTGAGCCCAGAGGTGAAATAAAAGCACCCTTTGTTCAGTGAATATACAGCTACACCACAGTAATGTAGAATCTTGCAAAATAACAAGCTGTCCACCGGTAATCAAAAAGTAAGATCCACTTTAAATGTTTAATTAACAGCTTCTGTCTGAGAATCCAGAGGGGCCCTGGCAAGGCAAAACCACTCCTGCAACCCAAACCCTGAGACACAAGGAACCACAGATTTACTGGGGCTACAGGAGGATATTCACTTGAATGATACAGCTGCAGAGGGGGTTCAATCTAATGATTGATTAAATCCACACTGTGCCCATTTCATTCCTCATTTACAGTAAAATAAGCTCCATTTCATTTTTGTCATTGGTAACTTCTCCCTAAAAGAATAACATGAAACTTCAAGTTAATAACAAGCAACACAAGAACAATCGGAATATCAATCAAAGACAAAGATCAGGCATAGCGCTGTGGAAGAAAACCACTGAGAATAACCTTGGAGACGAATTTAGAATAATGAGGAAGCAGCTAAACCTTGGTGATACTTAAAAGATGTTACCGGATGATAAACACATCATGACGCTTTCTTTGCACAAGAATGAATAATTATGATAGGTTAGACATCTCTGCCTTTAAAAGTACATTTATATTTATTTTTAAGTAGATACCCTAGAAGCTTATAATGTAAAGATGATGCCAGGGTTACGGCAGGACAAAAACTGTATGCTGTGAAATATATTTAAATAGCAGTTACTATCATCAGTGTGGGAAGACCCACAAAAGGCTGTTATTATTAGGCCTAACCATGCATGTAAATGCACTGCCTTCGAGTAAAGTATGAGGAATGTGACTCTAAATAAGGTACTAAAAAAGTTAAGTGTTTTATTACCTCTCTCTTTTTTTTTGCAGCACCTTCTTTTAAAAATAAGCTGTAGAGTTCGTGACATACGCATTACTTGAGGCAGAACTCTTAAGTCAGATTTCACCATTTATTTTAGAATGACATACGTTGTCATTGACTGTCCCTGAGATCACATCCCAGAGACTGAGATTTAAACCATTTGAATGAAAGAAATACAATATGTACAATGAGGAGGAAGGAGATGAATTTCAGTGTATCTGGGCAATGTAGTGTGATGAGGTGAGCACAGAGCAGCAGGAATAAAGGACGTATGAAGCAAGCTACATGGTTGGGCTTATGAGTGTGGCCCTGTCTGAACTAAAAAGAAGTACCATTAACATTAAAAATTTCTATTCTTAAGTTAAAAATAATTACTAAATACTGTAAGTCCCGCATTAGAGCACCTTATAGGACAAGAAAATAAGAAAAAGGGTCGGAAAGAAAGAGTGGCAGTAACAAAATCTGCCTACTAGCATCTATTAACACCTTATGTTGTCTTTGGTAGACCTGCACAAAACCCATACTTTAAATATAAGTGCTCTAAAGTGAGCTCTAGAAGAACTGGGAAGCAAGCTGGCCATAGCTTCATACTTACAGATGGAAGAATGCTATCAATCTTCTCCTCTGGTTCTTGTCAAGAAAACAATAAGTGATAAAGGATTACATACGTGTCATATTCTCTGGAAATCGGCGCAGACAGTTACTTAACTGGAAACTGTTAAGAAGAGTTGTGGGCACAGGCCTGTGCTGGGATCTAAGGGGGAGGGGGGCCCTGGTCCCGTGCAGAGATAATTCAATAGATCAGAACATATAACAATGATCACTATGAATGATGGAGTAATGCAGCAGCTCTTGCTATGGGCTTTTCCACTTTATCCCAATAACAATAAGCCAGAGTGAGGTGTCTGACAGGTCATTCTGTTACCACACTGTTGTTCCAAAGCAGCAGCATATATCACACTCTAAAAATCTTACACCTTTATCAGCTCTTTTTCCTATGGTCGCGGTACCCCACCCTTAACCTCTTTCCAAAAGCAGTCTGCAGCCCCCCTGGTGTTAATTATAAGACTTTTCCCCCCAGAGCCTGGGCAAGACGTGGAAGTGCATTAATCTTGATTCTTCACTTCAGTCTAAAGGATCATTTGAAGAGACTCCTGTGGTAAGCCCCAAAGGTGAGGTGACTCAGTACCAGGAGAAAGGTACAAAAAGGGGTAAAGAAACTGCCCTAGTTTATTCTGGGCGCACACTGGGACGCTGGCTACCTCAACAGGCAAGTCGATCATTTACCCTAACCACTTGTATTCTCAGTATGTTAACTTTGAGGAGTATTCAGTGTCATACAGGATGACATGCCAAGAGTCTCTTACCTGTGTTGTGATTCATTTGTTCCCTGATGCAGCATGAAGGTGACTGTCACCTTACAAGCTGAACTGAGGCGAGCTGAGAGACAGCTAAAGGGCTGTGACATGTTTACGTCAAAGATTTTAGATTCAGCTCCATTTCATTGCACACTTTAGTCCATTACAGTTGTGCATAAAGGTCAATTCCAAATGTTTTTATGGAAGATTCATATTTCCCATTTCAGTAGGTTTCCGGGTATCTTTTTGGCTCTTTAAATGACTTTTATTAACGTAGAATAAAAGTGTTTTGTGATGTGTAAAAATAGTTTGGTACTCATTTTATAGCAACAATCCATTGCTGCCTGATGCACAATTACTTATACGCCAGTGCGTTCCTGCACTGTTTTGCTGGCTGTGTCACAGACTGTTAAGTGGAAGGATGGAAATGACACGGGTAATCGGGCAATTGCTTAAAAAAACAAGCAATAAAAAAGCCTGTACGTGATAAACAATGGTCTGAACACTCAGGTCATTTCTGAGGATAAGAGCAAAATGATCACTTCTAACTGACTGACAGATTGAATATTTACTCATGCACTACTATGCTGGATGCGATAGTAAAAGAATTAATGGTTCCATTAGAAGAAAAGAAAATCTAGAACATTCTTACAACCGTGTTAACAAGTGCATTTCAACAACATCTCTTCTGTGCACTTGATTCTGAATAGCTTGCTCTTCGCATTTGATCATGGTCCTTCTTATCTCATTAACTACTCTTCTGCATTACTGAAGCAGTTAGCCTGCCGAGACGTGCATGTTTAAGCTTCCGCTGTCTAATCATGCGATTTCTCCTGTAGTTTCACAATAATGTGCACACTTCTGAAAGCTATCCATGAAAGTCATCACGCCATCTCTCCGAGCAATATGGTTAACATATTCCCTTCACAGTGGGGGGTTTGTTCAGTGTTTAGGTTTATGCCATCTGTAAATTCTCTAGCGCTTAGCATATTCACTTTGATAACCAGCAGCATCATAAACAATACGCTGGGATCCATTTAAAAATACCAGTTTTTACAAGTGATGAGTAATTTATGTATAAAAAGTAGGTGCCAGCCAGTGTTGCTTGATATGAACTGAACATTTTCAATGTAAAAAGACAGTTGAGGAATATTAACCGATGCTATAGCTTATTATAATTGAGTTTTAGTCATTCTGTCCTTACCGTGTTGCACAGAGCCTAATAAAATAATCTCACAAGATACAAACATGTGCACACAACAGTGTCTATTATCATTATCAGCATAATAACTTTGTTGTTATTGTTGCTGCTATTTGTGTGGAGGCTTTTTTATAATCTATGCATTGATCCCATATCTCACAATCAGTGTCCATTTGGTCTGTATCCACGAATGCATCCACTTTGTGTTCGCACGTTTTTCCAACATCAACACGCTGTCGTATGCAGTCTTTCATCTGCATTATGAGTAATCTATGGTAGTTAATTGAGCCCAGAGGCAGTTGGTTTCAATGAAGGCTCCTGTGCTTTCCTGGCAAAAACAGTAGAGAAGTAACTCTCTGGAGAAGGCAGCTCTCTGTCGAGTGGCAAACAGAGCAGAACTCCTGCCGTGTTCATTAGCTGTCATTGATCAGTGATTCAGTTGCTGTGCAACTCCTACCATAGCTCACATATTACCAGTTTCATCTCCTAAAAATTAATATAAAGGTAAGAGAGCGAAGCCAGCACAGCATTTTCCTTCTTGTCTTTTATTTTTTTTTTTTTTTTCACAGCACTATTTTGATGTGGATGGATGTTTGCCAAGGTTTTCAACAGCATGCAGAGATTGCTACGCAGCACACTTGTCCATTCCACAGTTTTCTGATATCAATATGAGCTACTATATTCAGTTATTGGCTTCCCTCAGAGGCTATCATCGCTGCAACCTACTCCATCACAGGAGATGTACTGTAGAATGAGGCTGCGAGGTATAAAAATGCTGATAAATGGCTGAGACAAAAGCATAAATAATGCAGAGATCAGAGATACTGGAATAGTGAGTCAAACTCTACTTCAAGATACCCCACACCTCCCTGGAGTGAGTCCAATGTAAGTGTCCTGTCTGACATGATCAGTGTCTGCCGGGCTTCACCTGCCACGTACAACACGGAATTCAAGAACCTCCTCTCTGGCTCCCCTTGCCCTTTACTACTCCTTGCTCCAAAAAAACACAACATCAGAGAACTCACATCCCATCTTCTAGAGTACACCTGGCTGCAGCTAGCTTTTAAAATACACTCAGGCTAGTTTTCTGTTTTCAAATTTCACCACATCTCCCCCCTTTTCATCTTTTCATATCTTTGAAAAAGAACTCCCTATTTGCAGCACAGTATGTAGTTAAAAATCCATGATAGAGCCAAGCCGGAGCTACTACTGCATAGAAATACAACAATGAGATGTATTATTTGCATGACAGTGCAGAGTTTAAGTGAATATATAGGGGTGAATTAAATCAATATTTCACAACTCTGCTGAAGGAGCTGCAAAAGGGCCATTATGTAGCACTAATTGCACCTATAGGGCCTATCTTTAAAAAATGTAATCTGCACTCTCATTGGAATTCATCGAAAGTCCTCAGGTAGATGACCGGGATCGTCCGTGCTACCCCTTATTTCACTGAGTTTTCTTTATTCCCTTCATGTCTCCCTTTGAATATTTATTCTCATCTCATTTGCAGCTATCTCTGGCTAGGCCAAGGTTCTGCGCAGTACCAGTGCTCATCCCCCCTTAACATGCACAAAGAATAAAAGACTTTAAATATCATTTCAAATTACGAACAGAGAGAGCAAGCAATGAAATGCAGAATTTCACCTGGGAAGCTCTAAGGTTTCTCTAGATAATGTTACTTCTAAGATATTCGCTGTTTTATGTCAGACGAGTCCATTGTACGATGTGATACAATAACTCCAGCTCTCTAAGAACAATGCATCGATGTTCAACTTTTTCCTCGAAGCTTTGCTGGGAGCATCATTATTCAGTGAATATCCTTCCATAGGCAGAAATACAAAAGGGAGATTTTAAACTAAAATGACAATTATGAAAAACTGGACTCACGGTGTTCTGTGGACAAGAAGGAGATTTTGTTAAATGTTTAATAACTTTAAGGAGCTCCTTGTTGAGGGAATAAATGAAAAAACCTCTCTTTTAAATCTCACTTTAAAGAAAGAACTGTTGTTCCCCATCAATTGTATCTGACACCTTTCAATGCTGAAAATATCCCACATATAGAATTGAACTTTTATTAACAGAAATTTTCAAGGACCAATAAGTTACCATAATGATCAGCACCTTATATTTACAGTGTTTACAATCTACAAAATATTGAGTGTTCTACAGATAGTAATTATCTCTACAGTCTGTGTGTATTGCTGCTAGAAATAAAACAATAAAAGTTTGAGTTGATAAATAAAAGTCACAAATGAACACATGTAAGGCAAAGGTTTATGAAAACAAAGTGCCCCCTGACTCGAAAACGACTTAATTAAATCCAGAGCCTCGCTTTATTAAATAGAATATGCTGCACTCTGCATAAATGCATTAATCGATAGCAAAGCTGCCACACAAATATTAGAATAATTGATCCAGGATGATTCAGCAGTGGGGAGGTCTTGAGGTTTGCAGGATATTACCTTGCAATAACAGTCTTGATGAAAGTCAGTAGATGCTACAGTAATGACAAATGTCCTCTCTTTGACTCCTTCTGGCCAGACTTTATTTTGGCTAGTTACAGGAAATTACTTTCTGTACCCTCCATCATCTTGTACTCACTCTGCATGGTGCTGCTGCTTTATGGCAATGACCAATCAGAGTATAATAAAAACAAGCTGTAACTGTCCGGCTTTATAATAAAAAGTATTCACACAATCGACACCAAACTGCTGGTTATTAAAGTACGAGCTAGAGGCCCAGCGAAGAACATTGTGATCTATACTTTGCTAATGTGTGATGGTAGTAAGTAAACGAGCCAACAAACTCCACTGGAACGGCTTGTCAGATGGTGGGATAGCTTAGAAAACATCCCGCCAACTGTTTGTCACACTTTTATGAGTACAACAGAGTACAACACTGTGAATGTCATCTTGTGGAGATGGTTTGAAAATTAGCCATTATCCGCATATTTAAATTACATTGCATCCTATCCCTACGCCTGCTGGTTTTTCACCCCATACTTCAGTGTGTCTGTACTGAACAATTATATACACTTAATTCAGGACAGAGTTGTTAACCTTTCATACTGATCTCTTTATTGCTAATATAACTGCTCGAGGTCCATGTGCATACTGTATCTGTACAGAGACCTCCAGGTCTGTATGTATGCAAATCTGTACACACATACAGACCTGGATAACAATTAAATGCATTAGAACTTGAATTGTAGATAACGGCAAACTTACTGTGGAATACTCTGAAAAAACAACAGCAAAAGTATCAGAAATTTTAAATAAAACAAGCTGTGTTTCATTTTCTGGCAAAAGACAGACTCTTATCTCTCCAGCACCTCAGTGACAAAATACTTCAGTATTTGTCAAATCAAAATGAATGGACTACCTTCTAAAATGTCTCCCAACATATCAGCACCTAATATCAAAAGATCTATGTCAAACCAAAGGGGAAAATATATCTTTTCACTTACAAAAGAAAGCTGTAAAGACAAAAATATCTTTTTTCCTCATAACAACTTCTGTCCTTTGTTGGATACAGTACTGAAGCTTTCCCAAAATAGCTCTAAGGTTCTGGGCTTTCCTGGCCATGTGCTGTGTTCGGGGGGAGAAGGCTAACATAGCCATATAGAGAAGTGCCTAGTTACCCAGCAATTTAAACACTGCAATTCAAGTACTAAGGAAAAAGATATACAAGAACAATGCCCTTGTGATAATACCCAGATGACAAACAACTGCCAAAGTCCCTCAGGCTAGATAGAGAACATGAATGGATTCAGTCCAAAAGTATAAATACCCAGAGAGCATCTTTTGGGTTGGAGAATGGCAGCTAAAACAGGGAGGACAGCCCAGGTAGAAGGTGCTCATAGGGGAACGTATCTACAATGCAGCAGAAAAAAAGAAAAAGAAAGAAAGAAAAAAAAAAAGGCAGTTTCCTGCATTCCAGACAATATGGATATCATACAGACAGAGAACTCCGTGAGTTATCTGTTTACTTGTTGGGCCACTTCTTTGTGACTCTGTATAATGCGTCTGTACTGATGAGGTTCCTCTCAGTATGGTCACAACATTCCCTTGACAGTTATGTAACAATTCTCCACACGCTCTCCAGGGAGAATCCCCTCAATAATCTAGTTCACTACTCTGCTTTTATGTTCACCAACTCTTGACTTTTCCAGAGGGGTATATCTGAGTCATTCACTAATTCACAAGAGACCACAGTTCAGACTGGCCAGGTACATCACCACTATTAACTCATTCACTGCCAGCCATTGGCAGTGAATGAGTTAAACCCATTGACTCATTCACTGCAATTGACAGCTATAGACGTCAATGGCAGTGAATGAGTTAAGGAGGCAATCCCATTCAGAAAGCAATACCAAGATATGCAGATCTTCAGCCATCTGAATCATTTGGGGGTAAAAGTGTTGCTGTCCATGGTGCTGAAAGCCTTTTCTCCTCTTCCTTGCATAAATAGTGGCCTTTGGTTATGCATCACTTAATAAACTTCTAGTTTATTTCTTTTATATAAGCTTTAAGAAATTGAAAGACAACTATCTATTATTCTATGCTATAAATGTTTTCTTTTATATTGCTACTTGGGATAAATTGTTGCACTTTATTTTTAGACTTTTAATTTTCATATTATGGATGAAATCTATTTTCTAATGTGAAGACTAAATTCTCCCGAGCCCTGCTGTACTTAGTATATCATGAATCCTGTGCCTTTTTACTCATTCTTCATTTTCTGTAAATACACTAATGTTGTCAGATCTACCAATCCCAAGTCAAGTCAAGTCAAGTCAAGTCAGCTTTATTTGTATAGCACATTTAAAAGACAACAAGTGTCGGCCAAAGTGCCAACACCTGAAAAACAGAGAAAGTGACTAGTAATCATGTGTATCTTTAATGGTGACAAGGATGTCCAGAAAGCCAGCATGATGGTACCAAAGTGTCCACTGTATGCTGATTAAAGTAGATGTGGTTAGTTTGGGTTTGTAAAAAAAGAAGCTTCTTTTATCCTGCAACACTGGGTGCACTCTGCTAAACACATTACATTCTAGATTATCCAAATATCTATAAAGAAAGCATCAACATTTTAAAATGGTCTTATTAACCTTAAGGCTCTGATTTAAAAAAAAATCAGTGCAGTCTGTTATAGCTATGTTCAGGGTGTAGCTAGCAGTTTAAATGCTTTATAAGGATGACACTGAGCCCATGTTTCAGATGCCATCAAAAAGGAAGAGACCCTGCATAGCTCACAGCTTAATTGTTTACCATTATTAAGACTTTCACTGTGGTTTTAAGGAGTCCAGGAAATCTGTCTGCATGGCAGATGAAATTAAATAGATTCATCACATCAATCAGTGACCCTGTGATTCCAAAAATCAAAATGTCAAGACTTGTCATATTCCAGACTTTCTGCTGAATTAATACATCCTAGCCTCATTACAGCTGCACTTACCCGTATCCTCCAGAGCATTACTACTGAGTAAGACTACCAGACAATTGTGATAAAGAGAAAAAAACAAGTGCGACAACTGAGCAACACATTAAAAAAAACCAGATCTACTTAAAGACACATATACTCACCTTTATTCGTTCGACCTTAGCTTTTCAGCGATATCATTCCTGAAGGTAAGAGAAGAAAACAGTTAACAATTCTGCTCAAAATATGAAACAACTGTATGACAACTGTACAGTGGTCACTTTAGTTACTTTCTTGTCCATTGTCTTATAGACCAAAGCATTATCATAGGCTTAGTAGTTGTTATCCTGTTCCCTTCTTCAGTAGCACCCCTCTGCTCCATCTTTGTGCACCAACCTTGCCATGGCTAACAGGAAGCAGAGGGCACAGCGCTTTATTTAATTAGTCACAGCAGCTGAGTGCTCATGTGGAACCAAACAGGGGAGGCAGATTGGGGTAGTGAGATGGATAGGCACTCTCCCACTGGGTCTTGGCTGTGCTGTCAGAAGAACGCAGATTACATGACAGAAGAGGGATTGTTATAAGGTGGGTGGGTATGGCAGGAGGATGTAAATGGCACTTGTACAGGGGGATTCATCCCAGAAAAAAAGAAGAAGATTGCTGTCACTCCTAAAGTAGTCTTATTCTTTCACAAAAAACCCAAAACATAAACTCTTACTTACATGTACTGTTACATTTATCTAAGCCGTGGAACTAGGGATCTGTTTTTGTGATGCGCAACAGTGAGCAGTTTGGCTGCTTTTATTAACTGTGACAACGCTCATTATTCCAAATGATTTAGGACCTGTTCTTTCTTACTCTTCTGACAATGTTCAGGTGGCCTTTTCCTTACAGACCAACAGATAACCTCTAAGACACTGCAGAAGTTGTTTGTTGTGAAACACATTCTTGATGAATTTCTAAACTCAAACAACTTGCAATTCACTTTTGTAAATGCTGATTTTTCAACTTACGTGTACTGAATGTATAAAATAATGAGTAAGCATACAGGAAATAATGCAACCATTTGTATATAATTAGAAGATTATATGTGATGTGAGGACTACATGATTCATGTGGTGTGAGGTTTATAATTCCATTATCATCGAATCAGTGTTACTTGGCCTTTAACCCTGAAGAGCTGCCTCAGGGTTTACCCTTGCTGAAAACACAACTGTAAACATGTAGGTTACTGTATGTTGCTGAAACAGCAAAGAACATGAATGCAGTACTTGTATAATTGTGCGCAACTACTAAGCAGTGGTGTGCAGGGAGCTCTTTTAATTAGCGCTCTTGAAGACATTCAGTGACCCACATCTAATAATGAAGGCAACATGAATGTTCTATTTACATATCTTTACTCAGTAATGTGTGACCGTTGGGAGAGCTCAGTGGTGGAGATTCTGGTGCCAATGAAAAGGGAGGGCATGTCAAGCAGAGCTGCCTGAGGCTACCTTCCAAGGCCTTCTCAATCTGAACTGCAGCAATGTGAAATGGTATGCTAGCGGCCTGCAGGTCTGTCAAAGTGGGTTATGTTATAAGGAAACTGTGTGCAACTTTTAAATAAGGCTTCGACTTGTAATACCATGTAGTCCAAGAAGTCAATTCCGAAAGCTTCCCCCCCCCCCCCCCTCCACCGCAATATGCAGTTCTGGTTAGGGCTTCTTGATTTAGACCATTACAATTATTGTATCACAATACACACACTGGCAAAACTACTGAGGCCCATCAGATCTTTTACTTCTTCATAAAACATTGAAAAGCCCATATCTCAGAAAACACCTAAAATATTTATTTGTGTTTACATCAATTTTTCTTGCAACTAGCCTTCCACTAAACCTCTTGTTGGTGTTGCTGGTCGGTTAATATCACAGAGAGCAGCTCAACAGAATAGCATGGGGCGATCGTGGCTCAAGAGTTGGGAGTTCGCCTTGTAATTGGAAGGTTGCCGGTTCGAGCCTCGGCTCGAACAGTCTCGGTCGTTGTGTCCTTGGGCAAGACACTTCACCTATCGCCTGCTGGTGTTGGCCAGAAGGGCCGATGGCGCGATATGGCAGCCTCGCTTCTGTCAGTCTGCCCCAGGGCAGCTGTGGCTACAACTGTAGCTTGCCTCCACCAGTGTGTGAATGGGTGGATGACTGGGTGTGTAAAGCGCTTTGGGGTCCCTAGGGGGGGCAAGTAAAAGCGCTATACAAATACAGGCCATTTACCATCAAACAAATAAGAACACCTGATTATTTATTTATTTTTATCTGCCCCAAAAAACAACCAATCAAAAAAATATTACTGCTTGGGGTTATCTAATTTTTTACATTGCAAATTAAGATTGATTAAAAACTACTTGCTTACTCAATAGACAAGACGTTAAGGTAATCCATAAAGCGTGGCTGTCCTTGTTTCTGTTTGGAGTCACCATCTTGAAGCCTTTAGTCAGTCAGCTGTTTCAAATTATCACAATATCTAAGGTGACAAAGTGCTGGGATTGAATCTTTAACATGAGTTCAGTAACTGTCATTCTTCTTTCAGTGGTGGTCTTGGCACAAAGTTGCTAAGAGAAGAGTGAGTGAGAAAAGATGGTGGGACTTCCCTCTGTCATCACCTTTACAGGGCTTGCTATTCCCTAACCTTACACCTTCACAGAACCTTGCCTCAGTTAAAAGGAGTCAATAAAACCCTTTTTCAAATTCTGCTTCCTTTTAAAGGAGTATGTCAAATTGTTATTTTCCAATGATTCTTTGTCCGTGAAAGAACTGGGTCACTGACTGGCACTCTCTTTCAGGGCCTTGTTGCTAAGGCCTGACTCCTTGGAGTCCAGGCTTATGGAGACAGGGTAGTGCACACAAACTGAAGTCAGGTTCTGACAGGAGTTGCACTTGCATGACTGCGGCCTTCTCTAAATAGCACATCATGCTCAGATTACTGAACACATTTCTGAGCGGAGGTAAGGGATGAAGGCAGCTAGAACTGTATGCACTGCACGTATCTGCATGTGAATGGGCACTGGTGTAAACCACTGCTTCTGTCTGTGTGCTGCGGGTGTGTTCCTTTGCTTCCGACTGTGTGTTTGTGTGTGAAAAGGTTGCTGCTGGCTTTAGCCCCTAGAAATACATCCAGAATTTGAGCTTCACTGTTTGTTAAACATTATTTGCCTCTGCTGTAAAGGCAACAAAGGGATTCTATCCCACTGCAAATGAATGAGTCCAGGTCTCTAGTTATCGCTGGTTATTGTTCCAATCAGGCTGGCTTTGAAAGGGGAGGCGCGCTTTCCTTTGGACAGCTCATTAAGATAACACACAAACGTGGCTCCCCATCATCCTGGGTTTATTAAAGTGGGCCTCATTTCAGCTCCTTTGTCTCATGCAAGAACCTCTGCCTTTGTCAGCGCAATTGGAGCCAGATGGCAAAACAAAGCTGGCTGTCTGGATTGCTTAGAGAGCTATCTCTGAAGACAGAGCCATTAGCTTGACTTCACAAGCTCACCGCCTACTATGTCCACCTGGATCAACCAGGTGTGCAGACGATGACGAGAAGCAGTAAGACCAAGGGTGGCCTCAAGTTGTGCTCTTGTCACTGCAATACATGCATGCATACTACAGTCTCTCAACTCTGCTATCCTTTACTCAGGCCTTTTGGCTAAAGCTGAGCTATTAAGTCTCGCTAGTTGCGGGATGGCTGACCCTGCTCCTGGCTGCACAGATCTCTGAAACATTCATGAGAGAGGCAGTAGAGAATAAAAGCCACTGTCCCTCTTTACTCAAAGACTCTCCTTCACCTCTCAGCTTATTAAAATCACATGGTATTAGACTTGGGTGTTCACAGAAAGGCTAAATAATTCAATCAGAATAAAGAAGGTGTCAAATGAATAACTCTAATGACATTAACGCTTGAGGGAGAACTGCTCAGGGCTGTGAGGGGTAGTTACTGAGGCTAGGCAGCCAGAAGAAACTTGCTCTGCTTGCTAATGGCAAAATTAATTCTGAACTCAGAAGGTCATATTAATACTAAGCAAAATATCACAGCACTCTATTCAAGGGAAAAAAAGGCAAACATGACAGTATTTTATTTTCGTTCACTAGCACACTAGAAAAGGCAAGGATAAATACTGAAGAAACCTGCAGCTCTGGTTCAATGTGATGGTACATCTCGAAAGTTTACTAATTAACACGACATGTAAACAAGTCTGAAGTTTTACAGTGTTTGTGCCACTACTTCTTCCCGCTTCTCAGACTCTAACTTCAACGGTACTTTACATTTACTGCTAATGAGCAAATATTAACATAACATGCGAATATGCTAAACTAAGACAGTGAAGATCCTCAATACAAGGAGGAAAGAAAGAAAGTGCAGCAACAACCATGTCACAGTGGTCTCTAGAAATAGTAGAAAATGACTCTTGTACCGCTCTGGATTTTCACTGCTGTCAGTGCTGAACTTTGCTTTCTATACAAATCATGTAGTGAGTGCAAAAAAAGAAGAAAGAAAAGATTCTGTGGACACAGACAGTGTTACATTGCAAATATGCACAAGTCTTTTTTTTGTTGAAGAAAACTTTGTTGATTCCCCCCCATTTAGCTCACAGTTAACAAACCTAATCTAAAAATGATGATTTTGACAAGTATGCAAATCCAAACCCTGATATAACTTGTTTACCTGTGTCTAATTTTTGTCACTGTTTCTGGTTTTGATTGGTGCTTACTGTCCTGCATTGTTAGTTAATCTATTTGAGTTTTCATAAGAATTTCTATTGTCTAAAGTTTTGAATTTCTGATTTGATCTTTTTATAAGTTTTATAAGTGTTTCGAATCCTTTTTTCATTGGTATTCTAGTATGCTGACCTTTAGTTACCATGGTATATTGCCATGGTAACCGCCTACTGATCTATCAGTTCTCAAGAAAATAGCGTCACCATTCCTGGAAGATCCCTTGGACCTCTGCGGGGTGAGAAGGTTTTTGCATTTCCCTCATGAGTATCATTCGTGAATATCAGGAATTGTTTATAAAATTTGAAGATTTAGAAAATGTATAAATTCTGTTCTACTTGATATTAATCTGCTGCTAAATCTCTTTTAAACTGCTGGAGTTGTACCTACTAGAAAACAGGACACATGCCAAGAATCCCCGTTTGAAATTCATTTTATTTTGATCTGTATTTAAATTAAAGTGATTTCCACATTTCCTTACTTAGGGCTAGTAATGTTTAATGTTTAAATGTATCCCGTTTAAAGTTTCAAAGCTCTAATGTGCAGATGTCATGCTAGAAATAAACAGTAACATAGAGAGAGCACTCAGCAATAAAATAATTAAGTTGAATTATCGAGTCAACTGAGTTGATAGCTAGCTTCGTGTGACCGCTTACCCCGACTGCAAATGTTAGCATAAGTACATTTGGATATTGTAAAGATACCCTGAATCTGTTGAACTTGCTTTATAGTACAGGGACTCAGTCCTCCCCGTATCCTATGTCATATTTGTTTAATCCTTCTGTGTAACCCGTAAGCTTAATTTAGGCTTCTGCTGGATATCTATGTGCTAATTTATGTATCTGGAAACTCCTTTTATCGGTACACCACAGCCTTCATGGTATGTGTCGACCCAACTTGTAGAATAATTCCTGCATTAGTGTGCGTTGTCCTGCCGTTTATCCCTCGTGTTTTCTGGTACCTCCCAGCTCTTCAGTTTTTGGTTTTGTTTTGATTTTCTGTGTCATGTTTCTAATTTTGATAAACCTTGATAAAGCTTGTCCTTCCTATTCTGCCTTGTTCTGCATTTGAGTCCTCCACCTCCACACTACAATCCACACAGCTACATTGTGACATTTTTAGTAAATTGGCATCAGTGCTGTGCAAGAACACACTATTCACATTTTCAGTAAAAGGTGTTCGCAGTTAAAGAATGTGTTTCAGAATACACGGGTGCTCTGAAGTGCCTGCGCCGCCTGTGATGGACTGTAAACAATAATAGAGAAATGACTACTGCTGGCTTCAGTTCCAACAACATAGCTACCAGCAGTAGTGCTGAGGCCAATCTATATGAAGATTTGAGGGCAAAAAACTCTGACTGAAAACTCTCACATTTCAGTCAGATCATCAGCTAAACTGGCAATCACTTTGAAACAACACTGACGAGCCTGTATTGGGTGACTGATGACAACAGGAAATAATTACCAATGAAAATGAGCCAACAGCCAAACAAGTTTCTATACAGCTGTTTTACATTTGTAATCTTTTACTTTATGACGCAATGCGGTAAAGTCGTAAAACACACAAATGCATGTTTTCTCTAGACTTGTGAAAGTAAAGTGTGTGTGATTCTATAGTGGTAAACAGTAACTGTTTTTATTTGGTAAATGGTAGTGTAAGATGATGTTCTACTGGAAAAGAAGACCTCAGAGCACCTTATTTAAACAAGTGCAAGAAGTTTATGTTTTTTTGTTATTTTGACACATCCGCTTGCAAGCTGATTAGCATTTCAATTGCAAGCATGCTATTATCATATTAGCATGCATCTTTCTCTGCCTTAGTACTACCCAAAAGAACTGCTAGTGTGTGTGTAGATGGTACAGCTCTGACCAGCTCCTATTCCATGAAAAATTCTAAATAATAAGTAAACGACTTTAGGCTATTGGCCCATTGGATACATTTAAAGAAATAGTGGCGTGGAGACTGCTAGAAGTGTGTATTTATTTTGCTAGACATCATAAAATTCAAGGCAACTTATTTCAAGTGACAACAATATGCCCAACACATTTCAGCCAGGATTCAATTGCAAAATCAATTTGCCTTGATAAAAAGGATAATTTAAATGCAGGACACGGCAGCACTATTGTTGGCATTTTGAGAAACTTGAAACTTGTGGAACTTGTTACCATTAAATTTACAGACAAGATAAATTTTACTTTTATAGCTGTAGCTTTGGGGGGTATGTATAATGTAAAACAGCTTGTTGGCATCACTAAATTAGTGTGCCCGTCTCCCTCTCCCTGCCTCAAACACTTACACACACACACACACACACACACACACACACACACACACACACACACACACACACAGTGGAAGAGTTATGCCACCGGGTTGCTGTGTTGAATGGATTTGATGCTTGGAGCTGGTCTTGTTTCTCACACGCACTCATGCTTCATCAACGCTCACTCACACTTCAGTAAACAAACTTAACATTCAGTTACTTGTGCTGTTGAGTCCCTACAAACCTGACACCTGCACTTCGTGTTAAAGAAGCTAGACTAAACTGTGGGGTATTTTTGCATTATTTAATATTTTTGCAACTTGAAAGCCCTGCACTATAAGTAAAGAAACCCATATGTCAGGAAAACATACACTTCTAGATCAAACCACATATCCAAAGTGTTGCATTTGTAAAGAATTGATTGCCTTGTTTACCAGCTTGGCTGGGTTGACTAATCCAATTAATACGGAACTAATTCTTTCTTTTTTTGTTACCTTGCCTGGTACTGACAGTACCAGGCATGCATGCATGATTACATTTGAAGTATTTAAACATATTTAAACATTTTTGATACAAGCTAAAAGATGTCAAGCTTTAAAAAAAAAAAGCTATTTTAAACCACATCTCTTCTCTGACCATTTGAAAAGCTGAAACTTGACCAGGTGTGTATTTGGCTGACCTGTCTTTGACTCCTCTTCTTCTTCCAGCACCTTGGCTTCTTCAGCTGTGGGAAGACAGAGGAGCCATTATCAGTGGAAGCAACAGTACAAAGGCAGGCACACAATGTAGTCACTTCATCATAAGCCTGTGGTGAGCTGATCCTTCCCAGCTCAAAGGACACGCTGTGATGACAGAGCTATATGACGATGACGCTCCAAACAATAGTACCCCCACTACATCACACGCAAGCGCGCACACAGACACACACAAAGAGTCATATCTACCCCTTAACCTCCTATCCAGCTCTCTCACAAAGACAGTAATCACATTAGGCTTTAGCTGTGGGCTCTCTGAAAACCACTGTCAACGGAGTTAGGGAGCCCAGTGATGACTGTCACACTTTATACACATGTGGCATACGTGTACACACACACACACACACACACACACACACACACACACACACACACACACACACACACACACACACACACACACACACACACACACACACACACACACACACACACAGGCTAAAAATAGCCTGGGACAGAGCATCCGAGCACCAGATATGCATTCTGTGACACCATTTTCACTGCAATCAGACTCAAGATCCACTCTTTAGCGTGTGATACATGAGATTAAACTGCTGGTTGAACAAAACTAAATGTCAAGGAAACACAATTCAGATGTTTATATTCCAGCACATTTGCCTGACTTTCCTGGACTCTGACAGCAGGGACTATAATCCTCTAGGGAAATTAAGCAAAATCCGTATTATTACAGCAGCAGAACGTGTTGAGTTTCCAGATTCAAACAGCCTGTATCTAAGTCTTCCCACACCATATTCCTTAGTTTATCCTCCACTGTGTTATGATGTATTTGGAAACGTATTACACTCATTGACACATGTGTCATATATTATCACACATTTTCGTTAATCGGACCAGGTTTGGGCTTAAAGCTGAGTTGAAGATTTTGGGAAGGGTTTAGTGCCCTCAGCAGACATATTTTTAGCAACTTTAAACTAAAAAAGCAATATAATCCATAATGTTACCACATGAGCCTGTTTGAATTCATGTCTTTATTCAGCACCTCCAAGTTTGACCAGTCCTAAAAAATGGAAGCAGTCGAAATACCTTGAGGGACAAGACTTTGATAGGAGAGTAAGGTCCGTTTAAAAGCCACCTTAACGTCAGGGTGAAGACGAGGCCAACCACAGAGAAGGGGTGAAAACTGTCTCCCTTGGACACTGAATGTTATAATTTTATACCCCTACTGGCAGTATTCCAAATGCGTGGGGGTAACAAAGAGGGCGGCTATGGCTTAAGTGCAAAAGCTGTCCGAAAACACATAAAAGTAGAAAGAGTCAGGGGACAGAGATTGCTGTTCATTGAAGCTAGTAGAATGTTAATGTTCCTCTTCAACCTGCCATCTGTCCCTGTGCTTCTGAATTTCTTTAAATACTGCTGTGCCATCATGAATGATTCACATGTAAGCAAAAGAAAGGCCACAGTTAGAAACCTATAGTACTAGAAATACACTCATTAGTGGCTTAATTAATTCATTCTTGGACCCTAGAAGCAGCAGAGGCTTATTCTTATAAACCCTTTGTGCATATTAAAACACACAAGACTTAATGGCAGCTGCGTTTTGTGCTGGTAGGGTTTTAAATCTCCCTTTGAAAATGAGTGCTGGATGACAAAAATCAAGCTATTTTGCCCATTTAAAAAAAAAAAAACCATTTTGCTAGTATTTTGGTAAGAGATTTAACGAACGCCTGTTTTAATGTGCTTTTTACATACACCTGGAACAAAATAATTTTGTTATTTCAAAAGCTTGAAAGCTTTTTGGCATGGGGTATTCCTGTTTTTTGTGCCTAACCGTTAACCCCAGTAAAACATGTGCACCACTGTGCTACAGCCCCACAGGGAAAACACTGACTCCCTTCTGACTTTCATCTCTCACACGGGGGAGCTCTGTCCTGTGTCCCTTACAGATGATCCCAAGTGTAGGCTTGATTAAATCACACGCTTATGTGAATGTAAATTATGCTTTAGAGAACTGGATCAGTGGCCCCTGCTAGCATATCTCAGACACATAGTCATAGTAATTATGTAAAGAGGCCAAAGAGAAGTATGAATGAAAAATACAAAATGGGAGAGGGCCGAGCCGTGCTGGCGTTGAGGCAACTCTGCCTCTGGAAGGGAGCTTTCACTTCCAGCTGCAATACCACAAGCAGCTCAGCTCTGTTATGATACATATTCTAGTGCCCCACATACATTATGACAGGGAAGAAAAATGACTTGCTCACTTCTCCACTTTTACTGACCCTTCCACCCTCGATACCCAGACACAGTGAAAAGGAGTGTCAACTTCAATCTGACCATATCCGGGAATACCATTAAAAGATAAGACAACCACAATTAAGTTGCATATCCCTGCTTCCTATTCTCCCCACAGCTCTGGATATATGCGTACCAATCCTATTTTAAGCCACTCAACATCTGTATTCACAGAGTATCACTTTATCAGGAGTATAAAACTTTGCATGATATGTGAATAAGTCAGCATTCCCACTTTTCGGATCGGTGCTCGGAAAAATACATTTTAATAAGGTGGGCAGTGGATGACCACATAATCAATCCTGCCTTCAGTGGTAGGGCTGCAGGCGAGACAAGCAGATCATCTTCCAGCCCACTGAAGAAAGGGGTCCCACAACCCCTAGGAGGCCTTTGCCCGTGGGAGGAACTGCATTATATTTTTCTCTTTCCATTTCATTTGATTTCATATGTTCCATGGAGCTATTTACTCTGAGTCTGTGTCACTTCCATATTTATTTTTAAACCTCTGGGCCTTGGTGCAGACACTGGCTGACCTTTATTTAAATGTCTCCTCCACTCTGAGCAGATCTCATTACAGCAGAGCTGGTGGCTTTGCACTATCTATCTCATTTCAAAACTTTTTCTCTGTGCACTTGCGGCGATCCTTGGCTATTCCGCAACGCTAATTACCAGAACCTAGTAATGATGTTCCTCTCAGCTGAAGATATGTGTCCCACCATCCAAGATCCTGCCTATATGCATTAACCAGAACTCCCTCTGGATTCTCACAGTTCCTTGAGCAGTTAACATCTCATCTCTGCTTTCTCCTCTATCTCTCTCACTATCATTGTGCCTCCCACGTGATCTAGGCGACACATTGGAGTACTGCATCATCCACCGGGCCAATATGTGAAGAGTTTAATAAATCATCCAACATTTTAATGAAGGCCCTGAGAAGGCTTGAAAATGCTTGAGAGCACCACTGGTTAACATCCATTATTCAGTAAGCCCTTGGATTATGTATGTAGTAGGCAAACATAGTCCAAAAACTAAAATATCAAAATAGACGACATAATATCATGACTTTATTTTATTTTTTGTGGGGGATAAAAGCTGCCACTGCTCTAAGATTAATATTTCATATTTCCTAATGAAAGCAAGGCAGCCCTAAAACATTCTTTTATCCAACCTTGAGGACTCAACACAGAATTTGAAGAGGTCATCACCCATGAAATGTGAGAATATACACTGGTGTTGCATGTGCACAGCCACCTCTCCATTTCCCCCACCTTCTCTCTTGGCCTCCTCGCAGCTCTCCTTGATCTTCCTGCGGCAGACAGCAGCCAGGGCAATGAGCAGCACCAGCAGACATATAGCCAGGCCAACAGTTACCCACAGAGCCACCGGAGGGAACGCAATGTTCTGACCTGAAGCAGAAAGGGCAGAGGGAGAAAGAGCCTCATTATTCACTCTTGCAGTGCTAAAATAAGAGTGCAACTGTCACTGCTGTATCCATCACCATTATCGTGCTATTTGACAATTTTGCTGTTAGAATTCCTTGCCATAAAGAATCTGAATTACCAAGCCTGCAGAAGTACTAAAGCAAAACATGATGACACAGATGATGATTATTGCCATCATCATCATCATCATCAACACTGTCACATTGACTCCATATTAGGTTTGACTTTCAGAAACACTGGGACTGTCAGAGAAAATAGATATTACTGGGAAAATTTGCTTGATGTGAACAGTAAGAGCTTCTTTACTACTGTCCAATTAAGACACTTGAGCCTTTCAATTGAGCCCAGATGGCAGATAGTTTACCAGTCACACAAGACTGTGTTGTCGTTTCAAACAGCACTGGCACCGCTTTCAGAGGTTGCTGGCACTAACTATCCCACTCCCTACCTTCTGCTACACATTGGTCAGATGTGACAAGTTTTGATGATTTTAATACTCTATAACTTCCTGATGTACCCAGTCAATGACTAGTTCTGAGTTTTGAGATGTACAACAAGCCAGAAGATTCTCAATTGTGGTTGCCAAAATTTAGTTAATGTTTGTTTTGTTGTTTTTTTTGCTATACATATGCCCATATGTTAAATACAGGTTTCTAACCATAAAATGCTTTCACTTCACATCACTTTTCAGAAATTATCCATCAAAATTGGTGACAGTATCCTGGCTAACTGGAAACTGATGAGGAAAAATAAAAAACTGGTTAACGGGACAACAAAAAGATATCAGACACAGCCAAATTTCCCTGGGGTATTCAAACTGAACAGAGGGAGAAGGAAACAGCAGAGCCACTAAATAGCTGCGAGCCTGGCTGTAGCACAAACAAGCCTCCTTCAGAGAATGCCCACTCGGGGCAAGAAAAAAAAAGAAAAAAAAAAGAAAGAAAACAAATGCTGAAAAAATGACTGGCATTGGACAAACGCAATGGTGAAGCATGTGTAAAGACTTGGCATCAGAAATGAAGACAGGCAAGCTAAAATATAAACCAGCCAAGATGGAAGGCTAATACCGGCATTTAATCTCCGAAGGAAATCCATTAAAAAAGTAAACACCACAACAAAACAAAACAAAAAAACATTATCCTGTAAAACAAGTGTACTTGATATTAAAAATAGATTTATTTGATATGGCAACATTATTTGGTCAGTTTGTTGGCTTACCATATTATTAGATGGAGTGGTGTGGCATTTATTGTACAAACATGACTCCTAATGACTTCAGGAAAGATGCCAGTTAATGTTTTACAACACTAACTGGAGAGATCTCTTTAAGTCTGTACACATATTGATCCTTTAACTCTTTTGTGAATGCCACGATCACATCAAATTCTCAGTTTGTACAACATTTTGGTTTATTGACAAAAAAACCCCCTGCAAAATGACTATTCACCTTCACTGTGAACATATTAGCATGCTGATGTTAGCATCTAACACGATGCACCGTTTGACTTACACCCTGCTTTGTTATTTCTGCTCGACGAAGATTCATGCTTTGATATCACTCTAAATTAAGAGAGCAGAATTGCATACAAAAACGTATGTTAAGATTATACTGTAATTTTAAGGTTGCCATGGCCTGTTTAGCTGTTTATATCCATTTCAAGAGTGTCTCTCAATACAAAAGGCATTATAAAGACTCCTTGGTGCTGCAACTGCAGAGCAGAATAAAGAACGAAATGTCAGAGAAAGGATAAAATCTGGAAAGTCAATCTTGTCATTATGATGAAGCTGTGTAAGCCTCCCCAGGCTAGCCATGAGTGATGATGCTGTGGACTGCTGTCCACTGAGCCCTTCGCTCTGCTATATTTAAAGAATGACCATCTGAAAGCCACTTCGTACCAGGAACGAACACATGTATGAAAGAACTAATCGTACAAGAGCTGTTCACGT
Organism: Rhamphochromis sp. 'chilingali'; assembly: GCF_963969265.1. Classification (NCBI taxonomy): domain Eukaryota; kingdom Metazoa; phylum Chordata; class Actinopteri; order Cichliformes; family Cichlidae; genus Rhamphochromis; species Rhamphochromis sp. 'chilingali'. The sequence continues at coordinate 31,925,567 of NC_137933.1, forward strand.
GTTGTGATTGCAAAAAAAGGTAACAAATATGTCTAGCTTTTTGTGGCGAGTAAAGAAGGTGCAGTGCTCTTTGTTTCCATGGTCTCTCATTCTCTTTTTATTCTCATACCTTCCCCACCATGCTTTTCCTCCCTCTAGGCAGGCTGATAAAGACAAATGCCATAGTCGGCTATCATTGCAACGCTGGGGCCCAAAGGGCTGCAGGATCATATTTTTCTTTTTCTCTTGTTTGATGATGTGATTTTGTTTTCTTCAGAAATAGATTTGTCTCTAATGGCTCTGTTTACCTATCCTCTCTTTCCCCTTTTTCCCTACTCCCTCTGTGCAAGGGTAAGGATGGAGTGCTCTGGGCTGCACTGTCACATTACCTGGAGCCTGCAGACAGAGGACAAACTTAACTGATACACTTGGCATTTTCTCAATGCTGTTAATGTGTAGCACTAATCAGAATACACACTTAAAATGTTGTCTGTTAGAAAAATCAATTATAAATTTCAAGCCAACTTTGTACTCAACACTGTTGGAAGTGTAATGTGTGCCTAACATTAAGCTGATTTGATTTGATAGAGACAGACAATGATAATAACAGACCTAAATGCCAAACTCTCATCAGGGTTCCTTGTCTGTATTTATTATCCTTCCATGTTTGCTGATGCCAACACAAAGTGTTGTGTTACCAGTAAACATGAAATGAATATTATGTGCACTGTGGGCACAAATGAAATCATGCTATCTACAGAGTAGATCTTTTTTTGTTGTCATATTGGCACATAAAGAACTGGAAGCACAGTAACGATCTAGATACTTTTAGCGTATTTAAACTTTACAGCATTTATGAATTTAGTCTTGCGTAACAGTAATACATTTTATCCTGAAATAATATTTGGTCTTCTAAAAATTACATTTAGTATACTTCATATATGAAAGAAGATCAACAGAAATCTCAATTTGAATTCTGAGGAATTTTCTTGCTTGTGGCATGTGATTCCAAACAAGCAGCCTCTGGTTACTCGTTTATTAGATATTTCTGTCTTGTGATGTGGCCACTAAGAAGGGACATAATCCACAGCTCATGTAGAGATCACATATTTTGTGTACATTACTGATAAACAGATTGTGAGGACATGGCAGTAGTAACACCAGTGCAATATCATAGCTTACTGATTATGTTGTGACTTTACTCAAAGTGTTGGTGTGACGCTATATATATGTAAAATATAAGGTAGAGATGGCACGATACCACTTTTTTATGTCCGATACCGATATCATAAATTTGGCTATCGGCCGATACCGATATGAATCCGATATAGTGTGTTTTTTAATCAATAAAACTGTTTTTTTAATATCTTGCTGCTTTTTGTATAAGTTCATACTCAAGTAAAAAAAAAACAAAAAAAACACACTAAAGCTATTCTGTTATACCTGTATGCAAAAAATGCACTGCACCCAAAATATTTCATAGTTCAGCAATACTGATCAATCTAATAATCTTAAACCTACTCCATCACCCCTATTCTGGTATTTTAAGAGTAAGCAACCTAACTAATAGGGCTCTAAAACTCCCAGCAAAAAAAGAAAAAAGAAAAAAGAAAAAATAAGGAACCACCCCCCACCCTCCACCTCATGATGCTTAATCGACGTAATCAACTTTAATTTGAAGCAGTGTGAAAAAAAAATGCACAGAAATAAATTATTTTTCAAGAATAAATAAATAGATTCAACATCTTTCTTCAACATAATTGCAGACTGCACAGATGGTACCTTCCCAAAGGAAAAAGTACTATAGCTTACTAGGGTATATTAGACTTAATAGCTACTATATACAGTAATGGACTTCTATTCATTTTACGTCAGATTAAAACTTTGGGTCTAAGATTCAGATAATTATTTAATAAAAGCTAGACATTTTAAATGAGAATAAGAAAGAAAAGTATGAGTTTTGTGAGGTGCTTTTTTGATATTTAATGGATAGGATTACATTTTGTATTTTTCTCCGATATCCGATCCAGTAATTTATGTCAGTATCGGACCGATACCAATATGTAATATCAGATCGGTCCATCTCTATTAGAGATGTGAATATTACTGCAGATGTTACTGTCAAAGTTGCTGTGACTCAAACATAGAAACATTTGATTTTTTTATTTCCCTCACCTAGTTTATTTTAAAGTATTTTATAGCATAGAAAACCTTTGAAAATAGGCTTCAGTTCACATTTAAGTCCAGAAAATCATAAATCAAAATATGGATATTACCTGTCCACAGATTCATGGTGACGTAACTGCTCTTTTAACTGTCTGGTGTTTTTGCTTTGTTTGGTGTTTGTAGACATGGTTTACATGAGTTTTTAGCTGAGATTCAGAGGTTTCTGTGGACACTACTCATGTCAGCACTTATATTTCTGACCTTGTGTTATAATTGATTAAACGCGATCTCCTCCCTTTTGCCCCCATTTTTGATGTTGTGGGTGCAAATGATCAGGCATGACATTCTCATAATAAATCAGAGAACATACTGCAAATAATTATTTCTGCATTTGTGTGATTGAAATGAATTGAAAATGTGTGCAATGACACCATTTTAAAGATTTAGCCTAAATAATTTTGGCGTGAATGAGCCTAAACATGATGACCTGACTAATGACACCATATCACCTGTGACACTCACACACGCACGTATGACTTTGCCAGTTTCAGCTGAAACAATTTCAGTGTTTCAAACCATGTTCCAGAGTTTTTAGTTCATCGTTCATGAGGTTTCAAGAAGAAAATGAAAGACAGATCTGAATGTTTGAAAGTGTTTTGGAGAAATTCTGTAAAGATTAGATGAACAGTACTCAAAGGATAAATTTAATTGGTTTATTTTGTTAGATAAGTCGAACAAAAAGTTAAACAAGCAAGTAAATAAAGAAACAAGGTAAAACGAAGTAAGAGCAAAAAAGTTAGCAAGTAAATAACGAAACAAGGTAGAGGAGAGAAAACCCCAACAATCCCCTCTGAGCAAGCACTAGGCGACAGTGGGGAGGAAAAACTGCCTTTAAACGGGCAGAAACCGCCGGCAGGAGGGGGCAGTCAACTGCCGGGACTGGTTGGGGGGGTGAAGCCTCGTCTTCAAGCAAGACGAGGCTACATCAGTTGAAGAAGCAGTATTGTCCCTCTTCCGAAAAAAGCTGAAGAATTTTTTCTTCTTTTTCATGGACTTTTCTACGAGCGCCTTTTTCTCCAGGATGAGGGTTCTCAACTCATCGATGGTTTCTGTGTTTTGCTTCTTAAGTTTCTTGCATGTTTGTTCCACCTGTTCTAATGTTGCTTGTGTTTCTTCAAGCTTTTCTTTGAGGTCTTTGGATGTTGCCTCCTGTGTTAGCTTTGTCTTCTGCAGGTCTGCATTTCTCAGTTGATCTTCTTTGTGCAGGCCTTCTAGCTGCTCATTTCTTCTCTGGATGTCGTGGAGCGTACACTGCAGGTCTACATGCGTTTTGTCTTGCTTTTGGGCCTGCATTTCGGTGTTTTCCCGCTTCAAGTTGTTGAATTCCAACAATATCCCCTTAATGAGCTCTGAGTTGTTTTTTGCCATTTGATCGATCCTTTTCTGCATCTGTGAGCATCGTTTTTCCAGTGTTTTCTTTTCTCCCTCCAGCTCACTTGTTTTGACCTTCAGTTCATTACAGAATCCTTGCATTTTTTGATTTTTACTCTCTAAGTCCTTGATAATGCACTTTTCTTCTGTCAGTCTTTCTTGCTGTTGCTCTTTCTCTTGAAGGAGGTCTTTATTTTGGCACAGTGTTTGATCCAACCTTACCTTCACCATTGTGTACTTTTCCTGCATGCCTTGGAGTTCGCGCTGCAGGTCTTTTTGCTTTTTGTCCTGTTCTTCCTTCTGTTGGAGGACTTCTTTATTTTTTTCTTCAGCTTCATCAAGCTTTCTCTGGAGCAGGTGATTCTTTTGGTCCATGTATTGGAGATCCCACTCTATCTTATCAATCTCCCACTCTATCTTATGCTCGGACATTTCTTTAACTTCAGCGCTCTTTTTCTTGTTTTCTTTGATGAGGAATACAATCTGCTCTCTGGCTTGAGCAAACTTGATCCCCCAGCCCTCATTAATAATGTTGATGTCGGGCTGGCGCTGTAGTGTTTCTTCCAGGTGTTTATTTTGTGCTTCCATTTGTAAGCACTTCTTCTCCAGGTGAAGTTTTTCTTTTTCAATTTGTTGAATTTTGTTCTGGAGATGGTTGTTTACATTTCTACTCTCCTGTAATGCCCTTTGGGTGGATAAGAGGCCATTTGGAGAAATTGGCCGGCCACGCGTGGAAGGAGAGGCGGCGTAATCTTTTTGTCTTGGTTGCCGTAATCTTGGATACATGTTGGCGTTTGTATCCGATGACTCTGACAGGTTTCCGAATGTTTCTGTAGTGAACGTTTGAAGGCTGCAAACACAAAGGCTGCGAAGAAACGAACTAAAAATTGCTGTTTCTCACCCCTACTTAAGGAAAAACTTCAAAGGATCAAAGATCCATATGACATCATCACTCCTAAGCCAATCAGATTGTCACATGACATTTTGGAATGGGGATTTTTTTTTTTTTTTTAAACAGTTTTCAAATGTAACTTAATATTTCTTAAGTGACCTGTTTAGTTGATTAAGAAATTTATTGCCACAAACGTCCCTAATGTTAAATAAGAGACAACAGAAAAAAAGAGTTTTTTTCCCTATGTAATAGAGCTATAATATTTTTTTTATAATTATCCTACTTTTTATAAAAGGGAACATTATTTAAAGAATATGTAGTTAATTAAACAAACTCTCTGTTCATCTACAGGGTATAACGAGAAGGGTGAGCTTCCTGCTCGAAAATGAAATGACCAAAATAAATGTATTTCTCTGCAATTACAAACTGTGTAAACAGTCTTTGTATCAAAAAGCGAACGCTTGTGAGATGTCATTAGAGATTACAGATGGCACGATACCACTTTTTTATGTCCGATACCGATATCATAAATTTGGATTTCGGCTGATACCGATATGAATCCGATATAGTGTGTTTTTTAATCAATAAAACTGTTTTTTTAATATCTTGCTGCTTTTTGTATAAGTTCATACTCAGGTTAAAAAAAAACAAAAAAACAAACAAACACTAAAGCTATTCTTTTATACCTGTATGCAAAAAATGCACTGCACCCAAAATATTTCATAGTTCAGGAATACTGATCAATCTAATAAACTTAAACCTACTCCACCCTCCCTATTCTGGTATTTTAAAGAGTAAGCAACCTAACTAATAGGGCTCTAAAACTCCCAGCAAAAAAAAAAATAAAAAAAATAGGGAACCACCCTCCACCTCATGATGCTTAATCGACGTAATCAAATTTAATTTGATGCAGTGTGAAAAAAAATGCACAGAAATAAATTATTTTTCCAAGAATAATTAAATAGATTCAACATCTTTCTTCAACAGAACTGCAGACTGCACAGATGGTACCTTCCCAAAGGAAAAAGTACTATAGCTTACTAGGGTATATATATTAGACTTAATAGTCACTATATACAGTAATGGACTTCTATTTATTTTACATCAGATTAAAACTTTGGGTGTAAGATTCAGATAATTATTTAATAAAAGCTAGACATTTTAAATGAGAATAAGAAAGAAAAGTATGTCTTTGTGCCCCCTTCTCCCTGTTCATGCCCTATCGGCCCCCCTGGCCAAACTTTGCTAGATCCGCCCCTGCACAGTTACCAGCCGTCAGCTACGTAGAAAAGGATCCTGGTCTAGAAAGCAATATCAGAATCAGAATCAGAATTGTGTTTATTGATTCTGATATTATTAAATATCCATATATTAAATAAATTTTAACAACAGATTATCAAGCTTAAACGTGCTGCTGTTATTCAGCCGCTGGTTTCCTCTTTCTGGTGCAAAGTGGGAGATAAACAAACAAGAGAGACGGACTCGCGACAGAAAAGCCGATCAGCTGATCACTGATCAGTTTCATGATTGAAGTAGCAGCAGGAGGGGGAGAGAAGAGGCAGTCGCTTCATATATCGGTTGTTAAGCTTAACGTGGGAATGCTTTACAAACATTCAGAGATGAACTTACACACTTGCTTTACTTCTCTCTGGGATCACTTCCTCGGAGATGAAATGCTGGTTTGCATGCTACAAATACACACAGCCGCTCTATGTGAGCACACTGCTTTGACGTGCTACGGTTATGAGGAGAGTCACGCCGTGTCGCAAGTTTTGTGAGGTGCTTTTTTGATATTTAATGGATCGGATTACATCTTGTATTTTTCCCCGATATCCGATCCAGTAATTTACGTCAGTATCGGACCGATACCGATACGGTCCATCTCTAATATAAGGCAGGTGCAGAAGCTATAAAGCGGTCATTTTCTATTACGCTGCACATGGATATAACACACTATGTCGTTTCCTTGCAGATTTTTTATGAGCATAATCAAATTTCTCAAAAACAAGTGCCATATGGAAAGTTGCTACAATTATACCATCAATCAATTTTTGTAGCATTTTTATATGTGATAACAACCACACCTAACCCAGGGCTTATCCTGAAGTAATACTTATTATACAAGGGGTGCATCACCGTAGGTGTTTTGTGGACTGTAGAAGACCACAGGAGCCTACTAAGATAAAAATAGATATTTAATGGGGGCAGGTAAGAGAATGATAAAATACCACCTCCATATGGAGCCTCTAACATAGGGCGCAACGCCAGGGAGAAAAGAGGCTCCCTTAGTCTCTAGAAGACACTATAGAGGACTTGCAAGGGCCCAGCTTAGGTATTGTTTGGGCTTCAGTAAAAGATTTGCAGGCATTTTTACAAGCCTGAGTGTTTTCTCTCCAGCACCTCTGGAGGAATAAAGTGCTCCTAAGACTCCCTTGCCTGTCATCTTGGTTCTGCAACGTGAAGGCGGTCGAGATCAAAGCTGCTTTCTCTCCAACTGTCACCCCAGTTTTACCTTCCTAGAAGACACCTTGCCTCTTAAGCTGGGACCAAAGGAGAATAATGTCTCTTGACGGAAGGATGGCTTCAGGCTAAAAAGAGCCTCAAGGCTCATTGTAGACAAGCTGGATGGATGAGGAAGAGGAGAGGAAGAGTCAATTAGGTTTTTCTTTCATTGTCAGGATGAACAACTTGGCTTTTTCCTGGCTGGTTGTGAAGATGGAGGTAGAGAGAAAGGGCACCTGTTACAGAGGAGAATTGATCACAGAAGAGCAAGCTGGACTAGGGGCTAGCCCAAGGGTTGAGCAGCAGCAGAGCCCAGCCCTGCTAGAGGGCCTATACAGCCCTGGAGACCACAGAGGCACAGCTAGAAACAGGCTTATATAGCTTTCTAACAATGAGTCATAAGGTAGAGATAAAGACATTTATTCTGACAATACAGTAAGAGCGGGAAGACAAAGTAAAGTGAATGAGATATAAAACTCAATGAGACAAAACAGGAGCTCAGAATTAAATCATACTCACCGTAAACTAGTGAAGTGATTGATATATATACACAAACTACCTCAGAAAGTGCAAATAGATGCACAGGCATCGATGATTTCAACTTTTTTCATGCACTTTCTGCGTAACACAACCTGACCACGGAAGAAAAGATTGGCAGAAACAATAACAACTGTGCTAATGGAAAGATGGCCTCAGTGTCAGAGGACACGGATTAATCAGAATGAAAAACATGAGCATGAATATTAGGATTACATTGAACGAATGACTTTGAATTTGTTTCAGCTTCAGTTTCAATTATGAGCCTTTATTATCAACCTCGAAGGTGTCCATCAAAACCCCAGAACCCTCCCCATTCAGCCTCAGCTTGAAAAGCTTGTGACTGCACAGGCACACCAGCTGTTCTTGCAATATTTCTAGGAACACCTCTCCTCACCAAGAGAGGACAAGGAGCTGACTTGTAGAGGGAAAACTTGGCAAACTGAGATGGATGGCGACAGGTTTTTGTCCTGTCAGCATCTTCGCTTGGAGCCTTTGCTCTTTTTTGCATTTCAATAAATAGCTTTTCAGTAAGATGCTACCTCACTGTCATATTGGCATGCAGAGAGGCAATGTGCTCATCTCTAGGACGACCTAGCGCCCATTTACTTACACAATTTGTCTGACATTATTGCCCTTCCCCTGACGCTATGGGTTTGAGGCAAGCAGGAGTGTATGATGTGCAGACGTGCACATTAAAACAAAATAATGGCTCTGCATTTATAGGAATAAAGATTCTAACAGCCCTCTTTTTTTCTCAGCGGGAGAACTATAAAAGCCATCTGGTGGTGGTGCAGAAAGTAGTGGAAAGTATGCAGGAGAGCAAGGTGGATGAGTTAGTGAGTCAGTGAAGGTTGAAGCGATGGGGGGTAAGCGGGGGAGTGACCAAGTGACCTGAGGAGGTGAAAAAACAATTGGATGAATTAGTTTTTGCTTCATAAGCAAGCAGAGACTGAGGCTGTGACTGCGTGAATGCTGGACTGGGCTTGAATCACAATGAACTCTGTGGTATTAGTCTACTCTCAACTCGTAAGCTATCTCTCAGACATGTCAGGCTGCTTCTGACCTTTCTCCAGTGGAAGGTTGGCTCAAAGTGTGGAGGTAGTCTGCCTATAATGCAGTGCTATGGATTTAGAATGATGAGATGGTGTGCTAAGGTTACCACCCTCATAAAATGAGTCAGACTTTAATCTGATTGATCCACAGGTGAATATTCCCTGCCACTCAACAGTCGCACAGCACAGAGAGGTTACAATGAGACATGGAGATGGAGTGTACTTGAGTTTCATTTGGGAGGTCAAAGCCAGAGATGGATTTCGATGATCGCAGCTTTTGCATATGAAACAAAACAGTGTAGCAGTATGAATGAAAAACTAAATTAATAGTATGAATTCACCTTTTTTCCCTCTCTTTGTGTTTATACGCCACTCTGCATTTCCACAGTGTGTCTTTTGTCTCATCTCCCTCCCCTGGCCCCCTACTTGCCACAGCAGATGGCTGCCCCTCCTTCAGCCTGGTTCTGCCAGAGATTTCTTCCTGTTAAAAGGGAATTTTTCCTTCCTACTGTCACCAAGTGCTTGCTCATGGGGGGTTGTCTGATTGTTGGGGTTTTCTCTGTATTAATATAGGTAGGGTCTTTACCTTGCAGCAACTTGTTGTGATTTGGTGCTATATAAATAAAACTGAACTGAATACAGAGTATAAAATGGTAAATGGCCTGTATTTATATAGCGCTTTACTAGTCCCTAAGGACCTCAAAGCGCTTTATATATCCAGTCATCCACCCATTCACACACACATTCACACACTGGTGATGGCAAGCTACATTGTAGCCACAGCCACCCTGGGGCGCACTGATAAAAGATGGATATAGCAACTGTAACATGACCCATTGGTTTCTGAAGTCGTGTTTTGAAGCCTCAAACAATTCTGTATCAACATCTGTTTCAAAAGGGTGGAGCTGATAACGAAGAGGGGGCTCTGACTGTAAATCTGCATGCTGATTGGCTAATAGGTTTTGGCAGACAACTTATTAGCCAATGCGCATAAAACCATTCAATTTGAAGCACAGTGTGAGACAGATTTATTAAAAATGCTTAGCGTTTTTATTCAATGTGACCACGAAAGATTGACTAACCCATAAACTCAGGACTAAAGTGTTTGCAGAAAGCTGTTTTCTGAAAGACTTCCATAATGCCAGAAGTCTTTTTGCAACCATAGCTATCGCCATCTGGTGGCCTTCAGACAGAATGAAAATTGTTAGGCTGAACTGGCTTCATTTTTGTGACCCAGAAGCAGTGTTGGTCAAGTTACTTGAAAAAAGTAATCAGTAACTAATTACCGATTACTTCCCTAAAAAAGTAATCCTGTTACTTTACTGATTACTTATTTCCAAAAGTAATTAATTACTTAGTTACTTTTTAAAAACACGATTTACAACCTGAGTAGGTGATAAAGTGATAGATCTTTCAGCCCAATTCTACTTTTTCTGCATAATCCATCATACAAAATGTAATCAAATGGAAAAGTCTCTTTTTAAAACTTGTTTAATTAGTTTTAAACTTGTAACTTTATGCATCAAGCAAAAATTTAATTATATGTAACATTCTCTGACTGGAAGAAATTTGTTTAACATTTAAACTTATTTTCTGCACATTCCAGCACAAAAAATATTTTTTTTGTGTGTGTGTTTACACTCACTCTTTCAAATAGATGCAAGTAAAACACAGCAGAAAATAAATAACATCAAAGACTCAGCGGTCCTCTTGCTCTATTTTCACCTGTAAAGCAGGAGTGGCGTAGGCGGAGGTTTACCCTGGTGCAGGTGTGCCGCAGCGGTCAGTGGAAGAATCCGCGAGTTTCTCTGTGAATTTCCCATTACGTCATAGCGCACTCGGTGCTTGCTTGGAAGTTTAGGGGGTTTTTTCGCTGTAAAAAGAAGTTTTCTTCCCACGCACAACGGACACTAATGTTTTTGTCACTTTTTATGGAATCAAACTCAAAATAAGGTCAGTACTTCCACGCTTTAAACGCTGCACGCTCATACTCTCTCCCGCACTCGATATATGATGCACTGTTGATCTGCACACAGCTGTTGTCACGAACGTCGCACTCGCTTACCTCACTGTCGTGAGACATTCTCGCAAAAGAAAAAAAAAAAAAAAAAAAAAAAAAAATCACGGTTTTAGTAACGCAGCGTTCCTACGGGAAAGTAACGGTAATCTAATTACCGTTTTTGCAATAGTAATCCCTTACTTTACTCGTTACCTGAAAAAAGTAATCAGATTACAGTAACGCGTTACTGCCCATCTCTGCCCAGAAGTGATATCCATGTTTTATACTGTTGGTCTGTGGGTTGTGTGTGAAACAAGGTTAGCCAAAGAGCAAAATGACATGCATTTAAAAAAAATGGCAATACCATATAAACAAAAGGGGAAGAAGGTAGATTCATAACTGTTAGAATTTTTGAGTTTTACCACAGTACACATAGCCAAAAGTACAATGAATGTTACTGAACTGTCTGATGGGAAAAGCATAGGGAAACTAAGTCACAAGTATTTACAGAGAAATTATTTCAAGTCTTGCTCATATATGCCAGGGGCAAGGTTAGCGTGAATTTTCTCATCTTTACAGCTGAAGGTAATCCCATACCCAGTAGAGGGGCTAATTAACTGAATATACAGCTCAGAGCCAACTGCACGGCTGTCGTGTTAGTAATGCAGAGGGTACGTTACAGACAGAGAGGTGCGAGGATGCGTAATAGCTCTGTGCTGGCATATATAAACAATGGCCTGGGGTAGAGGTGCACAGTATAACCAGAATAAACTTCAGAATGGTAAAGACACTATCTGATGTGGATTTGGATACACTTATTTGTTCTGGTGCAGAATGGAATTTAAATGTCACATCAAAGAGCACAGTGAGCATCTTAAATGGCTTACTGGATGTTAACCAGTAAGCATACACTTGCATTTTACAATAAAAAAATGAACATTTGCATGCAAAGAAAATGGTGGGTGAAGAAACAGACTCAGGCGGCTTAACAGAGAGACGCAAACCATGAGGTAGCATGTCAGTAAGTGTGTGGGATGTTTGAGAATGTGACCCAGCTGTGACATGAACAACCCTTGCACTGGTGTAAAAAGAAAAACCACAAGGCACAAGACACTGCTGACCGAGTCCCTGTCCTAATGATAAGACAAGTCAGCCATGGAAGGACATGGTGAAAAAACAGGATTCATAGTACATGAAACACACTTGCAAGCCTTTTACCCAAAATGAAATCCCAAACCAGAGGTTTTGTGAAGCACACTGCATGGATATAAACACACGCACACACTCTACTGGCTACAGGATGCGATGAGCTCTTAATTTTAACCAGCATGGAGCTAACCTCCACAACTACTGTAAACTAGAACAACGTTTAATGTGATGATAAGTTAAACTTTAGCTAAAAAATGTATACAAACAATTCTGTGCACATTGTCTACCCTGCATTTGAAACCTATTCAATTAAAAAAACATGAACTATTAAAAAAGGTACACAGTTCTGATGTTTGCACAGAGACCACAGCTGCTTCAATAATGTTGAGGTTCAGGTTCTGGGGAGGAAAATCTATGACAGTGCTCCATTGTGTGTTTTTCTGTCCAGATATGCTTTTACTGCAGTTTGAGTGTTGAGATCACTGTCACTCTGAAAAATGACGTTGTCGCTGATTAGATGTTTTCCACATGGTATTGCAAAGTCGAATAAAAATCTAAGGGCACTTTTTTATCAATTTTAATAAAATCCCAAACACAAAAATCAGCCCTGAACTGTCACAGCCCCTGCACCATGTTATACAAATGGCTGTAGGCACTCACTGTTTTGCCTCTCTCCTGACCAAATCTTGACAGCAATCTTTCCACCGAGACCATTTCGGATGAGGCTTCAGCAAAAAGTAGATGGATCAAGTGAAAAGTTAACTGCATCTTTCAGGTCCATGGCTATATTTACCTAGTGTCCAGCTAACAGTTCTTAAGGGATTACCTCATTAATACTATTTTATGTCTATCAAACTGAGTTATCTTTGGCATTTTGGTAGAGTTGACTATGAAAATGGGAACAAATGTGTTTTTTTGACATGCTCCCAGTAACAAAGTTCCTAGAAATGTAATTTAAAATAAGTTTGTTATCCGTTACGTGTAAACATAACAGTGTTAAGTTAGGTGCATTTTGTATGCATGAACAATTACCCTATGGATCATTAAGTCCTTTAACAAACAAACAAACAAAAACAAATTCCTTTGAAAATGGTCAAGTTCAAGGACTCGACTAAAAATCAGTGAAAAAGCAGCCAATGCCCTTGAGAGCAAGAAATGAGAGGGGGCTCAAGACTTTTGCACATTGCTGTACTATAATAAAAATTGTAATATAGTGTGCAGCCTTAGCATAGCAGAGGAACAAAAGCGTGTGAACACTGTCTCACAAACGGCCTTCCCATGTCATCTAATACGGGCCAGGCTAACGCTCTTCTCAGCATTTCCTGTCTCCCTGTCTGCCCCGCTGGGGCCTCAATTAAAAACTCCTCTGATGTCTAGTAACTGACAGAGAGTCCATCACTTCCGCACATCCCTCTCCTCTGAGAGTGGCATTAAGATGTTGGAGGCAGAGTGGACTATTGATTTCTTTTTTCTTTTTTTTCCCCCCCCCTTCGGGTGGGGGTGGGGGGCTTCATTTCTTCACAAGGCCATCTTCACGATTCAGTCCCTGAGTGTCAGTGCAATAATCAGGTTACAATGTTGCCTTGTCTAAATTTTTAATTAGCTATAAAACAATCACTGTCTCTGAAGATGGTGAGAATGTGTAGGAGATAATCACTAGTGACAACTATCTGTACCAAAGCAGCGTATCTGGCTGGTTGATAATGGAATAGTAGAAAAGCTATGTTACAAAAATACAAAAAACCAAGAGCAAATAGGTTTAAAACACTAAGACAAACAAGAGCTGAATCTTGTTTCTTTGGTAGCAATATTATTTTTTTAGCTATATGGTGGCAGGTCAACAAGCTGTAGCCACTTATATTATACAGTTAGGTCCATAAATCATTGGTCAGTGACAAGGTTTATTAAATTTTGCCTCTGTACACCCACAACAGTACATTTAAATCAAACAATCAAGATGTGTTTGAGGTGCAGGCATTGAGCTTTACTTCAAGGGATTTAACGAAAATTATTTGGGCAGTTCACTGGCATGTGAGACCAATTCCCTCCTTATTTCATGAGAAATCAAGCAAATAAAGGTTTTGAGGTTGAGTCCAAGTGCTGAACTTGCATTTGGCAGCTTTTCACTGGCTTTCTTAATATGAAGCACAAAGAGATGTTAATGCAAGTGAAGGATGTTATCATTAGCCTAAAAGTGAAAACAAATCTGAGCGAGAACAAAAACTGACTGGACGAATCATCACTTTGGTACATTCTTAAAAACAATGAATGCACCGGTCAGCTCACTGATACAAAAAGGCCACAAAAGACAACGATAGAGTATGACTGCAGATTCTTTCTTTTGTTTAGAAAAATCCATTCAAACCATCTAGCCAAGGCAAGAGCACTTTGTTGGAGGTATGTATTTTTGAATTGAAATGCAGAGAGTCTATAACAAAGTAGGGTTATACCAAAACAACAGGAAGCAGAAAGTAGGAGAAGGAGAAAAGGAACATCTACCGCCATGTTTAATAGAACTATCATACATAGTGGAAGCAACTCTATGGCATGGGCACATGTCCACCAATGAAACCAAATCGGTAGCGTTTGATGATGATGTGAATGCTGATAGAAGTAAGAGGATGAACATTTTCTCTCTGCACAGTGTTTCACAGCACAAATAGATAACAACCCAAAGCATACTGCAAAAACAACTCAAGAGTTTCTCAAAGCAAAGAAATGCCACATTCTTCATCAGCCAAGTCACCTGATCTCAACCCAACAGAGGGTACGCTTTAGTTACTGAAGATGAAGCCAGAGAGACCGGCACATGAAAGAATAAAGTTACGTTGAAACCAAGCACACCATTGTTTTTCTTGTGACATTACCAATACGTTTGATGTGTCACATGGCCGTCTTCCTATTGAAAAAACAAAAGTTGTATCCAAGATGTCCGACTTCTAAATGGCCACCATGGTCACCACCCATCTTGAGGAGTTTGCCCCCTCACATATACTAATGTGCCACAAATAGGACTTTAATATCACCAACCATTCCCATTTTATTACGGTGCATCCATATAAATGGCCCACCCTGTACAATGGAGCCATGTTGATGTATTGCTTGCAGAATATGATTTTAGCGTTTTCTTACTGAAATGAGCACGGCCTTCTCTAGTTGTTGCTACCTGTGCATAACGTTCAGTCTTAATGTTCCCACTCAAGCATAAGACACTTTTCCCATTCTGTGTCTACTGATGAAACCAGATACCTTTATAGAGGCTGTCTTTGGGACCAACATAGACCCTCCCTTTTTTTTTTATTTTTATAATAAACTTTGTTTGTTTAAAAAGAAATCCAAATGATTATAAGTATTTTGAAAAGTGATAAAAATCATCATGTTTTCTTTGTATGATTTTCAATTATATGAATAAGGAAATAAATGTAAATGTAAAATTATTACATTACATTTCTAGGGATATTTTATGCATATTTTATGTTTTGGAAATGGTGTTTTAGGACACATCAAAATGAGTGATTTTTTTTAATTATTTTTTTTAAATCGCCAGCTAAAATTTTAATGGCAGTTATGACATTAAGCTAAAACAGACCATAAAACCAAATCAAACATGCCTTGTTATCACATGGTACCTTTTCCCATAATTAAATGTAATCCACTATCACTATGAAAACATGTTTTACTGCAGCTTTAGACATACATAACTTAGTGAAATGTTTTTCTCTGCATTTTCTCTGTATATACACTGAAAAAAAAACAAACAAACACTTAAAGTGATGATTAAGTGAACAGATGGAACCATAACAAGAACGTCTGCATGCATAATACGTGACACACAGACAAAAATTAAATATTCCATTTCAAAATACTGAAATGTCAAAGTTCCATGGTGGATGAGCCATATTTCCAGATTCCTGATGCTCATTCCTGCGGCTCACTGCTCCGAGAACAAGCTGCAGCCTGAAACCCTCTGCAGACACTCTGTAAAGTGCACACCTATTGCTGAAACAACTCCTGTGTTGCATCAGTATAGTGCAAAGTGGGAGAGAAATATAATTCAGTATATGAACCTCAACATGACACTTATTGAACCATCCATTCGAAGTGTTCATGCCAGAAACATACCCAGTAGCTGCACTAGTTTTGTAATGGTTTTTCACATTTGATTTTCATCTCTTTAGACTGTTAAGAAGCTGTAGAACACTACATCCTGTATCTAGTGTGCTTAAGTTCTAAAAACGAAAGAAAAAAAAAAGCCATATCACTTGGAAAACTTTCACTCAGTCATCATTGATTCTGTCTAGCATCCTCTGGTTAGACTTTGAAAAAGTGAGGCAGAGATTTTAAAGTATCAATGTTTGTTTATGATGAAACAAAGCCATAGTTCAAACCATCAGGAATGGTTTCTGCTTACATGACAACATCTCTGAATAAAAAATGACAGGATGTAAGCTTAACCCTGTATCACAAAGCAACGTAAGCTCTATCCAAAACATTAAAGCACTGCCTGGACCGCTTCAAAGAGCACAACTTCTTAGTATGCTTCTCCCACTGCAGTATTACTAGGAGAATATATAATGATAGATTTTTTTAAAGACATGTCTCTGTATGTCTCTGCCTAGGGCTCTCATTATAAAACAGCATTTCTCATTTTCCTGTGCTGCAGTCTTTGGTGGTTACTGAAGAGACAGATGAATATTCTCAAAGCACTCGAGCTAGGCTGGACTCGGATGCTGATGCAGGTCAGCTTATTTGTGTTATTCATTTATCTCATGAAAACAACCAAAATTCCTTCAGTGATTAAACTACATTTTACCTAGTCTAGAAAAAATATAACAAATCTTGTTGCTTTTAGGCAAGTCAAAGATCAGATTTAGCTACTGAGTACTATATACATGACAGCACTGGTGCTATAAGGGATAGCACATTTTAAACATTAACATATTTTTTTTAAACCCATGTGTCCTCAAAGGAACAACAACATATTTATTTATTCAACATCCACTAGTTAAAGCAGACAGCAAAGAGGACACATAGCCTTGGAGGGAGCACGTGGCCTCTATGTAATACTATTACAGAGGGTTTGAATGCAGCCCAGGTCCTTTGCTGCGCATCTTCCCGTTGCTCAGCTGTTCATTCAGCCTCATAATAGATGCACCTATAAATTTAAAATTTCCTCTGTGATTTTTGTCAAACTTGACCTCTGACCTTGACCTTGACGTTGACGTCACTGGGATTTAAACTTGAGATTATTACACATGCACCTATGACCTATGGCAACTTGTTTCATGAGTTATCACGTTCATGGGATTTTCAGAAAACCCGACCTTGGTCAAGGTCAGAGGTTCAAGGTCACTGAGATTGTCCAAGAGCTTTCAAAATCCTGTGTCCGTTGTAGTGAGTTATCGCATTCACAGTCTTGGGTGTTCATGACGCTCGCCCGCCATACCAACAGGGTGATGATAATACCTCGCCAACTCAACACTAACTCAGCAATAAATAGCTTAAATAATAAATAATAAAGCAGTGTGGAAGCTGGCAGGAAATGATTAAAAGAAAACAATTCAAATATTTTAGGCTGTTAAACAGTAAAACAGCTTCACCATGTCCATTAAGAGCTCTTCTAAATCAATATAGTTTGTCTTAGAAAATCTAGCCATTTATTGAGTCTAAAACATAAAACAGTCCCTTCATTCACTTTTCATTGACTGTGTTTGAAGTTCTTGTAAAATACTTTGTAGCCAAAAGTCGGCACTGACATTGGTAAGAGTGTCATTATTGATGACTAAAATCACATTAAAATATAACATTTTGGCACACTTACATTCTTTCTTTACTGCAGTCATTTGACAAAAGCAAAAAGCTACTCCAGGCTTTGCTTTGACAGTTCTTTTAGAAGAGTCTCTAACAATGCCTTTAAGCTGTTCCAAAATCACTGTCAAGTTCAGCTTCTCATGGCTTATTGCTTAAATATACTTTGTCTCCTTCCAGCACTTTTAAAATACGGTATCTTGGACAGACTGAAAAAATGGCTCTGTAAATCTGTCTCTCTCAGTGGAATTTAGCTAATCACAGTCTCACAACTTGTGTGTAGCTAAGTTATTTAGCCTGAGAAAATGCTCAGCCTCTGGCTGAGAAACGAGTCAGGGACAATATGTTCATACTAATGTCCCACAAGGGTAGCCTTTCCACAAAACGAATATATTATAACTAAACAATGCCTTCTTATGCACAAATGAGGACAATTATTCTCTCATTCACCTTAGAATATCTACACTGGGGGCACAAAACAACTGAAGTAAGTTCTGAAAAAGTCAGAGTCAAACCAGATTAAATCTGAAACTGACTGATCATAATTAACATGTCAATAAATCCCTTTTTTCTATCAACAGATAGAAAAGAAGACAAGGAAAAGCGCGACAATGATGAAAGAAAAAATGAAAATGAATAAACACCAAGTTTTGCTCATTTTTTAAAAGTTAGAAAACAGAAAAGTATGTTTAACTGTCCTTGAGCACTGTATTATCTCCTAAAGCTCACCCCAGCTCAGTTACTGGCATATGAGAACACTGGTCATTCCCAGGTGTGACTATGTGAACCAGGTCACTGCTATAAACAGCAGCTATGCTAAGCAAGCATTTTCTTAATAAATAAAAACAAACTCAGTTGGGGCATGACTTTGAGACAATATTCTTTCTGTAGAACAATGAATGTCTTGAGAACCATAGGTGCAAGTTTTCAAACAGTCTGACAAGATGCACTTACACTAGGGCTTAATTATAATTACAGGTGAATATAATTTGCTCAGGGATGTGCAAAAACACTGAGAAAGGATTGAGTCACAACTACTATATGAGGCCGGTAATGTGTCAATGCATCCAATGTATTCTGTATACCTGGTTTGATGGCACATGTACTACAGAATGGATGATGATTACTTCTACCAGGACTTAGTTTTTGATTGTATTCTTCTTTTTTCAGTTACAGAATACATCTTTATAGGTCAAGGTCAAGATAATCTTTTTAACCCTCTTTAAGCAATTTGTTGAACAGCCAGCAGCAAATACAATCATCGTCAACCGTCTACACACAAACAATTTATACAAAAAACCCCCCCAAAACAAAACAAAATAAAAAATGAATTTAAAAAAAATTGCATCATGTTATTCAGAAGCACGATCGCAACAGGAACAAATTAGTTTCTTATCTATTAGTCTCGCTACTTGACAGATTATATCAGCAAACCAAATGGATGTAATCTGAACTCAGTGAACAAGGCTCCTACCATCACTGCACCTAAACGACAGAAAGACCTTGAAGCAAATGTTAAAATGAGTTTGTCCTTTGTTTTCCTCTTTTTTTAAATCATATTTGAATCCATTACAAAGCACACCGCTGTCGTCTTTGAGGTTGTCTGTCCCTCGCTTTGAAGTACATGATAAATAACAAGGAAATACAGGGAAAACATTTTAAGACACTGTTGAAGAATCAATGGCAGGTTTACAATGTTCAGGATTACAACTTGAATCCTATTTTACTCTGTAACCTTGACAGCTTCTTTTCCTGCTTTGGAGTACCGGCACTAATTCTTCTCATGGTTCACAATACAAAACAGGACACACTTACTTTCATCTCTGGAAGTAAGTCATAGTTGGTGAAGCAGCACATATTTCATACCTATAAACACTTACATTATCTGGTCAACGGTGTCATCACTTTATGTCAAATAACTTTACCCAGAATTGGCGGAATAAAGAATTCCAAGGACATCAGTCATCAGTGTGCTTGTAATGTATTTTAGCAGGTATATAAACAACATCCTATAATACGAAATGTAATATCACTGATACAAAATCTCTACACACCTGAATGTGATATAGGTGAGTTGATGAAAGAAAACTTCATAAAAACAATTGTCTCAGTTACTGCTGGTGTATATATTTACATATTTATTAAATTAGCTTGTGCTGTGCATTTGTCTATTTCAGTTGTGTTTTATTCAACTTCCACTGAGTTTTTTGCGCCACTTTTTGCATTTGCTGTTTTTTCCTCAAGTTACAATGTATTTTACCTCTAAGGGCTACCATCAAAAACTATGTTTTTGACATGTGGTGGAGGACAGAGAAAAGGAAAATGTAACTGTCCAAAAGCTTAAGCCTCTAAATGTATATGAGAAAATGAGAAGTTGCCCACAGAGGTTGGATGGACTGGAACATGATTAATTAACTGTACCAGTAGTAAGCAAAACAGCATGCTAGAGTTCTGTTTAATTTTTTTTATATAAAGATAGTACACTGAAAATGTATGCAGTGCTTATTTATTTTGTTTGTTTGTTTTTTTCATTTCACAAGCCAAATTAAATAAAATGAAAAACTTGAAAATTTGGCATTCCAAATGTTTACAGTAATGTATATTAGTATTGTTATGATACAGATAGCTTACATGTATTAAATTAATCTTGCCTAGACACCACTCTCATATCTGAACTGTAAAATAAAAATCAGATATGGCTGCAGTTTTGGCCATTCTGCTTGTCTTTGTACAAAGCCTTATGTCCAATCAGAAAATCACTTTTAAAGTTAAATACCTATCAAACAATATTTTCAGTTGTAAGTGGATTTTGCTACCTTTGGACATAGCTTGGAAGTTCCTGGTTCCACAACACACTCATAGTACAGTGAACGATCCAAACCCTGTTTGGTTTCACTTGACCCCTCTAACAGCCACATTTGGAAAATAACCCAACAAATAGCATCACTCTTATTCCGGCAGAGTCACTGACTGAAAGTGTGGAGACAGATACATTATAGATATGACAGACTCTTGTGGTGTGGGTCACTGAGCTGTCTGTGCCACTGACAAAGAGTTGCACTTACTGCGGCATCACACATGAGAAGGCCAAGTGATGAAATTAAACACAGTTGACAATATTAATAAGGTAAGTGGAGCGAGTTTGCTTCCTTGTGGACAGTTTGTCTGTAATGAGCTGCAAGTTGTCAGGCAATAGGGAGACAGGCATGGCTACAAACTCCAAGCCAGCAGGAAGATATTAATGCAACGTGAAGGGGATGTAAGTCATGCTGAACTACTGTCCATTCAAACTGGTATCATAAGGAGCACGGCCACAGCATGGCTTAATCACAGTTATTACTGTGATATTTGACACTAGGGGTTGAAATAAAGGGCTCTGTAATAGGTGCGTTTCTTTTCATGCAGTGAGTCAGCGGGTGCTTACGTAGTTTCAAGTTGAGCTGTCAGTACAAAGAGAGGTGAGCGAGTCCAGCATATGCTTGCTCAAAACCACTCTCCTTTGGGACACAGCCACACTCAGTCCATTCTTAACTTCCATTTCACACTTGGCAATCAATTACTGCTCTCTAGAGCTATTGAAGAAAAGAGTCACCTATCCCGAGAATAAGCTAAATCTCTCAACGACTCCTAATTGAAAACACATTATAGCGCTAGACAATGGTTTTTGTGTGTTGCCAGGCACTAATTTGGACTGCTTGCATGCACAGAACAAAGCAATTTACTGAGGTTGCAAACATCCTTTGCAGGACAATAATTCATAGTGTTATCAGGTGCAGAGTTTAAACATCAAATAAATGGGCTGAATAATTAAATAACCAAACTTTGAAGGTGTGCCCAGTCATTCGTTGGTGGTTATTCTCCCAGCAACTCTAAAAAGCTGAAACTAATATGATTTCATATCGTGAAGCCAAGACAGATGCCAGACCTCCCGAAACCAATCCCTCTTACAGGATTTACAGGGAGCTGTGTGAAATGTACACTGCAGGGCCCGACTGGTCCCAATGATAGTCCATGCTATGAGTCCGAATCAAAATGAAATCGATCAATAACAAAAGAGGACTTTTGTGTGTTTACTACCATCATAAATACAGTGTCCTGAAAAGAAAAGCGAGGGTAGACATAGAGAGACAGACATAAAGATGTCAACCTCTACTTTGTGGGAAGGCAGCAGAGGCTAACGTCATACTGTGTTGGTACAATGCCAAAGCTGGACCCCGTTTTGATTAAATACAGAAGACCAAAATAAAAACTGAGAGGTGTAGTCTTGTAGAAACTAGACACATTCATTCACTAATGTAGTCTGTGTGTAAATGCACATAGACAGAAACTGTTCTTAGAAGATAAAATACTGAACATAAAAGAGAGGAAAAATTCCCTATGTAGTAAGAAATGCTCTAGCCAGGGTCCTAAGCTTTTTGGACAGTTTACAATTTTCAGAATTTTGCCTTTCTATATCACCACTATAAAAAAGTGAAGTAATATACATAATGAATTGCTGGTCTACTAGCTTAGTAGCATTTAACCAAAGAAGCAAAAATGCTTCAGCTTCTATCAACAGTTAACACTGCTGAGCCATTTGCAGACATACAAAGCCAAGTCTACCTTTACCATGTTTGATAGGTGATTTGATATGTTCTGAATTATGAATGCTTCCTTCCCATCCCCATAATATTCTCATGTGATCACGGTGGTACAAGTTCATCTTGGCTTCATTTGTCTAAAGAATCCTTTTGGATGTTTACTAGCAAAGTCTACTTCCTGTTCTTGAGTGCTACCACTGACAGGTAAACCCTCATTACATTCATGAATGCACTGTTTGTGGACTTGACAATGACATGCCTAAACAAGTGTCCTTACTTGTCTGTAAAGGGGTATTTCTTGATCAAATAGAAAAGAGTATTTCTTCTTTTTTTAAGACTGTGCCAAATTGTTGATTTGGCCTCTCCTAAAGTTTTTGCCATTGCTCTAAATTGGTCTGTTTTCTTTTCGCCACAATGACAGCTTCTTTTGTAGCACCTCTCTGGTCAACATACTGAGAGTTTATAGAAAGCCCTATCAAAGGTAAATTGAACAATTGGAAATAATTTCACACCAGTTTATTTCCTCAATTTGTCATTAAATAAGAAAAAGCCAGGTCACACATGGCCACGGTACTGCATATCAGTCAAGTTTCCAATTATTATTCAGCCTATGAAAAATGTAAAAATGGGTAACTGTTATATCACCTCGACTGCTTCATTTCAAATCAGTTGTGGTGATGACCAGAGTCACAATTACAACAAATGTGTTATTGCCCAAAAGCTCAGAAACCTGACTGTAGGTCAGTGTTGCTTTTAATTGTAGCAAAGAAAAACATTCTGACAACCTGACAATGCCAAAAGCTTTGCAAAACCACACAGATCAGCAACTGCCCACAACGGAATATAACCCAACAATCCCTCAGAGCTGCTAACAGTACTGGGACCATGACAAATAACATTGCCTGGGCCATAATACAGGGATAAAATTTCCTATACTGAAGGCCCAGAAGAGGACGTCTTAGAGCACTGACAGCAGCAAGTGGCCTGGAGTTAATAATCCTGATAGGAATTAATGTGCTTACAATGGTGCATTGCTGCCTACCTGAATTTATTTTAGATTGCCTACATTACTTCATCTGTCTATTGGGTTGTTTTCCCTAGCTGGGCTGCAGATAACACAGAGCATACATTCAGCAAGAGGAAGAAGGCCTGTTTGTGCACTGGACACTAATTAATACAGTCGAGAAACTTGCTTGCTTGCTGCTCTGCTGACAACAGATTCATTTATACTGGGTTTTTTTTCTGTTTCTCTGACGGCTCTGTTAATTGCATTTAAATTAGACTTTGTTCAACAGAGAACCAGGGCCAACACAGTGGTTTGTTGTGGAATCTAGAAGCAAAACCTTGATTTGGGGCAAAATATTCCCCCAACATTGACGGACAGAGCTTTTGATAAGAGATCCTACTGAAGTAAGATGCAAACATGCTTGTAAAATATGTCATGAATAATTGCAATTACTACATTTCACCACAACAGCTACTCTAATGAGAGAAACTTTAAAGCAGCAGATACTGCATCTTTCTGTTTAGCCCTTTAGCAACTGGAGTACAGCAATGCTTTTACTTCAATTTGAGATACATTAATGTTTCAAACTGCTGCACAATTTTTTTCTTCAGGGATTCTAGGAGAAAATAAATAACGTATATGACAACATTCTGAGAAAACAGTCATTGAAAGTCTTAGAAACAGCAGAGAGCTGGGTGTTTTATGGGTTGAATGAGTCTGGCAGGTGGCTATTTAGATGGCAATATGATGCCAGGATTAAGCTTTGAAAACGTAATGACACAGACTGAAAAAAGTTGTAAGAAGCAAGCTGGCACACATCTAATGATGTAAAATAATACTTCTAAGTGGAATGAATACAGAATATTTTCACAAACCCCACTTACCATTAGCACCTGTGTTAGAATCCGTCTGCCTGACAAAGGTCAATGTTTGTATAGCAATTAAAAATACTTTTTAACCTTGATTTATCCAGCGAAGGTTGAATATGTATGCATTTGTTTCACAATTATACAGTAACAAACAATCTCCTTGGGGATACACTGCAGGCAAAAGTTTGTGGGTTGCCCAGAAAAGACTCTCAGAAAGAAACTGTTAAGGTATAAACATTAATGTTCACCATCAGGCATGTATTTGCATAAGAGTCTTTCATAAAGCCAAATGAGTTGAGCAATCCTTTAGATATTATGAGCTGAAAGGGATTTAAGGGCGGTTAGTATTAGTTAGAGTTAGGGTTCATGCATGGTAAAAAATGTCATGTACTGCTTACGAGCAAGAAGATTGGCGATTGTTGCAAAGCAAGCAAAACACACACAAACAAAGCCAATCCCAACCATTTGTGCCATCAGCACATTGTCTCACACCAAGAAGATTCTGGGTTTCCACCCCTGTCAGGGCAGAGAAGTTAAAATGTTCGCTGTGCTTGTGTGGGTTTTCTCTTGAGCTCCGAAGGAACCACAGAGGAATCGAGTTTCTCCTACCATCAAAGACACACTAGGTCTTTCATCAAAGTGATCAAGTACCACCAAGCTGCTCCTAATATTAAGGATTATTTAAATACCAATAAAGAATTACCCTACACGGATCAGTATAAAATAACTTAAGAAACTGTAAACTGCCCTTTTACCTAGCTTCCTTAGCTAGGGTCTACAAAGAACTACACAATGCCTTTGAGCACTTGACAGAGGACATTCTAGAAAAAGTTTTTCTTTAATACTTTTGCTCCACAGCAAAACCTTTTTTAGGGTCACACCAACATTTTCACAATAATATAGTAGGGTGCTGGTTTTGAGGCAATTTTAGTTGAGCCGGTGAAGCTGCCTAATGATCATGGAAGTCTTAACATAAGGTGGTAATCACCTCAGAGGCTGCTCCATTCCTCTTTACACAAATAAGGGTACTTACTGAATTAAATCTGAAAAAGACCCAATCATGGCTAAAATATTAAGAGTTGGAAAATGTAAAAAAAAGAAAAGAAAAGAAAAAAAAATGATGAGGTTAAAAATAGTCATTTTCCCAATGATTGTTCAGGCAGTGTACAAAACAACAGTGCTAACCTTTAACTAACTCTGCTACCCAATGAAACCTTGAAAAATGTGTAAAGATAGTAAAATCCAGCAGGAAATTTTCCGTGCTGGGTGGGATGGCCTCACATTCCATCTGCAAGTCTATCTCCAGTGTGTCAGGTCATAAATGCCACAGCTCTGGGCTCAGCAAACATTGTTGTTTCCATCTTACTTTCTGTCATCTACTTCATACCCCTCCTAACTCTGCCTCCCTTGCTCCCTCTATCTCCCTACATCATCTCTCTATCTCCTTCCTTTCCTCACTCGATCTCCATCGGCACACTTTTCACTGTAAATGCTGTGCCAGCAGAGCAATGGCGGGGAAATGGTGCCTTTCACATTGAGAGAGCAAGCAGACGGAGTGGGGGTGGTGCTGGAGGGGGTGTTCAGTGACAGTCCTGAAACCCAGCCATCAGACAACAAACTGCAGCAATCACACAGCTCCAGAAGATGGGATACACTGCTAAAGCTCTACATTCAGAAAAGGATCTGGAAATCAGAAAAAAACAATGATAGGAGACAAACTGCTGATCCCCAAAACATAATTGTTTTTGACAAGAACAAAGTGGTCAGAATAGGTTGCGAGTGTGAGACAGTGAACGGCCTCAAGAAAAGAGAAGGGGGAAGGGAGGGAGGTTCACAGGCACACTGTCCAGGCAAACAAATAGGCAATGGTTCATTTGAGGACAGAGGCTGCGCCTTTCCATCATTCAACTGTTCATTAATACCAACTATTCCTGTGGGTCTCCCCACACCTAATCTGTGCTTCACTCTGCAAATTTATCAATATCCCAGCAACACAAAAAACGTTCTCTACTCCAGGACCTCAACTTAAAAGCTGACCAGCACTCTGCAGGGCATTGCTAAAACAGTCTCAGAGATGTCTGATGATATCTGCATATGCTGTGTGAATGCTTTGTTGGAAGTTAAGATGTTTATGGTGCAGAAGTTTAAATTGTACTAACAGGAAAAGAGGTATGAGTATGTGTTAAGGAACACTTTACACAGACTCTCAACATGTTGCTCATGCCAGACTACATAGTGCTTGGCTCAGTTTGGGTAAAGGGTTCATTTTCTCAAAATTAACCTTGTCAAACTTGTGTTCTGCCTGGGGGAGATTTGTATTACTATTGTAATTTTTCAATCAAAGACTGGGGAGAGTGTGAAATTTGAACATGCTTGTTCACACTTTACCTCTTCTCATCTCTCTCTCTCACGCTCTCTCTTTACTCTCTTATTTCTTACTCTTTTTTTTCCCCCACATTCATAGTCCATTTAGAATTTTAAGCAGATTTCACCCATTCTTATAATAGGATTCATCCCTGCCTGAGTGTGGTGTGCTGTTCCTAAGTGTATACAGCAAGCGCATTCGCAATATCAACTCAAGCTCGGCACACTCTGCTACTCCAGCAGAAGAGTTCTGCTAGGTCAGAATTAATTACACAAACTGTTAAGTACACACCAGCTGTTGTAAACAAATGCAAATACATTTTCATTTCAAACAAGCCCTCTTGTATCGTGACACACAAAATACTATAAATCTTCTGTGTGTTTACTTACAACTTGGGCCATCATCAAGCTGTGCTGCCGCTCCTACTGAGAAATTACTCTTATTCATGTGCACCCAGTTGCTGAAAATTGCAATCACCACTGCTTTAATTAAGGGTTCCCCTAGTTTATTTGTGGATTTGCTTCTTTTGTTGTCTCCGTTTGTTACAAGTTTCAACGCAGTCTTTAGCCAGACACATTTTTGGACTATTTTGGTTTTTGTTGTCTTCTTTGATTGGGTTTCTTGACACAGGTTTTCTTTGATGTTTAGTTTGGGGAAAAAACCAAAACCGTAGAATGATATATAAGAATAGCTTTACCATCAGGGAACAAATCTGTAACGTTTAAATGTCTGGATTCCCATGTACAGGCTGTATTATTAATAAAAGCTATGCAAATAAATAAGAAAAATATTGTTGTGGTATTGACTTGCCTCTCCTAGAAAAAACAAAAAGACCAACTGCATGACCTTTTAAATCACTAGCCCAGAAGGCTTCATCAACATTTTTCAAAATGGAAGACTTTTGTTTGTAGAGAGGAAACAGAGGAGTGAAAGAAAATAACACTATTATATCTATCTCAGCAAAACCAGAAATAGTCCATCAATCCAGCAAATGGAGAAGGGTAATAGCCACCACAGACTATTTTAACAATTACTTTACTTCCCTTCAGTCGTATTTCATTCACACCGTGTTTTTAATACCTTTCTACTCCCCCAATGGTACTTCTGACTGGTTATCTGTGCTGTTTTAAAAGAGGCCAACCAAATTGTTAGAAAGGCCACCTTCCCTCAGCCATCCAGTCCTGCCAATCGGCCATCCTGTTTCCAGACAGCACAGTCATTTCCCAGCCCAGTGGAGCAGCACTCCCTGACCTCTGCCTCGACCTCCGCCTCAACAACCCAAGCTCCAGCACCAGCTTCAGCCCAGAGAGCAGGCTCGGGCCACCTCTACTTATTTATGAGCCATTTCACACAGTGCTGCTCCCATTAGAGACCCAGCCTTGGCCCACCTTACACGGTACTCTCCTTGCACTTAACACATAGAATACACCAGCAGCGCAGGGGGGACATGGATGGTAGGTGGTGGAGGGTGGGTGTAGGAGACTATTAGACCTGTCATACAGGTACTGTCACACATATTGCTAAAGATTACATAAAACAATGAAAGAGAGGACAGCACATCATCCTGATCCCTGGTTAGCAAATGCTTCCTGCAGACAGCTGCTGGGAGGCCAATTGCTTCTTACTGCACATTCTTTCATTATCTGCTGAATAGCTATTTGAGTATGCTTAGGGAAATAATAACTCACTGATCTAATTTAACAATGCACAAGAACTGATAGGTTATGCTTATTGGACCATAATTGGACATTTCATTATTTCTCATTCATTTCTTTATATAATTACTGTGACTTAGAAAGGGAGAAAAAAGTTAAGCATCCACAGCAGAAAATTCAACTCATTGATTGATTAACAAAAGCGTACAAGACTTTAATAAGAAATGCTACATATTTATGAATGAACAAAAAACAATGCAGTGTAAGCTGGTTACGTTAAAAAACGTTGGAAACCAATGAGAATTTGCTTGTTCGCTCCCCACATGAATGAGAAAACTTTTATAAATCCCACCTGTGACTGTAACGGAGATGTAGCCCTCCTCTCCAAGTATTGGGTTGATCAGTCGGCAGCTGTAGGTACTGTTGGGCTCCAGTACCACTGTTAATACACTGGTCACGGTAAACAGCCCTTCTCCATTGGCCACAACTGAAGTGGTGATATTCTCTGTCAGGTTGCGCCCGCCCGCGTCCTGCCATATGACATCACCCTCAGGATAACCACCATAGGAAACACAAGTCAGGGCAACCTCATCACCTGGCCGCAGGTTGGATTGAGGCTCTAAAGTCACCACGGGCTTGGAATAGGGTGCTGGGGAAAAAAATGTGCACACAAAGAAAGATAAGATATGGGTTAGGACTGAAGGAGGGAGTGAAGAAAAAAAGAGGACTAGGATGAGTAAAGACAGGTGAGAATAGGGATAAGAGAGCAGCAGAGCCATACTGAATTCACTAGTTTTAGATTCTCTGCAGTGAGTGTCACCCTGGGAACTGTTTGACATGATTCCCATTAAATTCTTAATTATATTTAGGGAGCTTAGCATAACACAGTGCTTAAGATCCCACAGACAGCATCTGCGGCACATCCTGATGCTGCATCTCTACACTCTAACGCCACTCTCTCTGGAGACCCAAAGCACTGAGCCACTCCCAGAAAGAAAAATATAGTGCAAGCGAGTGAGGAGGAGGCCTGGGAGAAAACTGCCATGCTGAGAGATTTGAGACGACTCAGCCTATGGCACAGAAAAGAGTGTAGAGGGGTGGAGGTGAGGGGTGAGTCGTCAGCCTCGGCTAGAATCACGCTTTTCCAATCCCTTGAGCTGAAGCATGAGTACAGAGGTGGCGAAGAAAGAGGCTGCTGTATTCCCAGAACCAATCATTGCACAACAAACAATGGGGTGGAGCTGAGGGCGAGATGAAATAAGTTTGTGCTGCTTTTTGAAAAGTGGACTCTCAATACGAAGACGGCTATAGTGTGGCACACACTAACTTCCTCAGCTGTCCATTTGACTGACAGATTTCCGTTGAGAGTTCCATTCATTTTCTTTCAGCGCAGCTGAAGGAAATCTGCAGTGTTACTTTAAATGCTGGCTAAAAATAGAATACCTATCATTCTAATGCATAAAATGAAACCAATTTGTCACCGTTGGAGGCAGTGCTGTCCCTTTCCCCGGCAGAGGGGAAAAAAAGAATACATATGAAACATATTCATTAGCACTGCCTGATGCATAAAACAGAAACAAACTCATAACAGATACAGAAATGTGAGAAGGGATGAAAGGCACAAAGTACCACTACAAATAAAAAGAAGAATCCCTGCTGTCAAAGTGGGATGTGTGGTTACCCAGAAGAGAAGATGTTAGCGATGGCTGATTGACCATAACAACGGCTAATAATCAATGTCATCAGATAATGATGACAGAATCAATGTTTGACCAAAATCAATGCTTAATAGCCCAGAGGAAACTATTTACATCTTGAGAAAGGAATTTATCCCAAAGAAGTTAATTGTACGAAAGTTAAATTGATTATATTTAACTGGTGCATATATGCTCATTATGTAGTTGTTGTTAGCGATACTAGATCAAGGTGAATTCATAAAAATGTGCAACTCTATTTCTTTAGCCTAATTCAAGAATCAGAATGAGAATACTTCATTAATCCCTACGGAAATTATGATTCCATTACACCACGAATGTAGAATATAGCATTTATCGATCTTGAAAAACACTTTTCACACTTTGTGCATTTTAATGTGTCACAGACATCACAGCTTGACTTACCAGCCACCTGCAGCAGCAAAGCAGCGCTGCCAAAGTCCTGCACCCTCACAAAGCAGGTATAGCTGCCTTCATCAGCCACCACCACCCTGCTTAGTAGGAGTGAAGCATTGCCCAGGCCCAGCTGGTTGGGAAACAGTCTGGTACGGTTGGCGAATCTCTCTGCCTGGTCTGCCAGCTGGTCGTGTCCCTCCAAGTACCTATGCACACTGCGTTGTGTGTCTGTCAACTGCCAGAAGACACTCAGATCGGACAGGTTGAAGGGGTTGGTGTGGTTAAAGGAGCAGCTGAGTACCACATCACTGGAGTGCAACGCCACAACTGGCTGCTCTGGGACATTCAGTTCCAATACAGCTATAAGAAAGAACAAGCATTACATGAGTATAAATAAAAAGAAAACACTGGGAAAAATACCAGTATTGTAAAGAAATGTTGTATTCTGTCAGCAACAGAAAAAAAATTAATTTATTAAATATACTTTTGGACATTTTTCCAGCAGACATCTGTAGTCAGAAGCCTTTACTATGCCAATCATGCATGCCAAGCATTATCTCTTTGCCCCTTGGCTAGCCTAAAATAAACAATAAATAGTATTATTAAAGACTATTTGGCTCATGTGTAGTATAAACATAAAGTATTCACTGAATCACAGTATTAATTCAGTGTTCAAATGTGAAAGACTGACACCTACTCAAATGTGAATGTCTTTGAAAATGAAATCAATGCTGCATTTTGAAATGGATGCTGTGACTGAAACATCCACTTTGGGCAGCACAGTAGCATAGAAAAGGCGAGACGAGATGAAGGCGAGAGGGGGATGAAGAGTGGAGATCTGGAGGTAAGCATTAGGACTTTGTTTGTGTTCCTATAGGCCTTGCCTCCTGGCGATGGCTCAGTGTGCTGAAACTCAGCAACGGAAGCAACAACATCAGTATAGCTTTAGGTTAAATGTTAGTTAAATCTAAAAAGACTTTGGTGGTGATAGCGGTGGAACATAAATGCAGAAACGTGTGTTTTTGGAGAGTAAAAAGTGACTGTGCTTCGTACTCAGAGGCTGTGCATCTGTATGTATGCATTTTGTCTGTCTAGACTAGGCCAAGCACAAAGACACAGCATAATCATTGTGGATTAGTAGCCATTGCAGGCAGTCTAAAGTACATCCATGGTATTCTCAAGAGTCAGCATTCTCCATTGATCCCTGTCTGCTGTTATACAACTCTGAGACACTCATCAGCATCACAGGAGAGAAAAAAAGCCAGTCGGCCCCTGGAGCAATACACTCTATGCTCAGGCTCTCTAATTGTTATAATCACAGCGTCATTTTAGCCTCAGCACCCCTTTTTGAGCTCTGTCTATCTCACAGCCAATGTCAATGTTGAATCACTTTGCTATGAAGGATATTTGACTGCTGCAGAGGTGCAGTAATTACTTTGCCTATTAACAACAAACAAGTCTTTCATCTGAGAGGGTTCATATATGGATGGATATTGCCAAGTCAAGGCAGACCTATTTTCAATCACATTCAGCCAATCCCAGCAAGGTGGCCTCCACATTACACCCCCCAATACCCTGCTCCTCTGCAGGAACAGTGCCACCTACTGGATTACCTCTCAACTGCAGATGAGGACAGGAAAAAAGCGTCGATTTATGCTAGTAGAATCTCTTGTATGCAGAATACAACTGCATATAAATGGCTAAAACTGAAAACACAATGAGGTTTCTGTGTTTTTACCCAAGTAAAAAAGTTACAGTGAAGGACACGCTGCATAAAGCAAAAACAGTAACATAAAAGCAAAAGCACAAAACTGTTTCTCTTACAGAAGACCATCATATCTGTGTCATAGGTTAATGAGTTGGTATTACCTCAGAGTGTCTGCACCAACAAAGTGCCAGTCACAACAATTCTCTTATCCTCAAGGTGAAAATGGCAGGAGGCTTTTTTTCTGTGATTACAAAAGCTCTACTGTTGTTGTGGGTGTTTTCTATCTCCCTATACTGTGCACACATTCACTCAGCATGGCTACACAATACAGAAGGGTTATCACACCAAAGCGTGGCAGAAGCAGGTGGCATTCTGTCACCACCAATGGGGATAACTGAGCAAATTTCTAGAGTTTGTATTGGCACTGTCTTAGAAGACAGTCCAACCTTTGTGGCAACGAACAGGTTGATGGTATTTTTTGTATAAGTAGAGGGTCAGTGACGGCCTCTACGAGACATGCATGTTGAGGGAGGAGGAGAGAGAGCAATTAAATCACTCCCCGAGCAGCCTGGGATGACTCACACCACTGAGTTCGTACACGAAGGGGGAAGGGAAGAGGGGAATAAGAAAGAGAGGCTGGTGTTGAGCTCACACTTAAAGATAATATCTGGAAACAAGCCAAGGAAGAGGCTGTGGTGGAGCCTCACACACTAATCCCTCAACCCGGACCAGAGCCATGTCAGAGAAGAGAGAGAGATAGAAACTCCCCTCTCTCATTCTACATCTCCACCTCTTCCCACCTCTTTCATTCACTGCTTCTTTAAGCAGTGACCTACCACTCACTCCAAGGCCCTGTGAGGACACAGCTCTACACAGGGACCTTGTGTAGAGACACCGACTTGGGTTTGGAAAGAGAACACAAGTGGGGAATTTTGCATTGCATCAAGGGGAGGGGATTGGACAGGAGAGGAGGGCAAGCTAGGCCGGCTGACGTCATGGAAAACGCACATCTGATGTCCTATTCGTCAGAGGTGAAGCACCACAAGCCAAAGCGAATGAGCACACGCGGTTTTTGATCTGCTGCTGCTTACAACCGAAATCATTTATACGTTTAAGTGCAAACAGCAGAAATCTACATATATTTAAATACGGAAAAAAAGAGATATCGGATTGCCCTCTAAAAAAATCATTTGAAATATAATGGTAGCAATGCATGTAAAACATATACAAAAGCACAAAATTGTTGTTTTGTTATGGGGGGTTTTATTCACCTGTGCCTACATAATCTTTGGTTTATAAAGCTGTATGCACTAAATGAAATCAACTCATATAGCATAAAGACAACATCCCCAAGAGAATGCAACTTTACACTAGCATGCTGTACCTTTTTGGAACACTGCTGCACAACAAACATCATCTTCTGTACAACAGTTGACTTTTTGATATATTTCCACAGAGGTCTGCTACCGACACGGAAAAAAAAAAAACCACGCTTACTGAGCAGAGACAAGCATAAGCAGGAGAAGATAAAGAGTGCAGTGCTTGTGGTCTTCCATGAGGAAGCTGCCCTGCACATTGTCTCCAGGCTATTCATGTCTTCTCAGAGGGTAAGTGAGGATCTCACCTCTCCCTTCTCTCTCTCGATAAAGAGATGCTCAGAAGCCATAGAGGGCAGGCTGGGAGATGTCAGGCTGTGGGGATTTACACACTGCACTTTGTGTTTATGGGTCTCAGCTCTGTTTGAGTGCCTGCGAGACAGAGACGGGCACTTTCACAGCCGACATGAAATAAACTCATTACAGCCTTTGCGAGCACTGGCAACGGACCCCGCTTAGCAGCAAGGCACAGGGCTGGCTAGAAAAGGCTGCAAGTGATCTTAACACTGCTCTCCACTCTACTTTCAAGACTACCCACTACCTTGTCACTATCAACACCTCCTTCCATCCTGCTTTCCTGAGACATGCAAGGTATGGGTGCTACTGGGGTTTCTTCTACCCAGAGTTTTTCATATAGTGAACAGCATGCTCACTAGGCACATGAGATGAGCTTGGAGGCTGACTGTGAGACTGAGAGACAGTGTGATATGCAAGAAGACAGCAAAGGTGAATCTGAACTGTTATACTGGGGCTGCTCACAGGGTAAAGCACAAGTCTGTTGGTAAATAAAACCCACAGATGCCTCGCATCAAACTGACAGATACCGACAGGTGAGTGTGCATGTGTTCACCCACATGCATTTACAGATGCAGTATGTGTTCGCGTTGGATTACCGAGCTGTGACTGTAGGCCTTCAACAGTCAATCTAGTTATTACGATAGGCTTTCATTTCGACAAGTCTGATGTGCACACCTCAATTACTGTGTTATGTGCTGGATTTACAGTTAAACAAAATCAGTCGCTGAGTTTGTGTAATTTTCAACAAATTATTTTTAACCTTGATGTACTTACGTACTTCTGTATATGTAACTGTACAAACAACATCTGGATTAAATGATTAACGTTAGAAATAACCAGATATATGAAGATTAAATAAGAAGAAACAAGAAAGAGCCTCTTAACCAAGTATACTTAAACGGTGGAATGAGTAACTAGTATTGGAAAGCCATGTTTCCAGGGCACTGATATAGTAATAGAGTCTGCTGTGACATTAGTGAAACCAGAAAATACTCCTTACTCCTTGTATAGAGTGAATAAAAAAAACTGACTATGTACAATTTATACTACCAGCTTTAAATATCATGAAAGAAGGGAAAGTATAGTGCCATTGAGCTTGAGTTAGCTTTATACTTGTGGCAGCTTTGTACTCTGGCAAGCTGTCCAGCCCAAACAGCAGACAAAAAGTTGTATTAGAGACAATTTGCAATATTTAAAGTAAAACGCTCAAAACCAAATATATTAAAAAAACAAAAAACAAAACAAAACTGGAAAGATGTCCTGTCATCACTTTCCTCCTGTCACTCACTCACATGCTTCACATGCGTCATGCAATTTACTCATTTCAACATCAACTTTTTTTTATCCCACAGCTCCAAAAGTGAGTCAACAAAGGGATAAAATGTACAAGCACATTCAGCTGCAAACAAGACCATGCACATACACTATTACAGCAAGAGAGAAAAGGATAAGACAGACTTCCAAATGAGCTTGGACATGTGTGTGGGACAAGGACAGTTTAAAAAGGTGCAAAAATGAGAAGAATATCCTGTTGCAGACAAGCATGCACCAATACAGAATACAACCAGGGAGAAGGAAGAAGAGGCAAGTTAGGTAGTGGTTACTGGTCTAAAGCGAAGCATCCATTAGTTTTCTGCTGCTAGATCATAGTACTGCAGAATTAAGATAAAAACCAAGCCTTTTCCAACAAACAGAGGTAAACAAAAATTTAAGTAGAGCAAGAGTGCAAGGGACAAGCTACTACCATATGTTCTTTCTGGAACATACTGAAGTACAGATGAAGACCTGGACAATAACACTCTTATCTTGCATTGTTATTGATTGTTATTACCTGCTGTGAATCACTTCACAACTGTAATCTAACTGACATGAAATCTCTTTACAACTAGATTTCAAATCTACAAATGGAAGAATTTTTGATAATTAAATAAACTAATATATTAGTGAAAACTTGAGAAAAGTTTCCAATAGCAACAATACACTATGTCTCAAAGGCTGCATTCACTCTTTTGATCAGCTTTAAGTATTCTTTGGGGTGTTTTAGCTTTTATTATGAGCAGAAAGCTTAGAAAGAAAACAGAGGAAAGACACAGAAAATGGCTCTTGGCAGATTCAAACCCAGGCATCTGCAACAGCCTTACGGCATATGAGCCACCTGCTCAGCCTCCACGCCACCTAGCTTTAATCTCTAGCCTTCTCAGAGTCATCATGTTCCAGTGGTCCTAAGTAGGGATGGGTATCGTTTAGGTTTTATCCGATACCGGTGCCAAACCGGTACTTTTGAAACGGTGCCGGTGCTTAAACGGTGCTCAAACCGGTGCTTAAAGAATGGAGAACACAAAATTGGTCCAAAAACCTCTCATGTTCAGCTGTTTTTTTTGTAAAAAGATAACAATGTTAGCCTTTTCTGCAGCTAGAGGGCATATATGGTATCACTCTTGTCTGGAAGCAGTGCTTAAACAATGGAAAAAACACCAACTTTGTCTAAAAACCTCTCATGTTTAGCTGTTTTCCACTTTTTCTTTGGTCATTTTAGCCTTTTTGGCCAGGGTGAAGGGAGCATCTGCCATCAAACAAGAAGACAGCCGCATGTAACTACGACAGTGTTTGCTAGTTCACCTTGCATGCATTAATGTAATAACGTGGTTAACCTACTCAACGTAAATTACACACGAACAACATTAAGCTACTCACGCAGAGAAGAACGGCTGCTGCTGCCTTCATCATTTCTGCTACACTGGCAGGGCTAGGGGCCAGGACTCTCCTCTTCGGGTTTTTGGGGGATGTTGCTAACTCCGGGTCCGATAACAGGCAACCCACCTGGAGTGGATGTGCTCGGTGTGAGGTCTCGCAGCAAGCTATCAAATACGGCGCATTTTTCGGCTTTTAAAAAAAACGCTATGCGTCGCCAGGTGTTTCATCGGATTTGAGGTGTTACCTCCTTTGACAGTATCACAGTATCAGCTTAAAGCACTTGTTGCAGGCTGCTGAGTTTGCATATTTTGCTATGAAGTACAGCCTGACTTTTGACTGCTTCGCCTTGGGCATTTTTAATCTGTAGCTCTGCTCTAAAAGAACGTACGTACCTGGGCCCGCCTACTATCCTCGGAAACGTAAAATGATTGGCTAGAATTCAAAGTGTATGACATCTCAGGAAAATAAAGCACCGAAATAAAGCACCGAAATGTGCGCTGCTTTTCGGTCTGGTTACTACCGTTTATGTCAGAACGATACCGGTACCCATCCCTAGTCATGAGTTTAATCAAACTGTTGATCGTTGCAAAATCTGATCCCTTCTGGAAAAAAAATGCTTGGAAAAACAAACTGTGCTGATGCCAAAAAGGGTCAGTTCTGCATGGATGTTACTACAAGATTTAAAAAATAAAAAGATGGTTATGCCATTCCTGCTGTCTTTCAAAGAGCTGAAAGGTTTTGCACAAACAGTATTGTGCAGTAGGAGTAACAAGTGCTGTACAAATGTGTATATTGCAGTAGATCACTACTATGCTTTGTTGGAAAAGGGAAAGGCTACATAAAGTGTTAGTATTGATGAAATGTATCAGTGTTATCTCTATGAATGCAATTTTAAACAAAATCCAGGTCCATAAACACAATCCTACTGACATATACACATATAGAGACAGAGACACAACTTCATGCAGAAACAGACACCCAAAGGCCAGACAGCACATTGATATTCCACACCTGTATGACTGCTGACAGCTCCACAGCATCACACTGTCAGAGGATTTGGACATGAGGTACCCTGACACTACAATGGAGACACTGTTACAAAGTTGCTCTGGAGCAGAGAGGTTCCATCAGCCACAGACACAAACACACACATGTATACACAGTGCTACATCACTACCCGGGCCCCTTCCAATGTCCTTGACACACACACACACACACACACACACACACACACACACACACACACACACACACACACACACACACCATTATTCAAATCAGGAGTTTCTGCAGTAATCTACAAAGATACCTCCAGTCTTTATCATCAATGTCCACTACAAAAAAATATATTTTTAACACTCAGTTCAATAATCATTTTTTAGCACTACAAAAAAGTGTCTTTTCTCCAATTAGAGTTAATTTCATTCCATTCTGTCCCACTTCATAAAGCTAATAATGGCATCAATTCACTAACAGGGAATGGAGCTATTTGCACAATGAGTGTTTAACACAGTAAGTGCATGTTTAAAAGGTACAGCCCTGCTGAAACATGATACAACAAGTGCTAATATGATTTAATACATAAGGAACATCAAGCACAAGCACTGGAGGGGAAATTGCTGGGGCAATATTGACACAGCAAAGCAAACCGGTACGTAAGGTGCAATACTAACAGACTGCACCGACAGTGGGTTTTGGTTGGGCAGGGAGAGACGCAGGAGAAAAATGCTTTTACAATAGTGCCCCCCTCTGTTGATGAATGTAACTGTAGCTCAGCACATTTCTATTCTACACATTACGCTCTACCTGAACATCAAAGGATTTTGCTCAAAGGATCTGCAAGCCCTTTCATACCGATTACTCTTATGATATTACCAATCCCTGTATAAGTCTGAGGGGAACACTAGCTTTTGATTTCATGGTGTCAGAGCAGATGTGCATGTCCATAACACTCCTATTTGAAAAAAAAAAATGCATTTGGAAAACATTAACTGAGTGATGGGAGCATGTGCATAGTAAGTATGATATGGATAGAAATCACTGAGGACCGAGAGCTTATTCTCAAAAAATATCATAAATCACAACAGGAATTATCATTGCTCTATTTTCCTTTTTCTCATTCATCTCTTACTTGTTCTCTACCTGTGTTTTTTCTGCCTTTGTTTCTTCATAGAAGTATGTCATCTCATATCCCGTCAATAACTCGTTAACGGATTTCGGCAGTCAGATGGTGTTGGCTAAAGAACAGTGGGCAGATAAAGGCAAGCCTCTGGCTTACAAGCTGGAGGGACAGAGAGCCTTTGATGAACAGGAGACAGAAAAACTAGTGAAGAGATGGTGTACATGAGAGCGCCTGAAGGTAGCAGTAGGGTCATGGGGTCAGATATTAGTAAAGTGAACATGATTTCTAATATTTAAAGCCTAACAAAAATAAGTGCTGCAGTTTGTTTCCAATTACAAAAGGTGAAAAACGAATTCATTTACTTGTTAATGCTCCACTAGGTCACAAATTGTTAGTAAGAACTGTTATTTGATGATGAATCTAGAGCTGATAATTTCTCATACTCTTCAAATGTTTTAGTAACGCCAACAGTGGCTGAAGAAGCTGAAAATTAATCCAAAGTAGGGGAAGGCTATAATTTCAAATATTTGTCACTACGAGGTATCTGAAAGGGATTCAAATGTCACGCAGTTAGGCAAGAAACTGAAACTCAAAATTGGCTCCTACGACAAAATAATTGCAATGAGACCTCAAAATGTACTATGAAGTAGATTTTGCTGTAGTAATGTGCAACATCTACCAAAGAAGGGGTACTGAAGAAGTTTCTTGTACATATCTCACAATTGTGGTTGGGTTTTTTCAGACCAAAAAATGTAACTAAACAATGCAGATCACGCATGCAAATTCAGTTTGATAGGTGTTTGTTGTTGGAGTTGAACATGAAACAACCCGACACATCACGACAAAAGACAGAGGCAGAGTTTTATCCCCACAGCACCTGACGTCACCACCGCCGTGTGTCAGACGCAACACCAGGCAAGCAGGGGTCTCCCTCTGTCAGCTGCTGGGATGCTTTCGCAGCAAGCCAGTAGTAGCTGTGACACTTCCCAAGCACAGATCAGCATCCGTTCAACACATTCATCAAAGCCTACTAGACACACAGCAGGCCCACATATGGCTTCAGGCCTCTCTTCCCCTCCAGAACTGCAATCTCGGCATATTACCTGTATCAATTTTTTAACGATCCACAAGCCAGCATTTTTAAGACTTGTTGAAATAATCATGAGGTGCTTGTTGGGTAATGCACTCTATTTCAATAAGTGCACTGTAAGAAAAGAAGAGCTGGGAAACAGTGAGACAGAGGCAAGCCAACAGAGACTCGTCATTATGTATGCACTGCAGCGAAACCAATCTTTGTTGAGCCTGTCCTCGATTGTTTTTAAAAGGATACTTTACTGGACACAATCAAATTAGCAAAAACATCACTGATACAGGGTAATAACCCTAAATTGAATTTGTGCACAGGCTAAAGTGTCCCCTCTCTGCAGAATCAATTGCTGTGAAGAGAAAAGGAGGGAAGGAAGAGGGTATTCATAGTTAGCAGACCTTTAAAAAGTACACTAGAGATGAAGGCATGAGCGGGCTATTTTCACGCTCTGGGGCCCTGCCATAATCTGTGCCTGGCGACTACTTTACTAGATGCAATCTATCCAATTATGCTAGTTAATTTGAATTACCTTACAGTTGCCATCACTGAGAGTAAAAATCGTGTCTGGTTTTCAATTCTACATTTGCATGGATGCGATTCTCTTTCATTGTTTGGTTTCTAAGAGCTGCCCACAGCGAGCTCTGGCAGCCTAGTGACTGTGCTAACTGAACACAGAGTATGACAACAACAAGCAATTAGCTAGACAGCCCCCTGTTAGCTCTGCAACAGGCTGACACTGCTGTGTGCTGCAAGCCAAGACTGTTACTGTACTCAGCTAACTGTTGTGGCTCAGGCATTACTGTACACAGATCTGCAATTTATTTTGCATTTTGCAGACACCTGTAACCACAATACGTTATAATGAGTGTGTTAAAAAAAATTAAGTAACACTTAAGGTCAGGGGTCAAAGCCAATTCTGAGCAGGGTGGCAATCTTTTCTCTCTCCTGCTTCCTAAATAGAGAAAAACAACATCCACCTACAGACAAGGCTCATCCTAGCTCTGGAGGCAACAGCTGTGCAGTGCTGTATGAGTAACATCAGGGAGAGATTTTACTGAGAATAATCCATCATCTGACTCCTGAGTCAGGATACAGCTGGGAGCTACAGAGACAAAGTTACTATGCTGGGATGACAGTGCTGTCATATGCCTTATTTCTTTTTCTTTTTTTTTACCCCAAAACATACCATTCTCACAAAGTGTTTTGGCAAAGCCCACAAAGTAAAATCACGTCTGCTGATATGGGAACTTGCAGGAATTATCAAGAAATGACATGGTTGAGTACAACAAAGATTACAGCAAGTAATCCCAGCGAGGGAGTTAGAGACCTCGGAGACCCTGGATCATATCAGCACAGCCGTCCACACATATAAATAGATGCTCAGTTAAATGCACAAGTCTGTAGGTTTCTGTGTGTGCCAGCAGAAGCTCTCTAAAGCTACAGGAAGTGGTGATAATAATAGTTTAAATAATGTCCACAAAATATGAGACTTTTGTAATATGATACGGTGTTACATAGGCAGACTGTAGTATCAAACTAGACTCCAACTAATTCACTTAGTGCTCCAGTTAGCAGAAAGTGAATCATTGTGTGAGCTACAATATAGCCCATTACCCGTGAGTTAAAGAGCTCCATCAGTCCCTGACACCTCCTCCTCTTCCCTCCCACTGAGGGAAGCGAGTTAGGCAGTGGATGCTATACAGCCAGTAATGAGCAGGCCGCAGGCCCATTTGTGCTGGGAGAGAATGGGTCCCTAATGAACCACTGAAGACACTTAGGTCCACTGAGTCAAAATTGTAATGTGCCACTGATGGCCGATAGGAGGTTGTGTCAGCTCAACCGGAGAGCAGAAAAGGCAAAAAAAAGCTCTTTAAATGATGGCATTTTGGACGATAAAAGTTCTTTGTGAACTTTGAGGATTTGCGAACTGATTTTGTCCTTCTTCAGGCTATATATTAATATAGAAGAATGGTACTCAATATGAGATTTAAATTTACATGGCATCAGCCACACACCAACTGAGAAAGGGCTGATGTTGAAATATATGCACTGTTGATACTTCTTTCGGCATATGCCATTCCCTTCTTTTATTTACTGTCATGAGATGCCATCACGTCAGCCCAGGCTATTTGTTTCTTTTTTATGATGACAAGTTTTCTTTGAGCGTCATTTCTACTGAAGTGAAACTTTTGAGTATGCGAGTCATGCATCCTCAGTTGCAACATCAACCACCAGCACCCTGCTTCCCGGTGTTATAAATATAATACGATGACTTCCTCATCACCCTTCTTGAGTCAAGGCAGGAAAACTCAACTTCTAGCATTTTTCACAGCGCACCTTACCTATGCCCAGAGCTCTCGCCACTCCTCACATGCTTGGAAAAGGTCAAAGCTGTTCTCTTTTACAAGCTGAATTATAAAGAAAATACAAAACACCCTCATATGATGAAGTTGTAACCCTTTAAAACTAAACTCAAAAGAATTACTTTGAAAAATATCCCTTTTCTCCTTTAGCCAGACATCTGTTTAAATAGGAATTTGCTCTCTGACAACTCAATTCAGTTGATGTGGGTTTAAACAGGGACAGTTTATAACTTTTAAACTATTGGCACATTATTTTTTGGGAGTAGCCTCATTTGAATGGTTGTTTTTTCCCAGTGAAGCTTTTGAAGGCAAAAGACTAATAGGCCCTGCAGGGTGTATTGTTTAACAAGCGATGACATTTCCCACCGCAGCCACTCGAATCTAATAGCAGGGCAGAGGGAGCAGCAACACCCACCCATCGCTTGGACAGCCAGCACTGCGGACAGCAGGAGGGACAGCATGGTCTTTCAGGATGGATTCAAAGTGCAGGTCAACTTCTTCAGACACAGCGCTGCGGAGGAAAAAACACAGACATATGAGGAGCCCCGAGATTTTTATAACAAGGACACAATAGTATAGCAACATAAGGTGATGAGCTGATTGGAGGATTACTGAAACCAGACGGGTTGCCTTATACTAATGTGTCTTGGCGTTCTTTAACTTGTTCTCCCAAGTGGAGAGAATTTGAGATGAGAAGACAATATGTGCTATATGAAAATCTCAAATTAATTTTGTCATTTACAAACTTTACTGACAAACCAAGTTACACGTGAAGGTGACTAAGACAGTCCTTTCTCTGGCCTGCTGAAAGCTTCTTTCTTTTCAGAGCGAGTAAAGCTGTGATGACAAATGGGGACTTTCAAAGTTGACAGGAAGCAGCCAAATCATTTTCTCCACTCCCCAGAGGGAAACACTTTGTGAGGACTAAGTACAGCCAGACAAAACTATCTCCTCCTTGTCTACCTCCACTCTCCTATGCATGAAATATTTATAAGATACTTATCTCAGCTAGATTGGTAAAGGTCATTATTTGTATCTGTATTTGCTGAGACAAAGCCCTGATTTTGCATCTTGGATAAAACTGAAGACTATTGTTTTTTCCCCAAAGAAAGAAAGTCACTGTGATACAACCACAGAATATGAACTAGTGGTGTAAAACAGTGTAAAAAACACACAAGTTAGAAAGCACCACTTTGTTACATTTTTTGTTACATTTTGCAACTATTGTACACACAATCTCTAGGTAATGCTTTCTTGAGATAAACAATATTGATGAACAATATTTTGGCTATTAAAGCAGAAAGGAAACTGGTATTTTGTGGATTATAATACTACATGCGTGAGTAATTCTCACATTGTTAACAATGTTAATAACAAAAAACGGTCAATTATTTAAAAAATATAACTTAATTGGACAAGGAAAACTGAACTTTTCATATATGTTTGTGGTCAGAAGTTGACATGTGCTTATCATGGGCATGAATATAAGGGTTATTTGGGGCTTTTAATGATTTTGTTGAACCAATTCTTTTTCCAGAGTGAAATGATTGCACAGCATGCATCTTTAATTACTTAAAAAAATGTATGCCCATGATAAGTATACGTAAACTTCTAACCACAACTGTACATTCTGTAGATAACTCCCATTGCTTCGAGTTAAAAACATCTAGGTAGAAGGAGCAAAAGTCATAAAAGGCTTCTGTAGGTGAAACTGTGGAAGGATCCTTAACGGTTGCCTGCAGCTGCTTTCGTCTCCCATGGTCTCTCATTTGGTCTGGTTTTGGAGGCGTACGACCACAGCATCAGTTGTTGACCTCAGCTTTCCATCTCTTTCTCTCTGGCTATCGTGTAGCTCTCCTGAGCAATGCGAATCTGCCTTTTGTTGCCCCTTTCTGCACCCGCTGACATCCCAGTAGAGACTGTGGGCTGGCAGGGGCCAAATGACTCTGTTTCCCGCAGTATCCCTCGCTTTTTTCATTAAAAGTTCACTCCAAAGTTTTTAAAGATCGAATAAATCACTTGTAAAAAGACACCCTTTAAAGTTAACGTTGGTGTATTTAAATAATCTAGATAATTACTGACCAATATAATCACTGCTTTTGCCACATCCGGGTAGTCCTACCTCGATGCAACTTCTTTGAAAACACAGAAAATTAGCTCAGGGCTTTGTTTTTTTCTTTTATACCACATGAATGAGGATTATCCAGGATTTATAGCAATCACTGAGTGTGATTCACTGCTTTGATGAAAACCCTGAAAATCCAGGTATGACTGTAAGCTGGGCAACGCCCTACCACTCACCACAAGTGATAAAAGTTTCTGGTGGATCATACAAATCTACAAGTTCTGGAAATTTTGCGTTATGTTTTGCATGTGCAAACACATTTCAAAATTGGAAAACAGCTGATGGATCAAATGTTTTGTTTTAGTGCTATGAATCATTTCATCATGTAGCTCCACCTCATGGCTTAGCCAAAGCTTTTTCCATGAGTTTCCATTTATGGCTTCAGCAGAGAGGATGTGGGCCGGAGTGCTGTTTCATCGCATTTTCCACAACAGCTCTGCTCTCCACTCCAGACTTTCTGTATCACAATGTGAATTTTTCTAACCTTAGAGACACTGAATTCTTCACAGCAGCGAGACTCAACAATGAGAATAAATATTCATTGAATAAAAGAGCAGATGTGTATTGTAGCCAGCATTTTTCCAGCTTTACCTAAATATATTCCTAATGGTAGCATGAACTGTAGTCTGCCAACACACCAAACCACAGTCTGACTCAGTCTGTGCAGCCCAGACATCAGGAAGCCATCAAACAGATTTTACTGAATGAGTCACATTGCTGACCCCTTACCAGCTTTTGTTTCTTTCCTTTTTCAATTTAAGATTTCGTTAACTAAACTTGCATGTCACAAACTTTATATAAGAATACAATAAAGCTTAACTGTAGGAAGTTGCAGTTGAATATTATCCATTACCATCTTACATCAATATATAAAAAGTACTGCCAGCTTTTTATTCAGGTTTTG
This sequence comes from Rhamphochromis sp. 'chilingali', assembly GCF_963969265.1. Lineage (NCBI taxonomy): Eukaryota > Metazoa > Chordata > Actinopteri > Cichliformes > Cichlidae > Rhamphochromis > Rhamphochromis sp. 'chilingali'. The sequence continues at coordinate 31,970,347 of NC_137933.1, forward strand.
ACATTTAAATTATTTTCATGGTATTATAATAGTTAATTGACAGCACTGTCATAAGACCATATAAATGAAAAAAAGAAAGGGGTTCAAAAGCTTGCTTGACAGCAAAAAAAAAGCTCAAATTTCTCTTAGTGATTAGTTGTAAGCTTTTGAGTCATAATTGCCCTTTTATATCATTTTGACACTATATGTTAAGGACTATTAAAGTTCTTATTGAGGTCAGGGGAAAGGGAAATGATTCTTGAGATGTCACAGAACATTAAGATGAACAATTTTGCCCTGCTCATTGTACCATCACTCTATTCTTTCAAGTAATCTCAGTTATAGTGGTCCTCTTTCTTTACTACTACACTCTTGAATCCAAGATATTAAATCTTGACTCACCTTTCTGACTGAAATGTCTGATTGGCATAAAGCATCGTTACCAAGCTCCTCAAATCATCTGGACCATCATTCACCTTACTCACAATACTGACATTTTTTTAACCTTAAAGACAAAAACAGAGCCCCTGAAATTTATATAGAGGCATAACTAGATTTTACCTGAGTCCTCTTAGGAATGACTGGATTCCTTTAGTCAAATCATTTACAGCATTACCTAATAAAAGTATAATATAACATATAATTCGCTCATCAAACTGAAAAGCATATCTTAAACTTTAAAAAAGGGCTTATGGCTAAGGAGCTGTATAAAAGTTTGACTTTTACTACTGAATGCCGAATTTAGTTTTCACTACAGCGCCACCTTGAGTCTCATACTAGTGTTCAACATGTAATTTAGTGACGGCTATGAGGCAGGGGTATACATCTGTATGAATCGATATTTGGCTCTTGGTAATCTGCAAAGTTTAGAGAAACTTTTATCTTATGGCATTCTTGATATATGCTGCATGTGGATTGGCATGGGGAAGCAAAACAAGAACTAAAAGAAGGTAGCGCACCTGTAAAAAAGACTAAATAAGCTCATCCCCTAGCCAGCTCTTTGCTTTTTTTTCAGTGATCAGTTTTCAGAGAGAAATATCCTGAATGATAAATTCTACATCCTCCTGCTTCCCACGGGTAGATCTACCTGCCTGCTAAGCGCAGCTGCACAATCAAGTGACAATTGCAGGATGACGGCAGGCAACATCCTCTTTGTACCATTCCTGTGGCTTCCAACCTTCTAAGCTTGTTTTCTTTAAAGAGCAAATATGCCGACTTCAGAATCAGAATCAGAATCAGAATACTTTATTGATCCCTGGGGGAAATTATTTTATTGCAACCTCACTTTCCTGACTGTCATCCTGCTGTGACATCCAAGAAGTTCACTCTAGAGAAAAACTTATCCTTCAAGTTTTGCATTAAGAAGCAAAGATTAGGAGAAAGCCTTGTCTTTCTATGGTAGAAATATGAAGCCCCAATCTGTCTTAGAGTACAGATTGGTGACCAATGTAATCTAGGATAACCTGGTTTGCCACTTTATGCGTGCAAGCATTTTTATCCCCCGCATATTGAGATTTGATTTGTCTGATTTGGTTCTAGTTTACAAAAGTAAACACATACAAGTCTCATAAAAATCACATAAGAGATCTGTACTGAAGCAGAACAGCGGCTGAAACAGCAGTTAACAGTTATAACAGTTAATGGAGGAAATATTTGAGTGTAAAGAGACCTCGCACAAAAAAACTTTAGCCTTTATTTAAATTTATAACAGGGGTGTTAAACTGTATTCAAAGTAAATAAAGTATATGTGTTCTTAATATTCAAACCTTTAGCCTGCATAGCTTGTTTGTGTGATTTTAGGTTAGATATATCAAATTATCAGTCTGGTAGGACTTTTTAGTACTACCAGGGTACTATTTACCCCACATGTAGTTTGTTTGAATCTAGTAACGGTAATATAACACGGGCCTCCATCGCCACAGCTCAATCAAAAACACAAAGAAAGAAAATATGAGGAAACTGGAGGAAGATATTGCAGTAGTAAGCAGCTTCTTTATGAATGTTACTTTATTTGGAACTACCGTTAAATGCAATGCTCACTTTCTATCAAACGAGGGCGCAGTCCGTTTAATTCATAAATATGAGCTTTTTAGCTCCATTTTTGATAGAGTATACGGTCTAGCTTAGTAGGCCCACGACTTGTTTAAAAGGTAAGCTACAAACATCTGTACCAGACGTGTCTCTAGACCCGGTGAACAGAGCAGACTAAGCCTGTTTAAGTCAGCCATAGCGCCTCCCTGGTCCGACTTCGTGGAGTTTCCCTTCTCCCCAGCTGTTGCTCGTCTTTTAAAATAACCTAAGTTTCCCGTTAGCTTTTTCACTATGATACAAACAAAACATGCCGGTTAGCTGGTGCTTTTGCCCCCAAACACTATGTATAAATGCTTACCATGACAAGAGGGAGAAACTTGAAAACCACCAACCCTCCAGCGGAGGCGACTCTTTTCTCTGTTCAGCGCTGGCGGTGTGATTTTCCAGAGCAGTTCATTCGTCTTAGAGCAAAGCACGGCTATAACACTTTGTTTTGACGCTGGATAAAACTAGAGGGCGTTTTTCCTGAGTGTTTGGGTATGTTCCATTGATTTGGGACGGGGAGCTCTTCACAGAAACCACTCCTTGCTGCTTCGTCCAGCAGTGATGTCATGCTGACCCCCATCCCCCAGTTAACCATTTAGTGTCGTACCTTTTTTCCGTGAACTCATCGACTTTTCTTGCCACGTTACAGTATTTCAGGATAAATACATGGTTTGACTGAGTACTTCCAAGTCCAAGTGTGTGCAGATCGTATGGTCCTAAAAGGTATGGTGGCCCTAATGTGGTAAAATGTACATTTTTTTAATTAATAGGTTAATAAATAAATAAAATAAAAACACACACACACACAAATAACGAAAGAATGAATTGTATTGTGCTTGGCAAATTTTTGTTTTCACCCGGGGATAACACAAATTATTGTAAATCATTTTTGGATGCTTGCAATTTGGTTGCAATTTCAAAACAACGCCACTGAAAAAAGCCCCCCACACACTGGCACCATCCATGTGCCGCCTAAACAGGAAATTATGGTTCAGCAGTGCTAGTGCACTGGACATCTGTGGCAGTCTGTGAAGAGCTACAAACAGTGTCTGTTGTCAGATAGGGGTTGTGTCAAAAGTATGATACTCTTGCTTGTGCTGTTCTTGGTCCATCAGCCAGCCACAGAGACAAAAACGAAATAAAAATAATGGAAACTGTCCACTGCAGCCACTGTCTGCAATATTCATACAATGTTCAATTATTTGTAATATCTTTGATGGGTTTTTTGTGCTTCTTCCATTCTTGGTGGATTCTGCTGTTTTCTTCTTTTTCTTTTCCCTGTTCTGGTCAGCATTCGACCTATACACAGCACTACCCACATCCAGCAATCTGCAGTTGAGATTGTGGAGGACTGCACTGGAGCACTTTTAGGTTGATTGAAAACCCTTCTCCATAGCCAAATACATATGGAAATGGACACAATCATGGTGCCATAAATTAAGCATTATTTGGCACACTTTTTTTCCCCACATGCAGTCATCGACTTTTCTTTCCACATACAGCATTGCTGTATTTCATAAAACACAACATTCAGAACAAAACAACACAATAACAGAGGGGTGTGCTACAAAGTGATATTAATGGCTTGGCAAATTAATTTCACTTTGATCTGCTGACAAACTAAAGTTATGGGCTATGGGATGGTAAAAATGTATCTTTAAATTGATTAAAGTTTGACATTTCAGAGCTCTAATGTGCAGATGTAAAAAAAAAAGAAAAAAATATAGTGGTATTTAGAGTGCGCTCAGTGATAAATATACATACATATATATATATATATATATATATATATATATATATATATATATATATATATATATATATATATAATTTTTTTTTTTTTAAACTGGAATTAAATGTTTACCACTCTTCATGTAAATTGTTAAATTGTTAAAGCCCAAGATAAACTATTTTATACAGTATTAATCTTTTGTCTCATTTGCAACATGATTGCATTTTACTGTTATATTTTAGATGTTCTTTATTGATTTTTCATCACAATTTTATCATCATCATCTGCTAATGTCTCTTATTGGAGCAGTCAGCGCTCATAAGGATCATTTTGTGTGAAAGAAGAGTTATGCAACCCATGAAATGCACTTTTTCTTGTGAGCAAGCACAGAGCCTGAAGCAAAAAGCCTAGCTTAACTGAGAAAGTTGATAACCGCTGTCATGATACCCATCATATCCAGCTGGGTTTTGAATTTTGTCGAGCCAGCTACGGCAAAGAAAGCTTGGTTGTGTTGAAATACATTTATAGTATACCCTTCAGGAGAAAACAAAATTATTTGTCAAAAAGCTTGAAATTGGGGCCTAGATGCAGACTGAGAAGGCAGGCAAAGTAAACACACACAAAACGCACCTTTAGTAGCGAATGGATCTCATTCGCTACTAAAGGTAATGTTTTGTTTGTTGCTTCGATCCAATTCAGAAATGAAAAAAGTCCACAAACATGCAAGAATAAGAGTGGGAAACACACTAGAAGGATAAACATGCATGGTGATAAAGGCTGAGGAGAAGACAGTAGACTTTAATATACATAAGGGTAACCAAGAGAAGTGGACAAAGCAGAGTAAGCACACAGATGATAAAAAAATAAAGACAATGAGACAGGAGTGTAAGCAAACCTAAACACAAAACTTTAGAAACAACAAGCAAAATAAGACAGAAAGAAATTTCTACAGAGGCCAGACCCACACAGACACCTAAGAGCTGCTAAACAATGAGGGAAACTGGAGTGAAAGAAAGCTGAGAATGTGTCGATAGTTGTGCACATTGTCATTTGGTAGGATATTAGCAGCAAATACAAGCAATGCAAGGGATAATACATAAAGGTTGTTTTTTTGTATAAAGGGTATAATTTTTTGATAAAGTCTATCAATGATTGCAGAACTGGTGATAACAAGGTGATTACAGAAGTGTATAATTTAATGGTATTAGCAGCAGTAGGACTTTTTTTTCCCAGTTATTCCCCGAAATTTGATTTGCATTATAATACAATCCTGATTTTATGAACTTTAAAAAGCATGTTAAAAATTTTCTTTCCCCCTTCCTTTTCCTTCAGTGACAGATTAGTAATGGATAGGTACAGCTACAGAGAAACAGGCTGACATATTTCCTGTCAATTATGTTTTTCACAAATGTTTACTCGTTAATTGCTCATCTAAAGTAATTGATTAGCTACCCAAGGGCACTTATTGCTCATTCAAAGTGGCCACTTACACTTGTCTAGCGGTTTATTGGTAATTCAGACTAGTCTTTTAAATGTTGTAGCACATGTTAACCAATCAAATCAAGATTTCTAGAAAATAATTGGCTCATTTAATATAATCTATTATTCATAGTATTGTTTACCTTTGTGATAATAGCCCATAGCCCATCCCTGTTTTGTGAGATGTTGTTTTATTTGCTTTGTTGATGTTGATTTTGTGATATGGAAGAATGTCATTATTAATCTGCTTTATGCAACAGACATAGATAGTGACCGATGAATTTACATATTAATGATTCCTTATATTAGAATATTTGCATGTTTGTTTATTCCAATTGGTAACACTACCAGTTCCCTCAGCAAGGCTCTCAAAACACTTTCCTCACACCTGGAAACAATATTCAGAGTTTTACATGTTTCTGTGTAAAACCTTCTTTCAATACTGCATGTAAAAGTGGACTAATTAACCATTCAGTGCAGTATATACTGCATGCACTTTATTGGACAGTCAGTCCAATATAGTTAAGTCAGCATCATCAGAAAACAAAGAAAATATAATATAAAATATAATCTATCCACAGCTGTTAACACAAAGTCATTAATAATCTCTGTCATTAGTAATCTCCATATCAGTAAACTGATGCCCATTCTCTGAATACTGATTTCAGAGCATGAAAGCCCATTTTGGTATTAAGTGAATCCCTACTACAGCGATCAAGGTAGTTTTAAAAAAGTGGTTTACAAAAGGTTTATCAGTTGAGGGCTGGGGAATTTTGGACTGATTCCATCTTGGACAGGTAGGATATGAAAGTCATTCTATGTGGTGTTCCCACAGATGACGTGGGATAGAGATACTGATGTAACAGTCTGACCGAGAGCTAAGTTGGATTAGCATTTATTTTTCATTTGTGTGTGTGTGTGTGTGTGTGTGTGTGTGTGTGTGTGTGTGTGTGTGTGTGTGTGTATTAAAGAGTCATCACAAATATTCGAAAATATATCTATCTATGAATATCACAGAAAAGTGAAAACTCCTTCGTTTGGACAGTGGACGTAAACGCAACCTAGACACGTGACTAAAACCAGGAAGTGAATTCAGTGTCAACAACAAAAGGGTGAGTGTGCAGTTATTCGTATAGAGTTTTAGTTTTATTCTTAGTTCTGTAAGGCTCAGTTATTTAAAAAAAATGTTTTAAATCACCCAAACTAAACGGCATGAAAAGTTTAATTTAGAAAATTCGGCATGCTTCGTGAGCAAACGCTAGGCAGCTAACCGGGTCGAGTGGTAACGTGATTCATTACAACCTCGTAGAAAAGGTAATCGTCAGGTAATAGCGCATTTTGTCGTGAGTTCCTCCTGTGGATCATGGGTCTGAGGTTTATTTTGTGTCAAAAAGACCTGCCTTATCTTCACACTGAAGCAGAGTGAAGTGTAATATTATACTATTAGCTAACAGTGTATATGTTGTGGTCTACCCCACTGTGTTAAGCTTGTGTTCTGTGGACTAATTGCAGGTGTGTAGGGTTATTAAACAGGAAGAGATGGCCTCGTCAGAATGGAATCTGTCTTTGAAGCTGGTTGATCAGCCCAAATCTACCTTCCACTTCCCGGAGATGATGCCAGGTGATGTTCCACCTGGAGGATACAGGGTCGCCACCCTGAAACAGCTTGTTGCAGCTCAGTTCCCAGACTCCATCCCAGACCCTGAACTAATAGGTACACCCAAAAACCTCCACTGTTAAACTTGGGTTGATATGAGACCTTGACATACAGCATGAAGTGCATGCTTATTGTTCATCATCCTTTAGCTGTCAGTGAAATCTGTGCATGTCTCTATGTGAAAATCTCACCACTCTTCTGTGTGTTTACCAGAGTTGGTCCACTGTGGACGCAAACTTAAAGATGACCTTACACTGGATGCCTGTGGGATTCAACCAGGATCCACCTTACACATCCTCAAAAAGACGTGGCCAGAGCCAGAGAGTAGTCCAGGTCTGTGTGTATGCATCATTTAAGCTTAAAACTGTGTTTAAGCTGTAAATGACATTGAACGTGTGAATCTGAATGTGTGTTTGTATTTTCCAGAGCCAGTAAACAGGGTAACTGCAGCAAGGGAGTTCAGGGTGTTTCATGCTGCTCTTCATTCTCTCAGCTCGGCCTACAGGGACTCGGTGAGTAGAGGAGAGGAAACACACTGACGGTAACTGAGCTGCTTAGGATTTCAGCTAATTTTTAGTGAGTGTTAAAAAGAACTTGATCCTTCATTCACTTCTTATGAGATTTCTCTCTCTCCACAACAACCATTTTGGCTAATATCTAAATTTTGTTTGAGGAAAAGAAGAATCAGAGATCTTTTGCTTGTTAGGCAAATGTGTAAACAAGCTGCTGTTTCAGCAAGGCGTGAATGCTGTTATGCACAGTATATTAGATTAGTTAATGACTTTTAAAATTAACATTGGTTTTCCAGTGTTAGTCCATGATGTGTTAACTCTATTTGAAGTAAAGTACCGGAATAAGAAACTCATTTCAGCACCTGCAACTGACGCATGCAGTAGAATGGGACCACTGAAGGTCACTTTGAGTCTCATGTCTTGTCCTGAAGCTATCATTAGCTTCTTTACTTTCTATCATTAGCTTCTTTACTTTCTATCATTAGCTTCTTTACTTTCCAGAGCCCTGCCATTAGACAAGGTAGTTCATCTTTCAGAGAAAAGTACACAAGTGTTGACATTTTGTGTTTTTGAAAGACATTGTACTCTTCCATTAATGACAAGTATGCTTAAAACAGTTGGCCCTAAATATGAACCACTCAGCTGGAAATATTTTGTGGTGGTTTCACAGCTGCTTCTTGTGCTTTTTTTTATTATTATTATTATTATTTTTACAGTGATTACATGCCTTGAACAGACAGAAGTGTAGTTCCAGAAAAGAAATTTTGTTTTGTGTTGAGTTAAGGGAATAGTTATCAAGTGAAAACATGAATCAGCTGTAAGAATGGAAAAACAAAAATCATTCATAATTCATTGGCTTAGCTCTTTATTTTTCTTTTCTTTTTTTTTAGGCCATGTGGCTTCACAGCTTGCATAAAGTTATTTGACACAGGCACTAAATTTTATTTTTGTCATGCCTTAAACTAAAATAAATACATAAATAAGTAAACAAATAAGCGTTTGTCCTTGACCATGCTGGAATCTTCTCCACTGTCCTTTGGATGATGTCACATCTTTGTTCAGTGGTGTTTACCTCTGATTGCATCACCCTAGTTGCATGTCGGAGCTATGGATAAACAGACCCCAGGCCACTAGGAGCTGCTTTAAACATAAATGAGTTTAACTGTTGCAGCCTTTGCAGCATTCAATCTCAGCAACATTACAGCATGTTGGCTTAAAAAAAGATTGGACTAGGTGGATTCTACATAAACTGGTATAAATAAGTCACTGCTATTGATAGTGCACTATATGAACAAAACAAGTGTGCCACATATGCATTACAAGAGCTGCTTGGCCTTGGTCCACTGGAGCTCCAGGGGCACCTTATTCAATTATTAAATCTTTCCCCCATAAAGACAGCATTTGATGAACTCCCCGTACCCTTAATGATGAGTTTTCTGACACCCCAGAATAAATCTTTTTTTTTTTTTTTTTTTTTTTTAAAGAGATGTTGTTTAACATCCATTGGAATTGTTTCTGGGTTTTTCCAAGCTGCACAGGCAGAGACCAAACCCAGTAATCTTGTTCTTTAAGCAGGCCTGACATATGGCAGAAGCCATTCACTTCAGAAAAACAAGTTCAACCGTTACTTATAGTGACCTTTAGAATAGAATAGAATAGAATAGAATAGAATAGAATTCAACTTTATTGTCATTGCACATGCACAGGTACAGGGCAACGAAATGCAGTTTGCATCCATCCAGAAGTGCTTTAGTGATATCCTTTCAGTCCTTTCAGGGAGTAAAGAGTTATGAAGTGTTTGCCCCAGTTCTTTGGTCCATATAGTGTAGCTCATAAAAGTCAGGTCAGATGATACAGTAGGTCCTGTAGATGTATATAATCAGACGTACTTGTTAGTTCACATGCTTTGGGTGCTGTGTTATGGCCCTCAAACATCATTGCTATCATCCTCAACTTGTCATTTACATTCTATATAATGTACTGTATTTGAACAACTAGTACTTGCCCATGCTACAGTATTGCTTGGCCTGTTTGTACTTTTTGGCATACTGATAGACTGCATTGCCACGAGAAAAGTGAAACAAAAAAAAATCAGGTTAATAGATGTTAACCTATAACATCTACAGTAGATTTAATAGATGTTGTTCCCAACAAGCTCATCTATAACTGGAAGGTTGCCGGTTCGATCCCCGGGCTCTCTGTCCTGGTTGTTGTGTCCTTGGGCAAGACACTTTACCCTACCCTACTGGTGTTGGCCAGAGGGGCCGATGGTGCGATATGGCAGCCTCGCTTCTGTCAGTCTGCCTCCACCAGTGTGTGAATTTGAGAGTGAATGAATAGTGGAATTGTAAAGCGCTTTGGGTGCCTTGAAAAGCGCCATATAAATGCAATCCATTATTATTATTGTTATTATTATTATTATTATTATTATTATTATTATTATTGTAGTAATAGTAGTAGTAGTAGTATTATATGCTAAAAATGGGTAATTTTAGCCAATTGCTAACTGGTTGCTAGACATGTATAATTCAACTTTTGAGGCTATAAATGAGATGTTACTGGCATGAAAATAAAACAATAAGATGCTTTCATGTGGCTAAAAACAGGTTTTTTTTTTTAGCTCATTGCTTGGTGGCTGCCAAGACACTTGATGACATAATATATCATGAATAATACTACAATTTAGTCATTTTAGTTTGCTAGTTGGTTGTTAGGCAACAGGATGATCTTATCATCTCTGATATCGATTATAAACTCGAGGGTCCTAAGATGCACCCTTGTGCCAAGTTTGGTTACTTAAACTCTTGATGGTCTCTGAGGAGTTTGCGATCAAAGAAACAAAGCTAACCCTAACAGAGAGGCAGAAGTTTCATATGTTATCGTAAGAAAACACTAGTAAATACCACAGCTGTTACTGTAACTGCTGCTACATCACCACTTCTTCTTCTGCTACTATATTTATTGTCTTTTCCCCTCTCATAGGTCTATAAAATGCTGACAAACAAAGAGTCTCTGGATCAGATTATTGTAGCCACACCTGGACTCAGGTCAGACCCAGTTGCTCTAGGTAAGGTCATTCTGAGTTTTATGAACATCTTTAAGCGGGTTTTGTTGTACCATGCAAATAGTAACAATTTCCTTAAATCCACACTCAGGAGTTCTCCAGGATAAAGATCTCTTTGTACAGTTTACAGACCCCAACATGTTGGATGGGTGAGTATGGCTTTCCTCTGATTTCAGCTCTGTTATGACGCATAATATTCATGTACAGTGCGGTGGATGGTTGTCTGTCTCTCATAGGTTAATCAGTTCACATCCGGCCCTTGTCAATGCCATCATCCTGGTCCTGCATTCTGTGGCAGGCAGTATGCCCGCTCAGTCCAGTGCCAGCTCTTCTCGCAATGTATCAGCCAGTTCATACAGCGATATGCCGGGTAAGCAATATAACTGAACTGAAGGAGGAGCATATCGATAAAGTAGTTCCAACTGCAAAATCATCTAAAATTCATTGTGCTGTTTCTTCCTTTTAATAATATTGTGCGTGTTTCTTTTAAGTGAATGTCCAGGTTATTAATCAGACAAAGCTTTTTGTGTTTTTTGGCAGGAGGCTTCATGTTTGAGGGCATGTCAGATGATGAGGATGAATTCCAGTCTGTAAGTCAATACAAAACTGCAAAGATCATGTATAGAAACACTGATGCCGTGTGATGTTTAATGTTGTTAATAGCCATAACGTCACTTGGTGTGCCTAAATATGTGTGACAGAGTAGCCCAGCAGGCCCCTCTAACAGAGGCGGAGTCTCTGCAGGAATGCGTCCAGTGTCCCTGAGCCATAGTGGAGCAACAGGACCGAGACCTATTACACAGAGTGAGCTGGCAACTGCACTGGCCCTTGCTAGCACTCCTGATAGCAGCGCTGTCACTCCGACAACGGCAAGCCAAGTGAGGGTTATTTCCATTTTGCGATAGATATTCAAAAACATGCATAAATCTTTAAAATAGTACATTTATGCAAAATTTACTTAAGATTATAATGTTACACATTAAAAAAAATTACAAAAGCATTATTCCTAACACTCATTGCTTGCTTTTATTTCTCATCCTGTCTTTGATTAAGTCGGACCCCTCCAGTGGCATAGCCCCCATGCCAGCAGGGACACCAGTCAGTAACGATCTTTTCAGCCAAGCACTACAGCAAGCTCTGCAAGCCACCAACATGTCTGCTCTGCAGGTGAACTAACTGAATAAATCCCACATGTGTTCAGTTTATGGAGAAAATAATAATATAACTGCCATTTTCCTCAATGGGTATTGGCTTAGGTATGTAGTGCAGCTGCAAGCTTGTTTAGACAGGGCTATGTGTGGATAAAAGATTAGGCCTTGAACATGTTTTTGTTTTGCTAGGGCCGCTGGCAGTCCCAGATGCAGCAGCTCAGAGATATGGGGATTCAGGATGAGGAGCTGATGCTGAGGGCGCTACAGGCCACAGATGGTGACATCCAGGCTGCCCTCGAGCTCATATTTGCCGGAGGCCAAGGACTCTGAGCCCGTACCCCACGGACAGCCTTTTATAGATAAGAGAGCTTAAAAAAGCTGGTCACCCTGCTGCCCAGAAACAATAGAGCAAATTATGAGTGACAGTGTAAGGATTGCTTAACGTTTCCCAATAAAGAACAGAAGCAATTCAGCTCATCTCCACAGGCCATTTTGTTTCTTATTGATGAGACAAATCTTCTAATAAACTTGTTCATAATTACCATTCAAGCATTGTCCATGCCAGATTTATAGTTTGTTTGCAGTATTAAAACCTTAAAGAATACAACTCAAAGTTCATTTAAAAAGGTATTGGCTATATTTTCTTTACTACCATATATACCATCATTAATAGAATTAATTGACTCGTCAGGTTTAAATGTTGATTTAATTTTGTAATGACTAAAATTAACAATTTTTTATTTGGTTTCTTTTCTGCCTAATGACTTGAAGGTATGCACAGGCATATGGCCCATTGTAGATTTTTAACATTTCCCACACCTCTATAAAAGATCAGTTTTCAAGTTGTTGTTTCATATAAATGTGTTAAATAAAATCTTCTTTTATTTCAGCTCCAGAAGTTCCATTTAATGCACGTAACACTTATTCTGTATTTACATTATCCTGCCTGCATATGCAATTCCCCTTTGTGTACACTAGATGGCAATGCAGTAGTTTAGTACTGTGGAGAGTTGCCTGATTATCATCTTAGCACACTTGCTGCCCTTTACCCCCCCTATTAATTTAAAGTCTTGGGTTTGATCAGTTTTTTGCTGAACATTTCTTGGTAAATGGTTTGTGTTTGAAGTTGTGTGCCTTCATTTCCTTCAAAGGAGCACAATGCGCCTAGACAGACATCAGCATAAAAGAAAAAGTTGCACAGATAAGGTGAAAGCTTTATTAGCATTCTCTGATATTCCTGTGCTTGTTGGAGAATTGTTACATTAGTTAAGCCCCCTTTCCCCCCCAGCATTATTACAGACGGATACATTTGCTTTGTTTTGTTGTCTCCCGTTGGGGTATTCAAGGGGAGGACATATTGTTAACCCCCCCCCCTAAACACGCACACACATACACCCTTCCACCCCCTCTTCTTCTGCTACCTACCGTTCTCCATCTACAGTAATTGCCCTGCTTAGTTTTATTACGGCATCTGTGAATGTGACAGCTCAATCAGTGGATTGGCCTTTCATGAGCACAGCACCCAAACAGCGCTTTGTGTCTGTCTGTCCCCATTACCATTTTATATGCACGCACACCTGCGGGCAATTTCCACCTCCAACTGCCTCCAAGGGTATTTTAAAAATAAAGCATTTCTATTGTGCTGAAGGAAACTGTGTCACAGGTTCAAAAGAACAATGGTGAATAAAAGTGCCATTGCCTTTCTTGCATATTAAAAAGGAGACCGTTTCAGTCTTTCAGAAAGAATTGTTTAATTTGAAGCCAACAGAGTAGATGTGGCTTATTGGTGCTTGCTTTAGCTGCAGAATAAATTCAGTTCATATTATATATACTGGTGTTTTGAATGCATACTACTGTATCTAAAGCACAGCTTCCATACTATTCTGAACAGTTTACTGTGGCAAATGGCACTATGAGAAGTTGTCATGGAGATGCTCGATGGTGTGCGAAATGCTGCCACACATACAGTATGGAAAACATGTTATTACACACCATATTTAAGTCCCTTTTGTTGGCAGCTGTAGTATTGACTGTGTAATCCCTGAAATTATAAAACACTATAGAAACTGTTGGTACCTGTCGACTCTGTTTTCACCTTTCCATCTATCTATCTATCTATCTATCTATCTATCTATCTATCTATATATATATATATATATATATATATATATATATATATATATATATATAGTAGGGGTGCAACAATACACAAAATTCACGGTTCGGTTCGATATTTTTTTGATACAAAAAAAATGTTCATGCCTTTTTAATTTGTCATTTATTAAATTTTCACGGCACATTCCGAACCACATCTCTGTGCGTTCATCATTTGTTTGAAGCCAGCTCACCTCCTGCAACTACTTTTCCGAGAATACGTGCTTCTTTTGTGGTTCGGACTCCTTCTGACATTTCCTTGGAGGTGGAGGAACATCACAGTAATTGCTTAAAGGAGCTTGCTTCTTCGACATCTTTAAGAGTTCTAAACAAATGTCTGTCCTCCTCCTGAAAATCTTATGTACGCAAACACGCATTGCAACTTCTTATCTTGTGCCCGTTTTTTATTTTGACAGCGAATGCGCACCTGCGGACCACTTATGTGCAGCCCTGGTTATTTCGCTTGTCATATTGCAGCCACAGAAATTCTTTTGTCCATGAAACCATAAAGCTGCACTTTCTTTTTGCCTTATAGTCTGATTTGTCATAACTTTTCCGTTTTGTGGTAAGCTTTTCTTTGGCTGTCACTTCTTCACCCCGACCTGTCTTATTTGGCTCAGCAGAATTAAAATATTGTGGCGAGCTCAGACAAGGAGGAGACGGAGGTGTCGTTTGGTCTTGCTTCCCGTGAGCTAGCCAGGGAGCACAGCCGTTTATTGACATCTGCAGAAGAACACTACCGCTAGCTAACTGCTCAGCGAGGCAACAGCATAGCAACAACAACAACAACACCACACAGGGCGCCCTCTGACCCCGGAAGGACACAGCGTCGCAGCGAGAGGGCGTCACCGTCACTATGGCAACATAAACAAAACATAACTGTACAAACAGAACCCCGAACAGCCCTGACCCGCTACAATATATATCCTGCTGCTTTTACACACGCGCTTACATAACGCTCAGCGATTCTCTGCGCGATCAACCTTTCACATGTTTAAGCTTGCTGCGGGAGATTTCACTTGTCATGTTTGCATAGTAAGCTAACGATTGATAAGACAATGTCAGAGGAATTGATGCGCAAATTATCATCACTCACCAATCAGTGCTGTCACTCTCTATACACAGTTCGCACGATTGCAAAGTGAAAGCAAAAAACAAGATTTCAATATGTCACATATTGGCAGTGGTTCACCGATGCCAATGACATAATTACCCAGCTACATTTCCGAAAGAATGCAAAAGCATTGACATATATTTTTCCTTCCTACGATAGCCCGACGGGCAGGGCAGAGATAGATTTTGGTAGCCCGACTGGAAAAATCGCGAGCCCTGTATCTGATTGAGGAATCACTCATCTTTGGAAAAGAGAGTTTATTACAGAGAAATGGCTCTTTCCAAAATAAAAGCTATACTATACGCTTCTTCTGGGCTATATTCTCAGCAGCATATTAAACATATCAGGTCCCCATAAGAAGAATCATGTGCTAACGGCTGTCTAAATGACTCGGGTAAAGTTTGTAGCATGCGTGCTTGTTTTTTTTCTGCTTCCACTTGTCTTTGCACTAGGATGATGTCGGTGTAAATGTGCAGTCATATTTGTTGTGTTCCCCCTAGTGCTGTCAGCGTAAATCGTTGAAATGACGTCAACGCCATAACACGGCAAATCTCCGTTAACGAGCTACCGCAGATCGCCCCGTGCATGGGGCTGGACGGCCAACACGTTAACGAGCTAACTGCGCTAACACACTAGTTCCCACCCATGTAATTGAGCATTGCATGGCACATCCAACATACTGTTTTACTTTAGTCCATGACGCGCTTACCTTCAGGGTCATACCTCACATGAAGACCAAAATAGTTCCAAACGCCAGATCTGAATGAGGGTGGGGGAGGTTCAATTTGCCATGTTGCAAGGAGAGCTTAACTTCTGTCTCGCTAGCTTGCCCTGCGCTCAGTGAATCTGCGTTTGACTACTCCGCCTAGGCTGCACTGTCGAGCGCAGATCCACTGAGCGCTCAACACAGACAGCATCATCAGCATGAAAAGTTGATAAAATAAATTAAAAATGTATTTTGTATTGTTTTGTATTTTGTATTGTTCGATACATATGGGTACCGAACCGAAAGCACTGTATCGAACGGTTCAATATCGATACGAGTATATATATACATATATACACACACACACACACACACACACACACACACACACACACACACACACACACACACACACACACACACACCAAGTATGGGTATAATAAATATATAAGATCTGACAATTCCCCCCAAAATTTAACAGATTAGTTCTATTTAAATTGTATAACAATTACATTTTGATATGGTATTAAAGCATTTTCACATGAAACCAGCAAGTTTGAAGAACAGACACTCATTTTTATTTTTTATTTTGACCGTTTACCTGTGTTTTTGTAGATCAATATAGCCCTATTTACTGGGCTTTGCCATTGTTATCACAAGGTGCCTGCAGTGCACTACAACCCTAGATGATAGAGCTTTTGACTAGCTTTGATAAATCAGATATTTTTAAGACATGGACCACAAATGGCTTATACAGTTGGAAAAGGGTCCTTTTTAATGAATCAGGCCCTGAGCTTTGAAGCTGGCACAAATCTGCCCAATTATTCCCAGAGTGACCTGGGATTCAGGTAATGAGCAAGGTTCTGGAGCGTGTCATTAAGGGCAATATAAATATATAATCAATATAAGCAATATAAATCAATATAAGCCAATAGAAATCATCAATATCAGGCCTTTTGAAATGGTGTAAAAGCTTGTCTAATCAAGCAGCTTCAAAGACAAGCAGAACATTACCAACACTATTCTCTAGATGAAATCCTCTGACGTGCTGTTGCAGGAGGATGGGATAGGGCTGGTATAATGGCTTCCATGCACTTTTGTTTTTCTGAAAGGAGGCAACTCACATGTTATTAACATAAGGTCTGTTACCTGAGATTGCTTTCTGCCCATCGTGACTGAGCAGAATATGAAATGAGCTTCTGATAGACACGAGGCCATTTTATCCCCTTGTGGCCCATTCATTGCTTTCAAGCCATGCTTTTATTCGTTAGCCTTCTTTTGCGGCACACTTTTTGCCCACAAAAGGTTCTTTGATGCATTTCATCCAGGGTGCTTTAACCCTTCACGGAGCTTCTCTTAAGGAGAACAGAATTGAAGCAAAGAGAAGGGTAAATATTCTAGAAAAACTACTGAGGGGAGTTTCTGAGGGTACAAAGCTTTCTCCAACAATCCAAAGACATGCATTTCAGTTTAACTGGTGATTCTAAATTGGCTTTAGGCGTGGATGTGAGAGTGTGAGATTGTCTGTCTCTCTGTGTTAGCTCTGTGATGGACTGGCAACCTGTTGAGGGTTTTCCCCCATCTCTCTCTGTGGCAGCTGGGATAAGCTCCAGTTCCCTTCATGAACCTAAGCTGCGTAAGTGGTTAAAAAAACTGAAAATGCAAAGTTCTGTTTTAATTGTCTCTTTTTGACCGAGGTTGTAAGTCAGATTAATTTGTGTTGGGTATGAGAAAATGAAGGAAAATGTAAACCGACAATGTTCACTGTCATTTTTTATTTTATAGTTCTGCTAAGAAATTGCTGAAAAAAAAGAAAATACACAGAACAATTTGATTTAAACTAACCTAAAGTTGTGGCTTTTGCATAGTTCACCGTTCCAATTACCTTCAACAGCTGGACTCAGTATATGATAGTGCCATGGTGAACTGTCTGGTTGAAAAGTAAAGAACTAACAGAAAACAGTGCAGCTTTTATCCATTTACAGGAAGTACATTTTTTAGAAAAGTTAAAAAACAAACAAAAAACTTGTCACATTAAACAAATTAACGGCACTGATTTTTTTTCTTCTTTCTAGCAGTTGTTTCAGAAACCTTTACAGACCTATGAATAAAACCATCACCAGGGAAAATTAACAGTTGGCCAAGAAATGGCTGCTCAATCTGTCACTTGAGGTTTTTTCCAAATGCTAAAAAAAAAATCATGTATTATTCACACTCTGTAAAATCTAGGATGGATGAGTACACCTTACATATAATTCTGATGTACAATAAAGGCCGAAAGATGTGATTAAAGGGAACCGGGAAACTAAATGTAGGAAACGCTGCCAATTAAACTTCAAAGGCAAGTCAAGATAATTGTACTGGAATGAAGAACAGAGTGAAAAATATATTACGAGACTGCAACAAAGTGGATCAATAAAGAACAACAAGGGTTTGCAGTACTGGCTTGATAATAGCTTCAGCATTCTGTCCTTGACTCAAACAATGGTCGCTCTTCACTGTTTATTGAAGGGCCTCACCATGGTAACTGGTCATGGCTGAGATTCTGAAAAGGGTCTTTTTCCCCCGCTTCTTTTACCAAATAATTACGAGTTTGCTTTATTGATCTGAGTCAGTGTAAAACAGGGACTGTCAAATCAAACCCAACTTTATTTTTGAAATGTATTTATTTTGTATTTATTTTGAACCTTGATGCCTCTATGTCCCCATACAATACATTCAATATATACATTTGGCCATGAGGGACTGTACAGAGATATGTTGAAGTAGTGCATACATACATGGCACGAAAATGTACACAAAGAAAACTCAAAGTTTCCACTTTACCACAGTCAAGTCTCAGGGCAAGTCTGTGGCTGATGGCTGCTTACACCAGTGCACACACATGCGCGCGCACACACACTCACTCATTCAACAAACACTGCTTCAAGCATGCACATTGTGTGTGTACGTACACCAACACACACAAGCTTTAAGACACTTCCGAGGGAGGAGAAGGGTTCTTTCAGGTTCTCATAAATAGATACACAAACGTAAAGAGAGCGTCTGCTGACTGCATCACCCTTTTTTCAAGAACACCCTCTCCTCTGTCTCCTTTATTCTTCTTCTACATCTTTCCATCTTCTTACTCTCCAAAGCTAAGGCCTCTCTCTAGACAGTGCTGCCATCATACGCAGGATCTTTCCTATAGTAGGGTAACACTCATCAGCAGCAGTAACTTAATAAAGAGCTACTTTCAACATTTGATCTCTTAAGTAGTGAACATTCGCAACATAAAGAATTCAACACACACACGGTTAATTTTAAATTTGCATTTCCTATTTGGATATCTTCTCTCGAGAAGCACATAGGTCCACTTCAACAATGCACTATTCCTCGATAAAGCTGCAGTGCCATGATGAGACACCCTCATGCGATAACAGCACCTGTCTCTTCACTTAATGCACCAGCAAAATATACCTCTAAATACATACCACATTCTGCAGTTTATTTTTTACTAATGCCACTCTAGTGATTAAATTTCTTCCTGGCAGACATCTTGTACCATCACATTTGTCATTAACATTTGTAGGAGGCACACACCTGACATTTTCCCTTCAATGACTGTAGTTTATAGTTGCATAGCACACAGCAGAGATAGTATTAAAGCCAAAAGTTAATTTGGCTTTATACAGAGTGGTCATGCTCACATAAGTCAGTTTCTAACTCTTAGTGTCTGTAACTTTTAGGTAGGACTAAAGCCTCTCCCCCCCCAACTTTTTTTTCTAATTGCTCATTAAACCAATGGGTTTTTCAGCTCATAAAAAGTGTTAAAGTTCACCAATGAAGAAGAAGTTTGGTCACACATGCATCAGGCAGCCTTATTAAAATCACTTCGCGGTGCGACTACTGTTGGAAAACCGGCTTCTTCGGCTTATAATTTGCCAGTAACATTAGAAGCAAGCATGTCATTACTTTGAGTTGTTAAAATCCAATCAGCTTAATGAAAGAATACAGGAAGAAAGGGGGTAAAAACAACAACAAACAAATAAAAAAAAAAGAAAAAAGTCAGCCATAGGTGGGGGGGTAGAGGTGACAATCTAAGAGGTTTGAGCTGTACCTGTCACCAGGGGCCAGCGGGGTTAAAAAAAATAATAATAAGAAGAAAACGACTGCAATTCTGAGTGTGTGCACACATTCTCATGTGCATACAAATACTGCACACACAGACCTGTTGGACACATGCATACTCACGCTTACACCTAGTATAGACATCTGGAGATTTTAATGAAAAGTGGAAGCATGACAGGTTGAAGGTAGGTGATTATCCGGTTTGGACACGCTGGACTGTAATCGATGTGTGTGCGGACGGGTACGCAATCGTCTCTCACACGAGGTTTGACAATCCTGTCGGACAGGAGACGCGGTGACTTGTGTCCCAGAGTGAGGCCACCGAGGCAAACTTGCACTTAGCAGAACTGGAAACAACAAAAATGCTGAAGCACCACAGCAAAAGAGGCTGGAGTAGTCCCATAAAACACGATCACGTTGGCACAGAACGATGAGGGTAGGGGTGGGGGGGAACGGGCCAATCACAAAGGAGTAACACATCAGTAATAATCACCCCAGAATAAATTACAGTCACAGAACAATTGTTAAAAGCAGAATTAGAAATCGACTGATCTAAGCGGACTGATTTGACCCATGCATTTTATAAGGCATTAACCAAACATTTCTTACGTTGCACAGTATTATAATAGTCACTATACATACAGTTGCTGATCTGAAAAAAACAAAAAACTGCTTGTGTTTTCATTAAACAAATCTCAGATTAATTGTATAAAAAAAAAAAAAAAAAAAAGCATATTCCTAAAACTAATGATGCATTCTTTAAGGGAATTGGGAATGTCGAAGAGAGAGCAGATCAATGTCTGCAATCCCATTGTACCTATTGATCTGCACATGGGCGAATGAAATTGATTTTCTGAGGTAGACAATACAAGCATATTTCATTCTCCCGATGCAAAGCCATTCTAAGCAGGGGTAGTGGGGATAATTTGGTCCATTTGGACAGGCTCTGGTCTTTAGCCTCAGCCAAATGTACTGTGTCAGATGGGTTGACCCATCCATCATGCTCTCCTGCCTGTCTCAACACCACGGTACTTACATCGTCACTGGTGTGATACACCCACTCAATGATGGATAGCAGACAACATGCACTATGACAAAATAGAGAGATCAGTCTGCACAGCTCACAGGCTTGTTGTTTCCACGCAGCTGGGGACGCTCCATTCATACACAGCCAGTTTATTTAATATCCCGGCCACTGTATGAGGCACACGTGGACAATATCGTTCGACATGCATCATAAATGTTGCTTCCCTTACAGAGGTCTTATAATCTTCAAATCCCCTTTGCAATATGATTACAGTAGCAACAGAGCCTAACCGAATGAGACACTCAAACAAACATTTCAAATATAATCGTCATTTTGTGTACTCACAGGGTACAACAGTTTATGCTAAAAGGCAAATCCCAGTGACAAACGTTAAGTTGTACCTTTCTTTTTCTTTACGTCTTAAGTGCTATGGGTAATCAGCTCAACAGTCAGTGAAATGATGTTCTGTAGATAGTCAGTCTGATCTACTAAGCAGATGTCTATCATAAATAAAATAACATAACATAACATAAAATAAAATAATAAAAAACTTCTGCAAATCTGAGTCTGTATGTATGAGATAGTAAGCAGAGGGCCTTCAAACAGGTCTGGAATCTGTTGGCCAGTGAGGTGAGTCAAGATCAGCAGTTTAGGATGCCACTGTTCATCTTCCCGTGAGCCTAGTGGGCTCTTTCCAGAGGGACAGGAAACAGCGAGCCACAGGTTGGCCCAAAGTACTGCAAAGCAGATGCCTGCAAGAGACCTGGAGTACTATAGTGTCCTGATGGCTACAGGGTAGAGCAGGGACATATGTTCAGCACCTTTGATGGGCAGCTTGCGGCTGGAGTAGAAATGGATGATCTCAGGCACGCTGTCGAAAGGGCAGCTGTTCTGGCCCAGGATGTACTTGTTCTCCTTGGTCCGTGACAGCTTCATGTGCATGAAGCCCTGGCTACTCCTGGAGACAGAGGAAGACAGAAAAAGCTCAAAACAAAATTCTGATCTTTACAAGACAAAACCAGATTATTTTTATCATGCTCTGACACAAAAAAATCTTTGAAAAAAAATAATTTGTTTTGTCCCCACTTCCTATATTTCAGGAGCAAAGAGGCCTTTCCTTGCTTCAGGCTCTGTCCTTTCACCCAAAAAGGAATTTGATGACAGTTCATTCAGCTGACGTAAAGACATTTCACTCAAAACCGTCGAAAACAGTCGAGCCAATTTGTAGAGGTTCTAAATACTGTAGTTGGGAGATATCAGTATGGATCAAAGCAACGTATTGACCGATTAGCGAGCAGACTGATATTGCCATTCCTGGAGTCACACCACAAGCATGCCTTAAAAAACACTAACAAGAGACAACAAGTATGTCAAAAGCATCAATCTATGGGAGTCCCAACAGATATCCTCTTTTGTCAGCTTCCCCTCATTTACTTCTCCAGTAGTTGTTCCCCACAGTATGTGACAGCGCTCTGAAAGCTGGATTACCTCTGATAACTTTGGAGGTGTCAGGGGAGGGGACTAAAAGGCAGGTTGCTTAAGGTGCTGGGTTTCACATGCAGTGCATAAGGATGAGGCTAATGAACCCCCAGGATAAATCACTCAAGCTGCAGCAATAAATGCACAGCAAATTAAAAGCTCCCCGCGTGTTCCAAGGAGCCTTCGATCAATACATTTTAAAAGCTTGCAAGTAATCTTCTGCTTTAAAATAGAAAATTACTTTTTTTTTTCCACTTGGGAAGAGATGCAACAGTAAGCTTTAGCGAGTAAGTGACACAAAACTAATGTTCACTGTAGCATGTTTTGTAAATATTCTCTTTTAGTAATTTGACTTTACAGACTAAATTAGCATAACAGCTTTTTCAATCAGCAGCTAATACCTCCAGCAGGTTATGATTGCTTTAGGCACAGTTCATTGACATTATAACCTGTCCTCAAAAATAAAGTGCACCAGCACCTGCCTAACATTTATTTTTTGGAAAATAAACTCTCGTGCAAAAGGTAAGAGGGGATAATATGTTAACCACATGTAGTAATAAAACTCCTATTTTTCACTAACCTAAGGATAACAGCTGTAAAGGTATTTACTTATGAGGCCAGTCAGTATAATCTACACTATTCCATTCTGTGCTTCAAAGTTTATACCGAGCAGGGCTCTTGTGAAAACTGTGAAAATGCACTAACCACAACAGACAGGAGCAGTGGGCTGTCAAGGCTGTTGATGAGGCTGCCACATGAAGCAACTACAGCAAATAAATTTATGTTTTTCCACAGTAAATATATGCATATTTTTGTAGTTATGCCCATTATCTTTGATGAACAGGAGTGACAACTTGGCTTTAGGCACCTGAAGCATCAGGCCGTTCTTTACTTATCTCCTAATTGCATGTATGATGCCGGTGGATATGTTCTCTCTCTGATGCACAGAGAAAACCCAGAACAAAGATAGCAATAAGATGAAAGGAAAAACAAAAAAACCAACAACAAAATACATATACACATATACATACATATATACATATAAATACATACACATATATACATATACACACACAGGTTCAATTTAGGGACACTGATCAGGAATAAAGCACAGATTTTTCTTTATTTTAACAGATAAAGAAGTGCGTGTTTTGGGGTTAGCATGATTGAGATTATTACTATAAATATCCAAAATATTTCAAAGCTAGTTCGGAGCTTTTTATGTGTAAGAACTGAAACAAAAAGCTGCAGGATTTCTAAGCCATTAAACTGAAATACACACGAGTGCCACCTCTCCATTATTGGGCAGATTTCCAAATCTCCGTTGCCACGGGTCTCTAAAATGCTATGATTCTGCAAATGGTGCTTTCAGAGCTCATTTACCAAAAAAAAAAAAAAAAAAAATCTTTCCTGCAAAGTGCATTTGATGAATCTTCACATGGAGCGCTGGGAGAACGGTGTTAGGTTACACAGAGGCACACTTAAAAAGGCAAACACATCAATAGCATCATTTTTAGATTCCCAGCTGATTTTCCATTTGGTGCTCAAAGCTGCTTATTATGTTACAGTCCTGCAGAGACAGAAACCAGGACAACAGAGCAACACGGCAGTGTTGCTGATAAAATGAATACGGGGCTATTTTTGAAAAGACAGGCCTTTGTGGTGTTATCATAACACTGCGTTCGTGAACTTATATTTGTCTAATCAGGATTAATCTGACTGGGGAGGTGTGCTGTCTTGTTTATTGAGGTTTATGACTTTGATTTAAACCGAGTACCACTCAGAGCAGGAACAGCCTGACAGCAATCACAGCTTATCTTCTCCTTCCATATATTGGATGGCTTCATGATTGATACTCTCTGTGTTATGAATCTAAGGCAGCAGAAAAAGCAAAGTCATATGCCAACAAGATAGTGAACCATAGCAAAAGGGCTGACCTCTTTAAGCCTTTCTGGGCATCGGATGTCGTATGTACTCATGATTTTATATTAGCATACACTAAACCTCCCTGGGATGATACCATTCTGTACGTTATCGACGCTAAGGTAAGTGGGTGAAGTGGCAGACAACTAAACATACAAACAACTCTTGGCATAGTTTTGTTCTTCAGCTGAGAAAGGTCAGGCTAATTTTTGTGCTCCATGCAGTCATTCGTCTATTATGTGTCATAATATGAAGCTGACATTTTGCATCTAAAAATGTTCAAAAATAGTGTCTTTGGAGGTGTTCCAGCGATAGAACACACCAGTAAGTTGCTAACTTACCCCATTTACCCCACTGGCATCAAACAGTCTTTGGGGTACATTTCCCCTCCTCAACCAGTGGAAACAGGCTCTGCAGAGCTCTCTCGTGACGTGAAAAATGAAATGACACTGTGCTTTGAAAGCCCTGTGAAGGCTTTAATACAACTCAAATACCAAAAAAAAAGGTTCTCTCCACTGAGAGTAAAGAAGAGGAGCAGGTGGGGACAGGTGAACATAAAAAGGGGTTTAGGAGGGAAAAGCAGACAAAAATGCTTTCCGTAAGGCCAGAGGACTCTTGAGGCAGGAGGTCTCAGTGACGTCTGTCTTTATCAATAATGCAATACACATATGTGGCACCTCGCGGCCTCATACATTTTTCAGTAACCTCAGACATGTCGGATCTTCACCTTGGGTTTCCACTCATTTTCTGTGGCAGCAGGGGAGACGGGCTTGAGTGAGGAGGCTGAACTCATATTTGTAGGGACATGCCATTTCCACAAATGAGCATGACGATCGTTTTCTAGGTTTCAGCTGGTTTACATCAAGAGCACAAGATTCTATAACCCAAATGTGCTGACACACAGTTACACAGAAATTATGAACAATCTGCTGTTATTTAAGTCTATCAATACAAAAATAAGAAGGTTAAACTCCTAAGATGTTTGGTTGCTTACAACTTTAAGATCTCATATGGTTAAAGTGAGCTCCCGCAACAGGGTGTGGAATAACAGGGGGAAACCACTGATTTCCAGTGCTATTGGCAGACCACAGCTATTCCCAGGCAACATTAAACCTCATTCTACTTAAGATTCCAAAAAACCTTGAAAGTAGGCCCTGGAGCGAAACGCTCTAACAGACAGTGAAAAGGTATTCCTAAAGTGCTCGAGACACTTTATTCTATAGTTCTCACTAAGTCGAGACGAGTAAATAATTCTGCATCAACACTAATGACCTCATCGGCATGGCCTTTGTCCTCTCCTTGTTTTCAGACTGACAAACAGCTATTAAATGTGTCACAGAAGCCAGTCAACGTTTTATCTCTTAAAAGAGTAACCATCAGAAAAGCGCAGTAACAGGGGAGCAGAAGGATCCGACCTCACGAAAACACTTTCCAAACTGTTCTCTGATAGTACAGGCCATTATTATAAAGGTCCATCTGAACATCCTTTAAATGTGGATTAGTGGAATGAGACCATTACTGAACTAGAAGGTTAAAACATGTTTTAACCTCTCATCACTAAATACAACTTTACTGACCATTGCTCTTATCGTGGCCTGGCTGTGTTCAGTATAGAAAAAAAAAAGCTAAATAAGTTTCATGGCTCCAGGCCTTCCTCACTCCCCCGCCTCCCTTCTCCCTCACTCAGATAATCTAACAATCAGCTATTTCATTACTGGAGGTAACCCCAATGGCATTAGACGGCCAGTCTCTTTTTAAACATACGAGAGAGATGGATGGATTAATACTCTCAAGCCTGGCACAAATTATACACTACATTTTCATATTTCAAAATGGGGCTTTTGCTTATTAGAGAGGCTTTCGTCAAACTCGCTGTCTTCATCATTACTCTGCATATCATCATCCCGCAGCAAAAATATTCACTTGTTATCTTTACCATTTTGTTAAAAAAAAAAAAAAAGCAGACTTTTTACTTTTCTAGATCACATATTCAGGTTTGCACTTTACACACATCAATATGTGTCTTTTGAGTGCTAAGCAAGTTATTTTTGTTGCTTAAACTGACATTATTACATATTCCTAACTCCAAGGAAAATTCTTTTGGTTTTACTTTCCCAGTAACTTCATATTAGACTGTTTTGTGTGCCAGTCTTCTACAATGACTATGCAATAAAACATCTGTGCATTAACTGTTAACATGTCTGTTTGTCTTTTTATAGTGCTTAGCTTTAAGCATGCATTTACGACACAATGCATTTAATTCAAAATGACAACATTTGGGACAATTGTTACATATTCAGACAAATATTTTTCTCCTGCTGTTTGCAGTCATCCAAAAGCCAGTGTACTAAGTCAGCATCCTAACAGTGCGTCTTCTTTTCAGTCAGCAAGGCAGAACAAGAAGCAGTCATACAGATGATCAGCCAATGAGACAGGGAGTTACACAGGCAGTCGACTACGGTACTTGTCAAGAGAATTGGAGCAGCAGCAAGCAGAATTATTATCTTTGTCTTCCAAGTTATATAAGCCTCCAGCAGGCTGACTCCACTCAAAGAACAAAGGCTAATCAATGTGTCTCTACATACTACAGTTTTATTTCATCTGATGGCTCCCACATAGTTGCAGAGATTTTTCTAAATGTCATGGGACTGAACCTTGCCTGCAATGGTTAATGGAGCATATATAAAGTCAGTTTGACAAGACTATTTGGTAACAGATATCGAAGCCGGTTAAACACTGTTGGTTTTGGAAGACTTTCAGGCCGTTTCATATTTCTGATTATGTTTCCGACGCCGTAGCCGTGACACCTGGTAGCAACGATCGTCAAAACAAATCCAGCAAAACTCCACATTCCTATCAAAGCGATGGGACTGCACTGTAGGACTTCAGGCTAAAGTAACCTCTTCCAACTGTCAGGCTACACGTAACATTTCAGAGTAGCTTTTTTCCGAACCCTCTGCTGGACGCGGCGGGGATCAGGAGGTCAACGATGAAAGTGCACCATTAGCCAAGTTGCGGGTACATCAGCAATTCGAGGAGCAGATTCTGTCAGAGGGGTTACTGAGCGGAGGTGGAGGACGAGCCACGGGCAAGGTGTACAGCAGGTGGGGGATAGAGGTCTGAAGGGTGAAAGCTATTACCATACAGAAATGGAAGAGTCAGCAGGTATGTCCGCACCTTGACAGGGAATGATGTTACACTAGTCCACTGTGTGTACTCTGCCACTAAGTAAGTGTAGCTACTATGATAGGTCACACTGTTTCGTGAGTGTGTGTTCCGTGTACAAATCACTGACACAAGTTGTCACAACAGGCAAAACGGCCCCGAGTATTTGGAATCACATTTTCACCAAGGCTGCCAACCGAAACTGTGCATCTGATTATACTGTTTGTGGATGGTCATTTAGGAGACGAGAGCAGAGTTCTTACTTGAGAGAGAGGGAGTAGTCGTTCTTGCTGGTCTCGCTGTTTCTCACAAGATAGCTGGCCTCCTTACAGAGCCTAAGCAGAGACTCTGCATCTGTTCGGCTGATGGCTCCATGGTACCAGCTACAGCAAACGACAGGAAACGAGGATGAGAAAGGAGGAGGAACAAAGGAATGTTAAGTAAGAAAGAGTCAAAGCTGCTAAAGAAAAACCAAGATTTGACTCACAACTGGCTTTCCAGTGGCATTGTGGGATCGATACGTTCCCCGAGAGAGGAGCTGCAGTGGTCCAGTGAAGTCATTTTGGTGTTGACCAGACAGCCACTGGAATGTCGCTGCAGCGGCCGAGTTTTCCCCTCCTTGGTGGGCGACATTCGAGACTTCTCCACACCATCAAACTGGACTGTAATAAGAGAAAATACAGCTGAAAAGATTTCATTCTGGACAGATTTGATGGTTCAAAATGGCTCTTAATAAAGACAAACACCTGTAAACACCATTGAGCTACACTTCAGATTAAGGTCACTTGGAAAAACAAATTGTGTTTACAAGTTACAACATCCACGGTGTCACATGTATCAATTAAACTCGACTACTGCAAAGTGTGAGAACCGAAATCCACGCTGTGCTTTTACCAACTTTCACACACGCGCACACACAGAGCCGCTCTGTTTAACTCATCCTACTGAAGGACATGTACACATGATGAAAGAGACATAAATCAATCTAGCTTGCCCGTGTACACATTCCAGTTAGGCAAAATACACACACACACAACCTTCCTCCAAAACAAGCTCATGCGCCTGTAAATAATCCCATATATACTACTGTATGGCTGAGCATTTTCACTCTTTAAGTACACGCAAATGTGCACACACTTAAGTGCACGCCCAACTCCAACACCCAGGTTCTGCAAGTTAAACATTGAACTAGCTTTTCAAACTCTCACGGTCAACTGTGGACATGACAAGCTCTCTTGGCAGCCTCACAGGGATGTGTTTGATGGTGTTTGGGGGCTTAAAATGACCTATGCGCACACATGAAATGCCAGGGGTCACGGGGCAACTTCACAGCCAATCAGCAAACAGAAGATAATGCTCTCAAGGACAAATTAAATGTGAATTTACACTTGTGGGAAAGAGTTGCACAAGCTAAAGGAATAAAAGGCTGGACAGTGGATGTAAGAGTAATTATCATGCGTCACAGGCAGCTGAGACATTTTTCCTCAGTAATCC
Organism: Rhamphochromis sp. 'chilingali'; assembly: GCF_963969265.1. NCBI lineage: Eukaryota > Metazoa > Chordata > Actinopteri > Cichliformes > Cichlidae > Rhamphochromis > Rhamphochromis sp. 'chilingali'. The sequence continues at coordinate 31,999,169 of NC_137933.1, forward strand.
ATCACTGTGCTTCATGCCATAACATCTAAAGCTTCTGAAATCCCCCCCCCCCCAAAAAAACCCAAAACAAAACAAAAAAAAAAAAAACTATTTAAAGCTACACGCTTCTCAAGCAATAACAGAGGGGCGGCTTCCTACATCAACCGTATGACAAGCTTTTCCTGGTTATTGTCGCCTGCTTCTATATGGCTCAAGACCAACAGATAGCCGTTTTTGTTTTTTTGATGGAAGTGGTTAATGTCGTATGAAACTCGCATCTACTAGGCAACATCAATCTTTGCTGCTCTCTGTCACTAATGGCCATCCTTGCATCTAGTGTTTAATTACCAGGCAGAACATGGCAGACACTATACACAGAGACAGGCAGTGTGATCTTAACAACACGTCTACATCTGTCTAGACTCTGCATTCCAGTCAGAGGATAGCATTACACTTTACAGATTGTGAGCTTGCCAAGTGCCTCTGTATCACACTGAGTGGAAGGGCTGACAGTTTAAATCAATTCAACACTACTTACTACAAGTAGTTTACTTGAGTATTTAGATGTTGTGCCACTTTATTGCTCACCTCTATGACATTTCAGCTACAACTGATACATGTGTTTCTATAGAGCCTGCTCTTTTTCAAGATATTTCATTTAAAAAAAAACCCCAAAAAAACCCCCACATGATCAGCTTATAAAATGCAATTAAATGATAAAGAGTGTTACCATTCAAAAAAAGCTGGTTAGTGGTTGCTGTCATGTGTAAAGTTATTCAATGTTTAATTACCAGCAATTAAAACAAGTATTTTAATTATAGTAATTAAAAGAAGTGCCACTTCCATTAACAGTGAACTACTGCTTATTAACTCAGGATATCGGAAGAAAAGCTTGTAATGAAGTATTTTTACAGTAGTGCAGTTGTAGTCCTTTAGGAATATCTTTTCTTTTTCGAATACTTTCTATGACATACCATGATGTCATCGCAAGCAGTGCTTTTTTTTGACAGATTACAGCTGTTTCAGGTCTGACCACTAGGGGCTCCCCTTAACCTCCACACTCTACTTGCGGTTGAACTCGTTGGCCTTTGGCTCAATGATGCGATTCCCCAAACATAAACTCGTGGAAATGATTATTTCAAATCATTCCGGCTGTTATCTTTGCCTCTGCACATTTGTTCATTAAAGGCCGACAGCGGGCTGGTAAAATGACAGCAAAATTGTACTGTTGCATGACAGCTGGGTAAATTCTAGGTCTCACCCTTGGAAGAATACAAGTTGCTGATCCATGTCCTTGAGGTCTGTCGCTCCTAATATAGTAATTCACATTATGATCCCGTGTTGTGTCTGCATTATTTTATATCATAGAGTCCATTTAAATTACATGCTGAATACTGGGAATTTGATCCAAGTCAGATGAATATATTGTATATGTGTAAAGGTGAGAAATGGCGTTTCCATGGAAACTGACCAAGGGGACATGGAAGATGCATGTTTGTTCCATTCAGCTCCTGTCAATGCTGACAGATCACAACATGAAGATGGAGCCAATTGCTCCCTGTCCTTTGCTTTCGATTTCTCTCTGTTTGCATGTGTCCAACCTTCTTCTGCCCTTTGCCTTCTCTTCTATCACTCTTGCCTCATCATTCTAACTCTGACTTTTTCCCCGAGCTCTCTTGCCACTCAGTGGTAGAAACAGATAGGGGAAAATGGACTGTGGAGGAATGTCTCCACAGGAAAAAAGGGGTGTTTTGATCTGTTATCTCTGATGGTCCCACTGCAGGGCAGACTGTCGCCAATTACACCTACTACTACAACAAAACCCTTAAACAGTCTACTTGCACTTCCATATTGAGAATTGACTGTGAACATAATATTATCATCTCTTCACTGATTAGTGACGCAACCATAAGAGGCTGGAAAAGGTATCAGACATCGTTAAGGATACAGGATGCAATCTTGGCTTTTCCCTACATACTCCATATTGTATCTACAATCCACTCACCCATGTGCCTGACCTCAGCTCTTCACATTTCCCTCCTCTTACCCAGACACAACAATCAGTGATTTATTTGATCGTGATTAAACTGTTTTCTCCCCCCTCTCCGCTACCAAGAAAGGGTGGGTTGAGTGGCTATTCTTAGTGTAGCTCACCCCGTCAACCTTTCTTGTCAAAGTGGAGGCTTCACTGCAGGCAGAGTGCAGTGCTCTACAAGGAGAGTATTACCCTGAAGAAAGAGCCCCCCAAACTAAACAAAAGCCATCATTTTTATTTGCTCAAGAGTGAATGGACTCATGTCTGCTTTGTTAGCTGGGCGCCTCACCATCACCATTCCGAAACTGATGTAGAGTTATGTTTTAAGGCAGAAAATCAGTGGGAGTGAGGCAAACCAATTCCCCTCTCTCATTCTCCAGAGCACACAGTTCGAAACATGGACGACAGGAGCTTGACTAGAGGATTGGCCCACGGGGGAACAAAAGCCGTATGAGGAAGCTTAAGAGGGACGAGAGGGTGAAAACCTCCACACGCACGCACACACACACGGTAACACACTTCTCTCGAAATAAACACATAAAGGCACATGGGCAACTGTGTATGTTATCAGAATTGTTGCTTGTAAAGCACTGCAAATGGAATTTGTGTATCAGATTGAACTGTCAGTCAGATGGTGACAGATGGCTGAAAGACCTGTCCCCTTCAGACACACAGCTTCCTTTAGAGACAACTATATAAAAAAAAGAAAAGTAAATAACACGCACACACACACCCCACACACATAAGAGGATGGGGAAAGAGCTGATTGGCTAAGGCACAGATTAAAAAGAAATGGCAAAAGGACATTCCACGATTACAAACCACGAGATAAAGCACTGCTATGTAATATAGTGCTGCAGAGCAAGGCACAGGTCAGCACAGTACATAATAATGTCACTGTCTAACAACATAAAAAACACTCCAAAGTAGAAGTCACAGTAATCAAAATAAAAACGAAGGGAATCAAAAAATAAAAACCACAAAAGTGTAGTGACATCTGTCACTGAAGACTCAGCACAATTTAACTACTACTACTGTCTCCTCTTCCCCCTGTGCACAGATTTCTCTAATTAAGCAGGCTAATTAATTCTCATTTACTAATGATACTCCTATTACAAAGGATGACTAGTCTGAGGGGCAAAGTGTTTCATCGGCTGCTGCATTGTGAGGTGAAAATTAAGTTTTCCAGCTAGGACTTGTGAAATGATTAACAGGTTTCCAGCTTATTAGAATGCAGTGCACGCTAAAAATAGGGTTAAACTTTTACGCCGATATTAATTATATGCACCAGGAACTAAAATAATTGCTGCATGGCTTTTATAATACTATATTTTAGAGCCCCACTGTGGCCGTTTGAAGCTATAAGCTTTATCTCTGATGAGTCAACCATCTAGGAATACGCTCTCTTCTTTTAAATAAATTTCAAAAGGAAATTCCAAATTAGGTTTTCCAAGACAAAGGAGTGACCCTACCAAGTGTCAGCTGGGGAATTCATTTAAAATTAAAACTGGATACTTTTTAATTACTTTGGTTTCTTAGATTAAAAGAAAAATGAGGTAAGATAAATGCTTCAAAGTACATATAATTAATTCATGTTAAAAAAATTAAAAAGATAGGAATCTCTGTATCACATCCAGAAAAAAGTGTCTGGGCGTAAGGTGTAGATGTATTATTTGTTCTGCTGATCTGCATTTGAATTTTGGTAATGATGTTATATATCTAAGGACTAAACAAATGACCCTATCCAGCTTTCTAGTCTGGCTGACTCATGTAACAGATGACTAATGTCTTGATGTGTGACTGAATGTCTGCCTATATGCTGAGGTCAAGAGAGTACATTGCAACTGTATTCACAAGGGTTGTGGAGGCCATCAAGCCCCCTCCCCAAGTCTACCACTTGGACCTTTGACCCCTAAAGATGTAGACTAGGGCCATACCGGCTGAGACAGAGAGGGGATCACTTTACAGCTGGATGCCGATCTTAAACCCACTCACTTCACCGAAGGAACCAGAACCTTTCTCATGGATTTACGGGCATAAATCAACTCCTCGCCCTGTCCTCGCCTACAACACACATTGGTGTCCTCTTACATGGCCTCACTAAGTCTTTCCACTCTGTCAGGGGAAATCCCATTCCTGAAATTAGTTCTGCTACATGTCCTTCTTTTCTCTGGATAATGACAGCAGACAGAGGGCAAGTGTGTGAGAGAGCTACAAAAATAAACTAATGGCTCTCTCAGTTAAAAATAGGTCAATTACTTATCCACTGCATGCAATGAAAAAGGTAAATATGGCAATAAGTCAAGAACTGAATTCGTCTCCAATGAGTTTGATTTCCTAATTCGTGTGAGCCACTTGTAGAGAACAGCAGACCAGAGGGACATCTGGGATGGTTACGAGTATGTTGACAAGAGGAAATGGGGGTCACAGCGAATGGCAATTACGCATGCAGAAGGCAGTTCGGCACAATTAAAACTAATGAGGCTTCAGCCTAAAACCTGCAAAAGAGTTGGTGATTTTCTGCCACATGTATTCCAGATGGAAAAGAGCAGTCATTACAGAGCTAATACCTATAGTCAGATTTTTCAGTACTTCTCACATATGGTAACTCTTTCAGTACGTCTTCAGTGACCAGAAAATTTGGGACAAACATAATCATACATTGCAGTAGCAGACTAACCCTACCTATGTTTTGGTAGCTGCATATGCTTGGCTAGTAATGTTTTTTAAATGTTCAGTAGAACTAAAATACTGAGCTGTATGCTATGTAAAACACCATGCCTTCATTAATTAAAGACGGATGGATGGATGGATGGATGGACGGATGGATGGATGACGGATAGACGGATGGACGGATGAAAAAATGGACGGACAAACATGCCAACAGGGAATAGGAAGATGGACTGGAGTGCCAGGGTAACTGATGGAAAGGATGCTGGACAATGAACACCAACACCCACCATGGTGGTGCTGGTCACAGCTCGTCTGTCCTGGCGAGGGCTGAGCTGTCTGGGAAGGAGACTCAAGCTCCTCCACTGGGGGAGGGCTGGTGTTGAGCTGGCCGACAGGAGGGGCCATGGTAGGTCCTTGATCACTTTAATCTCTACTGCAAGTGTCACCAGAGGAGAGATGGAGGCAAGGAAACGATAGCAACAAGAATAATAAAGAAAGGAAGTGAGTTAGGAAAGGGAAGTAATGACAGAAAACAGAAGAAAAAGACAAAAGGTAAAAGGGGTAAGTGAAAAATACTGTGGATAAGAGCAGGAGAGTTGGTTTATACTGTGATCCAAATTCAGCAGCAGCTGTGGGCTAGAAAAGGAAGGAATACAAGAGGACTGGAAAGGAAGGAACGTTAGTTCTAAAAGTAGGGGCTGGATTTTATATCCGCTTCCACTCTGATGCAGAGCTGGATACTCAGATTGCTGAGAGGCCCTGAAGGTAACAAAAGGAATGTGAAAGTTTTCAATTATCAAATTCAATAATACACTCAGATTCAGCCAATAACTACAGTCTCACCTTGGGAGAGAACACTAGATAGATGCAACAAGAAGTTCTTAAGGCCGAATTGTTCAAGCTCTAATGCATGATACAGTGCATAATATCCTTAAATAACATTCAGGCCCAAGTAATAATACTGTACTTTTAATGAGCAAACTATAAAATATAAACCTGCCTTAAGCCAAACTAGATGATCAGTGAAAACAGCACAGCTGCATACACTCTACTGTAACAGTTGGTGCTGTGTTTGATGACAAAGACCCCAGGCCTCTATATTAAGCCAAGTCAGAGTGTAGACAATATCTGTAGCTAAAAAGTACCTAAGAGTAATCCATGAAGGCAATGGACGCTACCCTGGCTTTGCCCTTAAATAATGTATGCCTCATGCAGTTGGGGCTTTACCAGGATAATTGAGCACTCATGCAGCAGCACATCTGTTTCCAGCACAGGGCCACTTTTTAACCAGCCAAGGATAATTAATGAATGAGACAGAAAGGGGAATGTTTTTCTTCATACAAGAGAAAGCCAGTGATCGAGCCAAGGCTAATAAATAAATGCAATCCATGGGTAATAGCTTTGGTGAACGACTGCATGTTCCTCGGGTGGTTGTGTTATTTTTGCTTAGATTTTGCAGAGGTCTCAAAAGACATCTTTGTGCCATCAAAGCCACAGCGATTGAGCAAATTCTAAGGTCACTGTCCATGGTGCTGGAGATTTTATTCCAGTTACGAAAGTACTGTAAAAGAAAGGAATTTTAATGTGCAGCTACTTTTGGCACATAACTATTAACGGTTTCTTTTAAGGTCTTATAAGTTAAAAACAAAACCAAAAAACAAACACGTCATCCTATTAAATACATGTCATCCTTCATTCTCTTATCTCCTTTATCAAAACCAAATGCATTCGATGAGTACGTTAAGTTTAAAGTACGGAACAACAATGGCAAGAAAGGCTCTCAGAACAAACCCCAAACATCCGAAACCCTCATTGTGACTGATATACAGCAAATATTTGGTCATCTGTCCAATAAAGGGAGTGGCAGAATTGTTCAAACATGGACAAACAACAGGCAAATAGATGGGTTGATGCAAATCAGATATACTATTAACACTGGTGCACAGACTAGTTTTTAGTAGGAGGATGAACATAATGTTATGAACCTGTCTTCCTCCCTGAAAGGAATTGAACCATGGTGGTGGTACAGGACATGTTAATGAGAAGCAATATCAGCAAGCTAGATGAAGGGGAGACTGGAGAATATTCAATCCGACAAGCAATTAAATAGCCGGGCCTGGGGTGTCAGGGGGCTAATCTAGAGAAAGGTGGCTGGAAGGAGGAGCTGCTTGCTGTCTGTCCTGATGGGAGAGGTGTAGGCTAGAGGAGTGGATACAGAAGGTCAAAAACTCTGCTAGATAATATAACTTCCTCTACTTTGGGGTGAAGTAGGGGACTCTCTTCCTATGAGATTAAAAGCCTAATACTCATTTCACATTGCAGATTAGCGTGTAATTGTTTGGGGGAGCAGAAGGCTGCCTCCACTCTGCAGCCTCAGTGTGGGGACGAGGAGATGATTTCAGCGAGCGTGGTTCAGACTCGCTTGGTTGCACAGCTGAATAATAGCATTTAGCACTGTGAAAATTAAGGAAAACTGATTCAATAGTCAGGGTTTTGGGTGTGTTTGTGTGCGTTTTTTTAAACCTGGGTGCCTCACCTTGTGAAGCATTTTAAGGTATTGTTACTCCTAAGGTTGTCACTGACTTTAGATGCCACGCTGCTGCACAGATGAGTGCATCTTTACACTGCAGGGACAAATTCATATTCAGCACCGAGGTGACAACAGCAGTTCAGGTGATTTACACATGGACCTGAAGGCTTAGCACACTGCAGCCCACATTTTCACAGATCACACTGCCCACACTGGCTCTATCACACTGCCCTCTATCAATACATACCTGTTTACAGCTAATGTAGATTTAGACCCATTATCAGGTCTGTGGGTGGTAAATTGTACTCTGTGTACAGGTTAACTGCATCAGAGACCGCACACGCATATCAAGTAGAAAATGTAAATCATGCTCAGTATGACATAAATACTGTGCATTTTGTAGGTTAGGTTAGTTATATGTGTTAATAATCTGAGTCATATTTGCACAGCACCTTTCTAAATGAAAAGAGAAATAATGCAGAGCCCAATTAATAATTCTGAACGTTCATGTGAATACATCCGATCTTTTTTGTCGTCTAACCTTCCTCACCTGGATAATCCTCATTCAATATTAGTACACACCTCCTCCTGTTGACACAAAAAGCAGGTTATTGCCTGTCTGGAACTTGCGAAGCAGCTGTCGCTCAAAAGTGGCCATGTTAAAAATTTGAAAAGAAAACCCATCACTCATGTCCCTCCCATTGTACTCCTCCCTTTGGATATGTACTTTGTTTTGTGTTGACAGTGTAGTAAATAAAAAGAATAAAAAATAATGGATAGGGGTATGCGCTTTCCTTTCCTTTGTTCTTCCAGGAGCCGTTCTTTTTTTTTTTCCTCTCAAAGCCAGGTATTTGTTTACCCGGGCTTTTCATTAGCCCATGGCACTTCATCACTGTAAACAGTGCAGCACCATAAATCACCAGCTATGCTTGTTTTCCACCAATGCCGTTTAATTTAGTTCTGCTTAATTTGGCTGGCTAATTGCATGCATATTCAAAACAAGCTGGAGTATTGTGATGTTTATGCCGCACATTATGAGCGGAAGAGCTCGAAATACAAAAACAGCCTCTTCCGAAGACGTGTTTGTTCCATCTGCACTCAAATCATTACAGATAACAACTGTGTAATGCTCCAGGGGAACTGAAATGCCACTTCATAATTTTTCCGGTATACTGTATCCATCACATTACATAGTCCGGCTTTCTTTTGAAAGGACCTGCGTTTGTATTAAAAATGAAAGTGACACAGAAAATGGGTGATGGTTAAGAGATGACAGCAAGGCCTTTTTCCATGCTCTTCCATATAGAGAGAAGGGAAAGATGGGTTACTGACAGCTGGCCAGCAGGAGCTTCCATGGGGGCTTTCTGGCAAAACGCTGCTTCTACACTTATAGCGGGAGGTTTACAGTGCTGTTGTGTGTGGCCAATGTGTGTGAGTGAAGATAAGACCCATGGCAGCAGCGCTCCGTAGAGAACGGTGGGACACATTTGAGGCTCATGAAAGAGGGCTGACAGGAAGGTTATCAGCAGGGTGTTGCAGCAGAGGCCAGTAGGACGAGACAGCGCTGCAGAGTGACAGGCAGCGGTGGGGGATATCGGATCAGCCAGGCACAGAGAAACTGAACCCCGACACCCACAAAACAGCTGGCTTTAACCCTGTTGCAAGACACCACGGTAGGACTGTAACTGAATCAATTATTTATTTTAGAACATTAGAATCAGATCTCAGATTTCTAGGTCGTTAAGCCCATGAAGATTCATTAAAAAAACCCATAAAGTTTCCCAAGACCTGAGGGGCTAAGCGACTACACTGCCTCTGATCTTCAGTGTTAAATGCACGGTACCCTGCAGGCCAGGAGTCAAGTGAAAGGAGTTAGTAGCAGGTAACAGGGCAAGGAGATTAGGTAACAGTGGCTCTTAGTCCCACTCCTGCTGAGACAGCACTCGGATTTCCAATGGCGACGTGTCCACGTCTGGCTGTGAGAGGGAGGATACTATATGCAGAGCCAAAATGTACAGGGTGATAGACATATGGACAAACCCTACACGGGCCTCATATACTAACGCTTCATATATGGTCAAATTCTAATGCATCTTGGTCACACTTCACCTCCAGAATCATCCATCACTTACTCAGCATCCAGGGAGTAAGGATAGAGGTTGTGTCGAGTACCTGTGTTCGGCAGCCGAGTATGGTGTGGCGCTGGGGTGGAGAGGGACAGTGAGGATGAGTGATTAACTAAACCGCAAGTACACAGCCTCCCAACCCCCTAACAAGGCAGAGGATTTACATTCCATTGCATACCTGTCAGGAGATAGTTCAACAGTGAATAATAACACCAGACCAAGTGTTGTGAACAGGCGTGCAGGCAGGCTGTGATAGGGACAGCTGAGGAAAAGGGGGCTGCAGCAAGGAGCATTACTCTACTTTGCCTCCCCAGCATTAATGAAGACAAATAGTCTTTTATACAGATTGCATTACCGTGTTATACCACTGTGGGAGGGCGTAGGCGGCACTTGGTACTTATTTAATTGTTTTTTTTCCTTTATTTTTGAAACACCTACTGCACAATTTAGCAAGGTTGTTCATCTTTTTTCATTATGTGCTAATACTTTGTTTGGCGACATTTTCATTTCCCACATAATTGTGGGAATATGAACTGTGAAGGTTTTGATGGGTTCAGAAAACCGCTTCTAAATCTAAATGGTGAACAATATCATTAATCATTTATATTACACAGGCGTAAAGTGCTTCAGCAACTATAGAAATGTTGCTGAGGAGAAGTGCCCTCTGGAAACCTAAAAAGCCCACTGAGCTATAATTAGTCCTATTTTAAAAAACAGGCTATCTGAGCACAGAAAGGCTGGAATCACAACTTACCGCAGCCTGATAACGTATTTACTTAACTGCTGACATCTGGAGGCATGGCAGCATCACCACAATGGAAATCAGGGAGATCTGAACATGAACAGTCAAACAATTACAAATCTATATATAAAACAAATAAAAATGTTGTCATATTCTGCATAAAACAAACTTAAATCAGATTTAGTCCTACAAAATCTGATAGAAATTTACAATGGAAAGCTTGGAAAATATAGTTACTTCTTTAAATTGGTGGTTTGGGTAATATTTTTAAAGCTTATGATAAAAATTAAGCCAAGGTTTTTGTTTTACATGTTCATGTATGTTTAGTTTTTAATTTGGACCTTTGTTTTTTTCTGTCAAAACATCGACTTTTCTGCAAAATGGTTAGTGGTTCTGAAAATCGAACAATCACTTCAACTACAACTAGGTTTGGTAAATTACAAAAAAAGGCGTTTAGGCTTCTCAAGCTCTAACGCACAGAAAGTTCATGATCTAAAATTACAGGACCGCCCGAGTAACCCTGTCTCGACTAAGGGTGTAGGACAATTCCGTATTGGATCTGTGACTCATTTATGCCACAGATTTCCTGGCAATGAGAAAACGAATGGACCCAAAATATAATCGACAGCGGTGCAATAAAGCATCTCTGGGAAAAGACAAGAGTAGCTGGGCCCTAACCTAACTCTTAAAACCGTGCCAGAAGAGATTAAATGGGGATAACTGCTAAGCATTTGGCTCACATGACTTAAACATTGAAGCAATGTATAATGTCCTGAAGTCGCAGGTAAGCTTGTTGCAAAGATCAGAGACATGGGTGCAAGCACACAAACTTCAAGCTTGAAAGGTATGAAACTTGATGTCAGGATCCAAGGCTGGTCTGCACTGACACCTGCGAAAGCAACAAGCCCATGCTGACAAGGCTTGTCCTAGAGATGTCTTTCTTCTTTTTTCCTTTCTTCCCTTTTCTGTTGTTCAAATGTTGGGGAATTATTTCGGCTTGACTTAAGCATAAAACAGAACACAATCCAGTAATAAATCAAAGTACTTTTTACACTGCAGCTTTCCTTGAAAGACAACTTAAAGACTTATCTCTTCAATTCCAAACCAATATACTTTGACATGCACTGGAAATTGAATTAATCATCATCAAAAGAGGGACACTCTCTGTAAGAGGGGGGAGTTGAAAGAGGGATGTGTTGGTAAATAGTGTCTTAAACAAACTCTCCTGAGTGCTGCTTGACAGAAAAATAATGAGGGAGAGAAGGAAAGTGATTAAGAATGCAGCATCCCTTATTTAACTAATCACTAGCACAGGCAAAAGAACGCGACTCCTATGAAAACCTCGGGGCCGAGGGTACACAGAAGTAAACAGGAAACAGAAATTAAGTGGAAACATGGAAGGATGACAAATGAACACACTGACAAATTTATTTTATACATTTGCCTACAGTCTCACTACACTCTGCCTAACATGAGCCAATGAATCCCTTAAATCACAACTCCTGCCACATCTAGCTGAATGCTATCTATCTGTGGAAATCTTCAAAACTAGCCCAAAACCTCTCAGTGGACAAAGATAATTTTCTCATTTATTTCAAGAACTTACGCTATCTGTAAGCACCATTGATTGGTACATACCAGTACTCTCATTACCTGCAGGTATGCACCAAATACTCTTATGAGACTATTCTCCAGCAAATGAGATTCATGAGTTTGTTTCCTTTGCAATGCCACATAAGACTTTACACGTACTTAAAAATGAGGGAGCAGACCTTCTCCATCATTAATAACATTACAAATAATCTACACAAATAGAAAAGTGCGCTATTCCAGCGATTTGGGATGGATCCGTTTTGAAATAGTCACTAGCTCTGACCGGCTCTTCGAGGCATTACATCCAAATTAGATTCAACAATTGTGATGAAAGTGGGTTGGAGATGTGGCATTAATTACATGCTTTATTGTTGGATATTAAAACGTAGCTGTGCATGTAAATGATATTTATGGAATAATTCCCTTCAACTGCGTGACTGTGTGAAGTCCGTTGAAACAACCCATTAACAGCACAACACCACAAGGGATTCATGCCTCTTTCATCTTCTGTATTGTAACCGTTTTACTTTATTGCAGTGCACTTCATCTGTGATTTCAGAGCACAAAGGGAAAAATAAAGGACACATAAAATAGAGACATTTGTAGAAAAAATTTAACTATAAAGAAATTTAATTACAAAAATGTGAATTATTTTTGTACTTTGCATCACAGTGAGTTTTGATTTACGGTGCTATACCGCGCAATTACTTTTGCATGTCGAAAAACCAAATTACAAGCTTTGCCACTTGTTCCCCCCCTCAACTATACACCAAAATGAGCCTTGAGGCCATGCGTGGTTTTAATAATGCATGCGTGTTGTTTTTATTTTGCTGTGCATCAGAGACCACTTTGCCATATTTTCAGTTTGTATAATGATCATTTCCACAGAAAGCCAAACCGCACTATTCTTGTCATGGAAAAAGAATAATTAACACTGCAAAGGGTGGACGAGTAAACACAGTTTGCTTCACTTCCACCCCTGCACCCTTCACCCCATTGCCTCTTCTTTTAAGCAGTGCTACTGCACTTGCTAAAATTGTGCGCCTGCTGAAAGACTAATCTGAAGTACTTCTACCATGCCTTTGCCTTTTTTTTTTTAGTCCACTTCAAGCTCTGGGGGATTGTGCAAGTAGCATACTGATAATGTCATTCTAATTAGCAACATTTTCCAAGGCGTTTTTCAGTAGGTGACCGCTGGGTTCATTTGGAGAAAACAGCACTTAGGATTCAAATGTTAATCAAATCGTGACATCGCTAATAAACTGTAAAACAAGCTTGTAATTTTAAACAGCATTTCCAGAAAGTAGAGTGCAACCCAGAGGTTCAGGCATCAGTTTCAAAAAGCTCTAAAAACATCATACAAAAAAAAAAGAAGAAAAAAAGAAAAAGAAAAAAAAAGGAGACAATCCCCAGTCCCGCCTCCATTGGTACCTGTGAGGGATTTGGAGTCCTTTCTGCCGTAGGGATCTGATCCAGTGCCATTTACAGAGCCCTCGTAGCTAATGCAGTCATAACAAAGCAGAGCTGTTCAAGGATGAAAAAGAACAAAAAAATATATATATGAAGAGAAAAATGGGGCGATTGAAAATAGTCAAGGACTGCTGATTTTCTTGAAAAAAAGGATAAAATACTTTTTTTTTTTTTTTTAAATTTGGGGTGCATATTTATATTCTGGCGGCATATCTTTCCAGGAACAGCCCTGTTTGATGTTATGGCTGTTTTAGCCATGCTGAAGCTCTTAAAACCACAGTGACTACCTGGACCTACATGCACCTGCGCAACCAATCATGCCTCCCTGAGCAGCGTAGGTATCAACTTAGTTTAAACAGGCAGGAGCTGGATGAAAACAGTAAACAGTGTTCTGGACACCTGCAAAATGAAAGTAGCAGGTGCAGAGGAGAGGGGGGAAAAAAGCTTAAACAGAAAGGTAAAGGCAGCAGCAGCAGCAGCAACGGGAGCCTCATAACCTGACAGAAGCCATAATCAAATTTGTTAGTGCTGGAAAAACAGACGTCTGGGTTAGTAAAGAGAAACAGGTTCAGATTACGTTGTGTTAAAAGCTTGACAGTTGAGCAGTTAGATTCAGTCTCTGAGCATTTGACATTAGAACAAAGACTGCGAAACAGATCGAAATGAAATTCTGTTTGTTTTTTCCCCCCTTTTTAAAGATACTTACTAAAAAGGTAGAAATAATGTTTTCAGAGTAAAAGTGCATTATGCATCTCTTGTTCAAAAGTCTTCTTTGCAGTACTTTCAAGATTTATTTCACTTACTTCTCTCTGTGCCGTAAGTTACAGTGAGGTTTATATTCTCCTTCAGTGGTCATAACAATTCGGTCAGTCAGTCCCTACCTGCAAAGGCTTTGGAAATCCTCTCCTTCTTCCACTCCCAGGGCTGGTCGTACTCCTCAGGGGGTCGCTCATCATCCTGGGGCAGTCTGCTTTCTCTGGGGCAGCGCAATCGGTCAGGGTCTGAGTCGCCACCGTTCTCAGCTGGCTCGTATGGTGTGTCGTACAAGGGCAGCTGCCTCACGGGTCCGTCCTTAGGACCTCTCCCGCCAGACCTGATCTCTAAAAAACATGAGAAAGACTCATTGTTAATGCTAGGTCTCTGACATAAAACTTTATAGATGAAAGCTATAAAGTTATGACTGTAGGTTCACTGGCAAACACAAAGGCAACATATTTTATCAGGCCTGAAGTGGATATTTCTTGTAAAGCACGGAATATGGAAGAAATATGGAAGAAGTAGCCTCACATTTACACTTTTAGCATCTGTGTTAATACAGGAATAAAACTGTGACCAGTGACATCAGTTTGATGGCCAAAGGGCACAACTAGCATCACCTATCAAGCTGAAGACTAGAATCTTGTTTTCTATGTGTTCAAATGAGAAAGTATCCATAGGCTGAGCAAGTCCCTCACTTAGTGGGTTTGGCAAATTTACAGTAATATAGAAATAATAATTAAAATATAATAATAAATTTAGAAAATAAACAGCAAAAAAACAGACTAACAATGTAGTAACTTGTGGTGAGCCAAGTTATCAAAACACTGTTGTACAATATTAAAAGAATGTGCTTTGTCTAAAATACCAAATGCATTTCTTGTACAACAGCTAGAAGCATCTCAGTCAGAGGCCATATGTAAAATAGCAAGGCAATGCAATAGTTAATACCGGCATAAGATGGGTGCAGATAGCACAAGTCCTGCGATATCAGGTACAGAGCACTGTCAAAAGCAGGCTATTCTCACTGAAATCTGCCATCAACAATAGTCAGAAAGCAAAATTGGGCATGAATAAATTGAAAGGCAGGGCCTCCTACAACTATTATTCAGTGAATGGCAGTGACAGTTTGCTGTTGCTATTTGCAGAAAGTGGGAAGCGAGTCTGCACTGAAAAAAAAAAAAAAAAGAAAAAAGGTTGAGTTCATGCAAAAGCAGCTCTCTGCATAAAGCGTAGAAATCACACAGCGGTCCTCGATGAACATGCCCATCACTGTCAGAACCGAGTTGAATATAAAGTACCAATTTTCTTTCTCTCTGTAACATTTAACAACTCTTTGAAACCAACAGAAACCGTCACAAGCGTTAGAATAATTTTGTCGTAAATTATGTGAAAATGTCAAAGGGCCAAATAACGCCCCTGATCTTGATGTCACAAAAGCGAAGCAAGCTGTGGTTTCTTTTAAATAAAATGTTTTGTAGCCTCAATTTAGTTCTCAAGCCACATAAAGCCTTAAATCCTTTGAGCCTATTCCCTCTAGTGTAGAAATACTTTAATCATTGGTTTTGGAGGTGGATCCCAGAATAACTATTGATATAATACAGGAACGACAGGTTAGCCACAATAATAACAGTGTCACAAAAAAAGCAATTCCCAATACACTGTAGAACAATTTTCCATAATATCTGTATAACTGAGTAATAAAAAATAGCTTGAAAAAGCAGACAAACACCTATTATGTAGTGATTCACTGCATTATGGCGTCACCACACAAAGTGGTTAAGTACTGACACACGACATGCTCGTTTTAATAATACAAAAACACAGAAACAGTGCTACAGTGTATTCATCAAGTATCACTTGAAGAAGAAATATGACATACTAGATATTTTCCCCACAACCTACCTAATGTATGATTTCATAGCAACCTTTGTACTACTTGTCAGCATTTCTCCATCAGACTTAAATTCTTGGCTAGACGCACAAACAGAAATGATGACCACCTGGTGACCTAATGCATTAGAAATTTTTTTTTTTTTTTTCAGATTGACCTCTCTTCAAGAAACACGGATGTTTGCAACTGGCAGAAAAGATGTGGGCACAACCCACATCCTCAACCCTGCTGTTCAACCCAGAAAGGGATTTTCCTTATGAATGTGACATCATTTAGCAGCAAATACTTATTGTATTAAGTTTATGTGCCACCACTCAGGAAAAGATGAAATGCAGGAGAGGATTTACAGTGCCAGAAAAGAAGGAGGAGGAGGAGGTGATTTTATCTATCATGGTGGTTGGACAAAAACAAATGTGGGCATAATGACATTATACTTTGTGCAATCTTTGTAGAGTTCAAGAAAGGGCTCCGTTTTTAAACTTTGGTACCCTCCTGGAACATACACCATTAACTGGTTTCTGGAACATTGCCAGTTTGTCTATAGACATCAGTTATAAAACGTCTACGTTTTCTTTTGTTTACATGTATAATCATCAGTGAAACAGAAGGCATTGAACGTTGCTTTGTTGTTCAAAGGCGGTGGAAATACAAAGTAAAACATCTTAAGCGTGTTAACCAAATATGACTTTCCCCCTGTAACTGTTGCATGCAAGGAGCAAAACTGTCAATCCAGTGTACATTTTTATACTCATGAGTCACGTCGCAAATCTAGTTAACATCACCTGACCACAACTAAAACGCATGCCCACCCTTTCACTCTCCATGTAAGAAGGTGAAAAAGACCTGACGATGCTAATGAAGCATCATGCCCTTGAGAACTCTCCTCTCCCTCTTCCACCGCCTCCTCCCCTCTCCAACCTTCCTCTTCTCACATGAAGTTGTTAGCAGCCTGCACCTTTCCTCCTGGGCCACATGAAGCTGTTAGCGGCCAGAACCACCATAGAGCAATGCGATGTGAAGAGAATGAAATATTATGCCACACTACTGCATAATTGCCTCTTGGCCCAAGGGAGCTCTTGCGGAAAAATGAGCAATGCGTTGAGCCTAATGGAGCTACCCGCCACTGGTGGTGGTGTAGGGGTGGAGTGAGGTGAGGCTGCCAGGTCCCGTATCTGAACGTAATCCCGCATTAGACAAACTTGCACTCTTTGATCTTGGCAGTTAAAAGCCTTGGTGTTATGAGATCCTACCACGATTAGGCCCTACCTTTGTTGCAGAAGAACAAATAACTCTGGAAGAAGGGAAAGAAAGCAAGTTGCAAGGAAGGGGGAAAATTAATGGGGGAGGTGTTACATTGGTGGGGTGAGTACACCATGTGGAAAGAACCCTTTAATTGAAGGCATGCTGCCTTCAATAAACTGTTGCGGTGGACTGAGACTCCCTGCTAAACCAGGCTTGTGTATGGAGACAGGAGCCTTGTTGGCCTCCTTACCTTTATTTGCATTTAAAAAAAAAAAAAAAAAAAAAAAAAAAAATTCTTCCTCCCAACCTTTCGTTCTTCCTTCTTTCCTACTGCTCGTCTTATTCATCTCGTCAGTTCCTGTTGATACACGTTTAGTAAACAGGGAGGGGGCACATCTGTCAAGACAAATTGCAGAGACTGGCCTGACCGTGGGGTTGCATGTAGCAACACTGCTGCAGCCTATATTTTGCATTTGACCCCTACCCTCTGATCAGGGTCAGAAGTCAAGCACCACACCCTCTCTTGATCTACCTCATACCTTCCCCTCCCCGGATGTCAGAGTTCCTGTCCAGATGCTGCACTTCCACTTTTTGCTTTTTACAGCCACCCCCCCAAAAAAGCTTGCAAAATGTGATTTATAAACCTCTCTAGGGGGCAGCAACATTGTTTTTGTATGTTGGAAAAGCCCTAATACAGTCCACCACCCTCAACAGGGTTTTCAAAAGTCATGTAGTGGCAGCAATCTAACACCCACAACCATCTGTTTAGTGCTACTAAAAAAAGATGTTTGCGATGGCAGCACACTGCTGAGAACCGAACATCTGCCTTTGCACCGAGAAGCAATTTTCCCTAATGAAAAATGACAAATACTGCATGCCAAAATAATAGGTGTCCACAACTGAAGGCAAAAAAACCAAAGTAAAATAAAATAAAATAGGAAAAAGAAAATTTAATCTCCAAAATAAGAGGCAGATCCAATCTTTGTTTTCATTTTTCTTCCTGTGGTTCCAAACTAAGGAGATTAATTCTGAGAGAGAGGAACATGTTCCTTGCTATAAATCCAGGGAGGCTCCTGTTCTACTTACTGCATGAGTAGCCCTCTGGGCATATTATCATGGCAGCGCAAGGGCAGTCAGAAAGCTCTGGATTAAATCAAAAAACATTAACTGCAACAAACCTGGCAGCCGCATCCTGCTGCACATAAAGAACTGATCAAACCATCCTGCCATCACCATCATCCAGACCGATTCTGTGTTATTTTCCTCCATTTCCATTATTGACTGTCAGTAAATTCACTGCATTTGCAAGAAAGTAGCAAACAACTACATAACCGTGCTTTTATTGCGAGGCTAAAGAGTGTAATATGTAAAAGAAAAACACATTTATCTGCTTCTCTGGTTGACTACCACCCACCCACTCACACTGAGCCAGAGAGAATTTGCTGCTGTGAGGCGCTTTCAGGGGCACAGGGAATATCTGGATTTGATTGAGGGCATCTCTTGAGCACTATTGAAGGATTAAATGTGACTGACTTTACACCCCTAGAAAACAATGTGCAGAAAATATCCAGGCTTAAGGATTTGCTCTGCCTGCTCTACCAGCTAAATCACTCTTAAAAGAAATCCTTTATCATTTGAGTTGGCTTGCTTTTTAACAAGGTGAATTTCTGCTGACAGCAACTCCTTAAAGTTAATTACAAAATATCACAAGTGAAACTGGATGTAGAAAATGAGACTAAAAATGGCTTTTTTGTTCATGTATTAAACAGATACATTTAATTGCATTTGCTTTCTGATTCGCTAAAATAATAAAAGACATGGTCCTCCCAAAGACACATATTTAACAGAGGTAGAAAAGGAGCTGATGAACAAAGCTTTGATTTCGTTCCGTTTGATTGGCCTAGTCTGTGACGAGAAAACGGGGTTGATCTGGTGTTCAAAGCCAGAGATTTGAGCAATATCGGGGGCCACCCACAGGTACTGTGTGTCAGTCAGAAAGCTCACTGACAAGTAAAGGTGTTTGTTCATTGACCCATGGCGCCTCTGTGTTGAGTATAAATCTGCTTAGTGACTAGAGCCAAGAGGACATTCTTGCTGCTGACGGTTCCCCACAGATCTCTGGGAGAAAAGTTTCAGTAAACAAAGACACCACAGTCCTGTCATCTTTGTGTCTGTATCTTGGCTAAATTATGATTTCATCTCTATGTTTTATAGAACAAAAAGGAGAAAAGACAAACATGAATACATTTATGTATGCCTTTTTAACAGTCTGAAAATATCAACTTAAAAAAAAAAAATTCATAATAAATATATATTATAAAGAGTTTTTGTGAACCACTCAGCGTAAATGTTTTTCCTATCCATGCTCATGCTGTGACACGTTTGTCCACGTGTGTGGAGGACGTGCATCTGTGTCTCCATCAGCCTCCTGCTGATAGAACAAAAACAGCCATGTCATTTGTTCTCTCGCTCCTCCTTTCTCCTGGCTTAACACTGCACTTGAGGTGGATACACATTGAGGCCTGTGACAGTCTCACTCACACACACACACACACACACATATATATACATATATATATATATATATATATATATATATACATATATATATATACATATATATACATATATATATATATATATATACACATACATATATATATATATATATATATATATATATATATATATATATATATATATATATATATATATATATATATATATATATATATATATATACATACATATATACATATATATATATATACATATATACATATATACATATACGTATATATGTATACATGTATATATATATATACATGTATATATATATATATATGTATATATGTATATATATATATATATGTATATATGTATATATATATATATATGTATATATATATATATATATATATATATATATATATATATATATATATATATATATATATATATATATATATATATATATATATATATATATATATATATATATATATATATATATATATATATATATATATATATATATATATATATATATATATATATATATATATATATATATGTATATATATATATATATATATATATATATATATATATATATATATATATATATATATATATATATATATATATATATATATATATATATATATATATATATATATATATATATATATATATATATATATTTTTATGGGAAGCCTGGAAACTAAGTCTCAGATCTAGTCTATTCATGCTTGGTCCAGAGAGGAGAATATTTTGGGTCTTGCCACACTATTTTTGGTTCGTTCCTTCCTATAATTTCTGTTTCTGTTGAAGGCTGTACTTACTGAGAAACAAATGACACACAGTGACAGGCGCTTGTCAGCAAACCCACATAATTGGGTCACCTTTGTGAACTGGTGAAAGAAAATCTATTAAAATTATTTAATACAAGACATAAATATGTACTAATTTGTTCAGCGATGGTACAAAAAGAACCTTCTATCAAAATAGCAAAACATAAAAGAAGGCATTGGAACCAGCCAGTCACATATCATATCCCAGCGAAGGCATGCCTGTGTTAGTGTGTGCACTTTATGCGTAAATTGTTTGTTTCTCTAGGTGGCCTGAGGGAGTAGAAGATGAACAGTGTCTTCCACAGCACTCTGACATGTATATGGATTCATTCCCTTACTGGAAGAGAGAGTAAGCCTAAAGAGACAACATACACAAAGCAGAAAACAAGACAGAGGTGGGCGGTGACGGAAGTAAGCCAGACAAAGTAGCGGAGACAGAGAGCGACGAGGGGAAGAGAGGAAAGCATCGGAAGGAGACAGTAGGGATGTATTTAAAAAAAAAAAAGAAAAAAAAAGACAACAGTGACAGCGAGTGAATAGAGAAGGGGAGGAAAAAAAAGAAAATTAGAGACAGTCAGGTGATGCAAGTTTGCCACAGAGAGAAATATAAAGAGAGAACATCAGGAAGTTGAGGAGAATGAAAGCAGGAAGCACAGATGGTGGGAGAGTGTGGCAAGAATAAATATACATAATAAAAATACATAACAGCGGACAGCTCTAATGAACACATATCACTTGATATTTGAAGCTCAATATTAAGAGACCACTGCTTCTGAAGGGTCAGGAGCCAAGAGGAGGCTTTTGCTGTGAACTGGTTTTAAATATGAAGGAGATGTAAAAATCCTCTTCAACATAGTCTTCTTGCTTTAATTCTCATAGGAGGGGAAATCCTTACTAATCAGTCACACCATTACCAACTATAACTAATACACAATACTCTAAATTTTACCAGCCTCTAAAGAAAAAACATCTTCAGATTTCCTTTACTGCATTTCTTATGATGCTTTTAAACTCATGTTTAAGATGATTTCTTTCTGTAGAGTGATCCATGTCTAACGTGCGTAATATGAAAACAGTTTTTTCCCCAGATGTATCCGAGGTCTAAGCAAATCAAAAACAACCATTTAGAGGAGCACACTTAACTATTCGTATCAGGAAAGGCTACAAAGAAAACAAGTGTACCTAGTATTGCTTTATAGAGAAAAAATATATATCAGTGCTGCCTTCTGCAAGTCATCAGTTGCAAGATTTATGACTTAATTACTTTGGCATGCAGACTAGAGGAAGCGGGAATCAAACCACTGAACCTCTAACTGGTAGACGATCAGCTCTACCTCTTTAGCAATGTTTACATTCAAGAGAAACACCATGAACCCAAATACTTGTAGGTGTGGTGGAACAGATTTAGTCTCAGAAGTAACAATGCTAAAACCATCAAGCGTGGGTGGGTGAGCTTTTGACTATACCATAAATTTTGTCTTTTGAACATTTACAACCAGTTCTAAATGCAGTTTTTCAAGAGTGAAATGCAGTCTGGAACTCTTGTTCTGCCTGCTCTACAGAGGTGGCATACATGTATATAATCGCATCATCAGCCTAGAGATGTACTTTTGCTGGAATGCTTGCGCCAAAATAAATAGAAGATAAAATCAGTCCGAAAATGACCCAGCCTCTAAACTCCCCAAATTCCAATCTGATCACTTCTTTTGTATGTCCAGAATGAATGTGATTTCTAGATGCACTACTTTGCAAGTTCTGTAGGTTGTGCCCCTTGCTAGACTCCACAGCGTACCCTCGGAGATCCAGTATCTGGACTGTGACAGATCAGGATGCATGATGGGAATTTTCACAACACTGGTTTCAAACATTGTCTGAGAACCATGAATGTTGTCTACAGCAGGTAAAAACCTAAGAGATCAACAAAGTCATCCAGAATTCATAATACAGTTGGCAAATTGTTATGCAAATATTTTACAAATATCAATCTGACTGTGGTGCTAAGACACATTGAGAGATTATCAGTCAGCAGGATTCAGGTCATATTTAAATTTTGGCCAAAGTGTTGGACTACTCCCAACTCACTGACATCGTCATCACTGTCAACAAACTACTTGATGAGGTCAAGCACTCAACACACACAAACTTAACACTTGAATAAGTCTTGAGTTAAGCCTAAGAGCTTCCTGTTTTATTTAAAGGATCAGCTTAATAGCTGACACAGTCTGGCAGTAATGAGTAATTAACTGGATTTTCTGATTACCATGGGATCATTTAACACTGTAAAATCGACTCCCTGTGATTTGATTCTCGCATCACTGTCTGATTGGCACTGCCTCACCTACATAAACGCCTGCCCACTGTAGGACCAGCGCATATAAGGTGGCATTGATTCTTTGCGTAGCTGCAATCACAGCTCATTAGGACTGAGGTAAAAGCTCATTAATAGAAGATTAATGGGAACAGTGGCTTGGACAGGTGCCTACCTAACAACATGAATCACAGCATAGTCCGAACAGCTAATTTATACCGCTTCATGGTGAACAAACAAAAGACAAGCGACAGATCAGCATACTGACACAATGACAGCAAGCACAGATACGAGAAGTCATTTGCTCTGGCTGTCAATTGCACTGCAGTAATAGAAATTCCATTTCAACCGACAGTCAAACACACAGAAGCCGAAATAATTTCTCGACAAACAGTGAGGAAGACTTCATGTGAAGCAGAGACAGGCTGCTTGGCTGATGCTGCTGGATGCAGTGTCCCACAGCCTTATGGGAGCAGAACATTTTTTCTGACGACTGTAGCTCTGAGCCATGCTACACTCTGTAGCTATTGTTCCTGAGCTGAGATAAGACATACGGTGGATTAGAGGGGAGTGCATCCAGAGTTCAGGTTGTGTATAGCTGGTGAAAGGAGAAGACAGCATGGGAATGGGATTGGTTTTGGGAATGGAAATGGGAAGAAGAGAGTGGTAAGCACCTTTTGTCCTGATTCCTGGGTGGTCACAGAAGAGGGGGACAGGGGAGTCAGATGACACGTGGATGTGACTATGATGTATTGCCACTTCATGCCTCTACCCCATTGGGGGTCAATAGCCCATTAATGTTGAAAGGCCTCCAGCAACAGTCAGCAAAGACCCACTCGCGCCCCCACCACCTTGCTGCCACAACCTTCAACTAGCTCACATTCCTCCCGGGAATGTCAAGACAGCTCATTCTACTTCTCTTTTAGAAAGAAAATGCGTTGGAAAATGGACTGGACATTGGAAAGGAAAGTGCTATATAGGGCCTACAAGGGCTGTCTTATCCTCCCAAAATTATTTGCCAATATAAACAAACAAAGAAAGATTTAAATTGTAAAATTTTACATAAAAAAGATTGATAAAAAAAAAAAAAACATCCAAAAAACCCCAAAGATTACAAATTTCCCAAATATCACCATTCAAAAATCATACAATTCCCAATTAAATATATAGTTTATACGATCTGCAAATCATCTTCTTGTGTTTTTGGTTCACAACTTTTTAAAGATACGTTTGTATAATATACAAAGATAATCACGTTGGATTTCCAGTTATACTTCCCCAAGAGTCTAGCTTCAACAAATAAAAACAGAAAAAACAACACACGCACTAAACACTTAAGCGGTGAAGGCGCGAGAATCTCATGCTTTTAAGTCTATTTTTTTTTTCTACATTTTGCCTCATTGTGTGATAATCCGATAATCTCCCCCTGCAGCACAACAATGCAGACAGAAGCCGCAGCCTAGAAATATGAGGAAAATTAAGTTCTATCACCTCCGCACTTAACGGTGCTGACAGACACCGCGCTCTCCTTAGGCTGTCTCTCATTAGTGGAGATAGATTCATGCTCAAACGCTGACATATTTTACTCTCAAACTGGGTTGCAAACAGAGGACAGAAGCAAATCATTTCTTGTGGCAAAATTATACAACCTGAACTGTGCGTGACCTCAGTTTTGCTACTCGTAATTCACAGTAAAGTCTAAACTACAAATACACCCAATGAGCATTTAAATAATAAAGCATAATGCCACTCTTACTATTCCATCACTTCAAAGTCATGGCTCATTTATGAGTCATATTGCGCATAAATGAGGACGCTATTGCAACGAAGTAGGAGAAATAGTGTAATTAGCTCAACAGAAAGGCATAAATATTTATTATGTCCAAAAAAAGTTAGATTTTCAGGCTAAAGGGGGGGTACATAGGGAGACGCCAGAGTGCTTGGTATTGATTTGTTCTCTTTATCCGAGATAGCTACTTCTGCTGGTGCAGCATTGTGACCTGTGTACCAATCCTGCTATTCCAGAGGACGTACGTGTCCTTGGGGAAAACGTGCATTAGCGAGGCTCGGGCAATGCAAATAGTTACACAGCATTGACCGTGGTCTCTCTTGACACTTGTGCTGTTTTGACCTTCAGATGAGTGCTGCCTCTTGGTAGGTGTTCCCCACTTGATTACACATGAGGAGAAGTAAATACAGTAAAGGCGGATTACCACTGTAAGCTGCTAACAGTGTTTACATGACTGCCTGTGATCTGATCCCTGTCACCCTGCTTCTGAGCAAATGAAACAACATGACTGCCAGCAGATTAAACAATGGGGAACACCAACAGTCTTAGAGAAAGTGGGTTCGAAATATTTTACAAAAGGATAGTTGCAGTCCACTTATCAGATTTCCACAGCAAACTGCAACATATTGAGCTAAAATGCAGAATGAGCAATACAAGTCTTTTGGCAAATACACAAAATAAACTTTCAAAATTGGACCTTTGTTCAGGAAATGATCGAATTTTTACTGAAGTGTATTTTGCCAACAGCATTCAGAAAACAGACTCCCTTGAGGTCAGACGTAATTGATAACTTGATCACTCAGGCATTTGTGCTGCGCTGGTTTTATTTTAGCCATTCAACTTCATCCTCTATAAAAAGAAAAGACAACTAAGGCAGAGATGTGGCTCTAACGATATAATGGGAGAGTGGATAATGTTTTTCATGTTTTATGTTTCTGGTGGAATGCATTTTTTATAAAGCCCACGCTCTAATATTGAAAGCATCCAGTCCAACGATCAGACATGAATCATTGCAAATAGCCAAAGCCTAATTAAAACCTACTGTAAAAGTGTCTGACTACAGCTAGAGACTGTGCTGTCGGTTACTCCAGCTAAACTTTACACATATGCACTGGTTTCAAAAAGCAAACAAAAGAAAAAGAAAACCAATAACATATCGTAAAAGCTTTATATAAGCAAAATGATTAACGTCATACACTTCACTCCTCTAGCGCCTTTATGTACTTTGGTCTTTGGATCTGCAATATATCCAGTGAGCCGCACAAGAGTGAAAGTCTACCCTGTGTGTGTATGTTAGTGTGTTTGTTGTCTGTCCTCTTCAGCTTCCATTAGATCAGACATTAGACAGCCTGGAGAGAAACCTCTGATAAAGTCCAGTCAGACCTCTCAGCTCTGTCCAACCTGATTCAGTCTGACAGGGCTGATAGACCAGAGCTGGGAAGGCACATGAAATATGAGCTAGCAGTAAGGGCCACGGCATTTCTTATAAAACTAAGGTAAAAAGGATCGAGCAATTTGCAATAAAACATCCAAATGTGCATCGTTCTTTCTCTGTGCAACCAAACCACATTAAATCTGGGTTTTAGAAAGGGAAGTGCAGTAAAGTCCTTATATGCTCCCACGAAATCTCTCTTCATTTTCATGGACGTTTTACCCGCATGCCTACCAGTTGGCACAAATATGCTAACCAAGCTCCCAACAGGTGTAGCTGAGACCAAGACCTGCCTGACTACAGCGCAGACTGGAAGAACAAACACCGTCGTAGCAGATGGTCATTTGCATCATTTTCTCATGCGCCATTGTGGCACTGAGGAAAAGGCAGAAATGGAGTATAACAGCAGGGGTTTTTACGCAATATTTCACCATTCTTATAAGATGTACAGAGAGCGAAAGTAAACATGAATGTTGGTCATGCTAATGAATGCATCCACAAGCTGGAATGCATTTGTGTCACAGTACAGTTGCTGTGTTGCTGTGATATTCAGATCCAAACAAGAAATTTATAGCATATTTTTATCTCATGAATTTGTACCCGTGCCTTTTATTAACTCACATGATGTATTGATTTCTTTTTTATTAAAGCTTTTCTCTCTTGTTTTATTACATCATCTTTCATGACACTCAAAAGCCTTTTGATTGATTTGTCACACTGTATCAAAATTAAAATTCTTTATCCCTTGTTGGTATTTAGGTCAATATTTGACAACAGCGAATGGGATGATGCATATTTTTTGTTTCCATACAAACAATACATATTAAAATTTCATTAGCTTTCACATGGCTCACTGTTAATCAAAGCGTTTTAAAATTCATGGCACGAGCTTACACATCAATACTGCTGAGCACCTGCCCTTGAGGAGTAAACAAGACAATGCAATAGCTGGCAAAAAGAAGAAGAAAAGAAATGTCATTTCAAAAGAAAGGACAAGAATACATTTCAACACGGTTGTCAATTCAAATCTTGTTTCCAACCAAAGTCGATTTTATTAAAAAAAAAATTGTTATAAAAGTTGACGTGTAGTTATGGTGAAGATTAAAGGCACATGAGCCAATGTGTGCTCATGGTGACGGTATGTAATGAAACTCAAACGTCAGTTCAGTCTCACTCCAAATGAAGCTCTTAATTTTACTCTTCTTCAAATTTGCTTTATTCACACTCTACAAGGAGCTATCCCATAAAAGCGAGCTCATTTTCCTTAATGAGTCAAACACAAAACAAAAACTCCAGATGACTGAACAATGAATGCTAATCGACCCCAAGAGTGCACTGTAGAAAATGAGCTCTTGTAAACAAAACTGATTACCAGTGAAAAAAAAAAGTTGCAAAGTAAACCTGGAATAAACTAGTTCTATCGCTCCTCATGAATACATTTCTTAAACACCTAAACGACTTCCACAGCGCTCGCGTCCTTAAGTGGGGTATGACATGTGGCACTTCATAAACTACAGGAGCAGGAGTAATTTATGGACAGCTGATTGATGGTGTGTGGGAATTAGTGCTAAAGATTTTCGACTTTTTTTCTATGTGTCAGGTTAAAGTACTACCATAACAAAAGGGCTCGTCAATAAAGGCTCGTAATGACCGACCCTAGAATTAGTATACAATTTTGACGACAGGATCTCTGCTTTGCATTTTCTTGTGGAAATATTAAAAAAAAAAAAAAAAAGAAATTCAGCAGAAGTTTAACTTCACTCTTAACCTTTTTTTTTTAATTGTTTTTTTAGCACAACTTTTTGCTCATTTATTTACACTTGTAACGTTATTCTTCTTACTCTTAGTTTAAATTTTATTTATGAGCTGCTGACTTTAATTTAACAAAGTATAAATTGGCCTTGCAGACAATCTGAAATCATAAGTGCATCCCAATCTAGTCTTTAAAAAAAAATTCAATCAAATATAATTTAAAAAATGTGCAAAACTGTATAATAGCTACGAACATGATTTAATCAGATAGGATTGAGGAAAGACAAACATAGCTGCCTTGATTCGCAGTAAAAAACAGCTCGCAACGTAATAATACAATGTCAGTGTCTGCTATGCCAGGTCCCACACCTTTTTTACACTTTTATGACACCTCTCTGTTGGCTGGACCCCAGACATGTGCCTGCAGTATGCCATGTGGGCTTCTCCACAAATTTGCCAGCAGCAACAGCAGCAGCGCTGGTCGTTCCTCTGCCAAACATCCGTCAGCGCTCTCCTGATTTTTATAGTTCAAGTTCCAAAAAAACACCACCAATGAAACTACAGTTTGCCAGCGCTGTATTTTGGGAAAGAGTGTGTCACTATTGCAGAACAGTTATTAACATTTGACCGGAATCAGGCTCAGGACTTGCGTTAGAATGTCCCTTAAAATATATTCATACCCCGCCTTTAAAAGTCAGCGGGAATCCTGTAAAAACACTCATGCCAATAAAAACTGGATAATGCTGAGTGAGTAATTTTTGCCTCATCCCTTTCCCGGATCCAATAATGGTCCATGCCATTGCAGAGAAAACAAAAAACAAAAAAACCCAGCAGAAGGCTGAAAGAACTGCCAAGCTATAAGGCTCATCCCACTGATGAAGCAGCAGAAGTTGGTGTGACAGTACAAGTCAAAAGAACGGCTTGTTTGCACTGCAACTAACTCTTTGTGGCAAAAAAAATAAATAAAAAATGCACTTTTAGATTTATAGTATATACGGAAGCCATTGCAGGCAGTCAACATGTAGTAAAGATGAGCCAAACTAGGTTTTACTCTCCCACTTCTTCCACTGTTTCCCTCAGGAGTGTAATCATCCTCCATGTGGTTTGGCCGCCTCCTTCAACCCCAGCAGGAATGCCTTCTCCATTGCCAAAATCCCTTTCACAAAATGTGGATGCAAGCAAAACACAAAGAGCCAGGCCGTGGAGCAGGATGAAGCTCATTCTGTCACTAGGGCAGGGAGCGTGATATCAAAGTGTTATAAGCAGCTGCCGAGTATGTTTTGTAGGAATGCTACTATTGATTTAAGCCAGCTCCCTCTGTATATCACGCTAGTTGGAAGGAATGACATGCTGGCCTTTTTTTAACAATAGTTATTCACATACTCAAGCATGCACGAGAACACACATACAGAGAACTCCACCTTTTAGGTCAAAACCATCTATTACTGTGGTCTAAACTACAATATCATGGCTTCACAAGGCTGCATACCTGCTGTTAGTCTGGTATTTAGCTGGTTATAGCACTAGCGAGTGGGAGGCTTCTGGATTTGTCTCCTTCTGCAGCTGTGTGGGCGACTGTATTCAAAAAAGGCCATGTTAATGAAAGGTCACCTGGTACGCACAAATATGAGACAAGTAGCTACATGAACACATTTGACGCCACAGACGATTGGCACAAATGTGTGGAGAGCACACAAGATGCATACCAGTGGCTGACAATCACACGCATGGATGTGCCGCACTGCCACGAAAAATACTCCCTACCCCACCTCCCTACAGAGTAACAGGGGTGGGCTGACAAGACCCATCCCGCTCAGAGCTGCTAACACATTCTTGCACCTGCTGCCTCACTCCCGACTGCTCCTCATGCGCTCTCTTTAGGGAGCACACACGCCGGATTCCACACGTGTCGCGGCTGACTGTTGAACGGTCATAATCTTTCTGCTATGCACAGTTGTGCTGTTAACTTCTGACAAGTGTATTTCTAACTTGAGCGCTCTGTTTTCTTCAATGAATAAAACATAGTTTTGCTGAAAAGGAGCCTCTACGGGACTGACAGGACATTAGGCAAATGAAGAAATGTTAGCGGGGAGGAAGGAAGCAATCTCTGCCATCTTATGCGAGGAGTAAGACTTTTGATTGTAGGTCTACTTGTCTATATACGTGTGCGTGTGTGAAATGTGTGACAGGGAAAGAAACAAACATGTAGGCAGGCCCTGCCCTACAAAACATACGGAGGAGACAGGGGTTCTGTGTTCTAGTTCTGTGGGCGTGGAGATGAAAGACTGAGAAGTCTGACTTTTTGCACTTCCTGCTGAGACATAGGAAGCTACCAAAATCCTGTCAGGAACAGGAGGGGCCAATTTCTTCTGGCTCAAATTTTCTATAACTTGTCAGCCTCTGCTTCACACACTACAGAGAAAGACAAAAAAAAACAAAAAAAACCCCAAGATTGCTGAATGACATTATCACCTTTCTTGTGTGTACTCTATATGCGATCATGTCACAAGAGAAACAGAACGATTCAACACTTACAGTCTAAATAACAGTGGGAAAGACGAGAATATTGTCGGAAGCGTCTTATCATCATGCTCTGTGTGTACTGACATTTTCCACTGCTGTTGTGTAAATTCTTGTGGACACAGTGTGGAGGATGTGGCACCAGCGAAAGCATTCTCTGCTGGCTAAATGATACCTGACCTTTCCACTGGCAGTCTGCAAAACAGGGAGCCCAGCTCACAAGTGAGTCTTGATAGGACACAAGGGGCGGAGCGGCAGATGAGGCTGAAAAATATTTACGGCTCCAAGAACTCATGAATACACGCGTGAATGGATGAAAAAGATGACACGGTTGTTGCAGATGAGGAGGATTATCCCATCCTTACGCTTTTGTTCCCTTGAAATGGTTAATTTTGAATGGCTGTCTGCTTGCATTAGCAGGCTTCATTAATAACATTCATTAGCCATTCAGGGTCTATTTGAACAGAGCATCAAGAATCTTCAGCCTCCCCTGGCTCCCGTCCTGATACACTTACATGGACCATGTAATGCCTGCAGGACAATTCAATTAGGAAAGAGGCATTTGATCACCATTAAGACTTAAGACTCACATCTTAAAAGCATAATTTATCACCATCAAGGTCTATTGTATGACAGTGCTAGATTAGACGTCCTGAGCATTTTCTGGAAGGTGACACATAGCTTCTTAGAACTGTTAGGGGTAAATGAGATTAGCCTAGTCTCCTCCTCTCTTTAAAAAAAAAAAAATGGAGCCCCGAAGAACTAATGATACAGTCTCACTTGTTTTTTATTGTTTTTACCTACAATAGATCATGACTGAACACAAGCCATTTGTTGTCCTTCTCATCATAATTACACAGTTTCCAGGAGAGAGCAGCAGAGGCAGAAACAATCAATCACAAGAAGCCCATCTGCAGATGTCTCTTTAAATCATCCACAAATCAAGGCCATGAACAATATCCACCGAAACCAAAAAGGGGAGTTGTATTGAAACAAAACCACTCCAAGGTCCATTTGCGGTGAATGAAACCTTGCCAAGTGGAAGGAGAATGAGCAAGAGTTGAAAAATGGGATGAAAAAAAAAAAAAAAAAACAGAAGAGGGGAAATGAAGATGCCAGGAAGTAAGGCAGGGTAGTGTGTGAACAGCCCTCTGTGCCAGCTGACCCACTGTTGGCAGGTCTGGCTGCTGGGCTCTTGCTACTCTCAACAGCACCCAGAAGCAGAGGGGAATCCGAGGTAATTTGTCCACTTGTTTGGATAATCCACCATCTGCCACACTGCGAAAGGCCTCAGGCCCAACCTTAAGGCTCAGTGTTGGACTCAAATGCTAAACATATGGGGGCAAGCAAAAATGAAGTCCAATTTTTTCTCAGGGCACCACAATTTCAAAACAAGACATAATCAGGGAGCTCCAAAACAAAAATCGAAAAAGCATTCTTTCTGGACAAATCAAGCATGATTTATGATGCAACATTTTAGTCCATTTAGTAGCATTTTAGATAATTAACGTTTATTTTCCAGGTTTATTTTTAGAATTTGGGATAATCGAAAGCAGCAGATTTTCTTTACTTCTTTTAAGTGTTTATAAGTGTGAATATTTTGCACAGGGCAATAAGACATGGACTGCAGCTCAGCTCAGTTATTGCTTTCATCTCTATCGAACATCACAGGTCAACTCCAATTTGGTGCTAGCTGTTTTGTTTGCTAGCAATGGATAAAGCTAATTTATTTTTATTCAGTTCAAGTCTGTTTCCTTATAAAGTCCCAAATCCCAACCACGGTCAAAAATGATCTTTGATCAGTATCAATGCAAACTTCAGCCTTATTTGGCAAGAATTCTATGTCATTGCTACACAGTAACTGCAAACTTCTACAATATAACCTATGACGTAACCTGCCATCTGCATTTCGGGCTACTTTTTGTTGCAATTTTTGAGTTTTTCAGTAACAGAATAACAACCATGTCACAGTATATGGAATACAAATCATACAATTAATATAAAGACTCACAAATGTTAGCAAATTCCTGAAGAGCGATTGAAAAATATTAGAATGGAAGTGAGGGAACGTAAAAGGACAAAAGAAGAAAAACATGTTTGCACCCTGAAAACAAAGACGACGACGCTGGAAGTAAAAAAGTCCCAGCACTTTACTTGTTTGCACTGCATATAAAACTCTGGGACATGAGCACAAGTTAACTGACACATAATCTGCCAGCACAAGCATAAATGCAAGCAACGCTGTCAGCCACTTATGTAGGTTATGTATTAGACTCCACAGTGATTCACAGCAGGAGTCTAAATCAGGCCTCAGTTAACACATTTTTTCGTTTGTCTCCAAATAACCTGGTACCATGAAATGACACAAACAGTACTTTCGTAAAAGGATGAACTGAGTCACCGGGCAGTGGCGTGACCAGGTCTGGAGATGATTACTGCGAGGAGGCTGTGAGGAGAATAACTTTGGTGAAGAGTGTTCTGCTTTTTGGTCCTTAGCTTGGCTGCATGGCTGCATAGTTAACAGGTTCCCCACTAAGAAGATGACTTTGATTTATAGTCAAATGAAGTAAACGATTATCCTGGTGATCAAAGCCTGGATTTCCCCTCAAGTCACCAACATCTGCTGGTCTTACATAAACATTGTGCCCTTAAGGAAACATCACCGTGTATCTATTAATAACTGATGATTTTCTATCACTAGCTTTAAGTCACACAAACACTGCATATTTCCTGTCAGAATTTTTGATTTTCCACAATCAAAGCAGGTCAACATTCTATTCTATTCTATTATTAGCAGGAAACCATTGCCACAAAATGAACTGAGTCAGCAGGTTACTGTTTGTATCGCACACACGTTTTGCTGCCATCTTAACCGCATGCAATGAACAACTTCTTCCAGTTATGGGTACTAGTGCAGGGAATTAAAGTTTCTGTAAGGCTAGCATGTGCTGAGAGCAGCTGGATCCCCAAAGACTGTGCTCATCCATATAGGCAGTGTCTGTATGGATGGACACAGACTGTGCTCATCCATACAGAAACTGCCTATGAGAGATACTTAAGAAGTCTGCATTTTGGTTTAACACTGAAGCAGAGCATTATGGCTTTATCATTAAAACCATTTATTTAAAAATACTGAAAACAGCTATGCCTCTGAGGAGATGTAGTGGAAATTAGAAGTCTTCATAGGTCCGGTCAGACCTGTCTTTTTGAACTCAGTTGAGTTGGAAAAGGTGCAAACGCCACTTAGTCGAATTGGGTCAGGGAAGATCCTTTACAGGATTTGTGGGTCAATATGTAAAATGTCTGGATTAATTTTTATATAAAATTATGAAGCACATAAGCAAACTATTTTAGTTCCTTTTAGTTCTTACTCGCTGCTCGTGTTATTCCTTGTGCTGCCGATGAGGTTTCTGTTTTCTCTCCATTACAGCCTCATTATGGACTGGGCTCAGCTATCCTTCGTTTCAGGTAGGCTGTTTGTTGGGTTCAGCTATCCCTTTTTTATTGGAATCCTAATGTATGCAGATCAGATTCCACAGGTCTGCTTCAGATGGGGTCCAACGTTTTTGGAGCAGTGAAAAATCTCAACCGCAGACCACCTGCCAAACTGCAACAAAAATCCAATAAGTTACAAGGTCTGGGAGAAATCCCGTCTGAATTCTCTTGTGCCATAATTTGCATCTCCTATTGCTCGTTCCAGCTAGGCCATATGTAGACAAGTGAATGGATGTGTTCTGGTTGCCCAAATCTGTAATTTGACAAACACATTACATGGAGTTCTCAATGTTATCAGAATTACTGTTGTTTTTTGAAGAGCGGGACGGGTTCATTTTCTCAATGCTTACCGGTGCAACTTGAGCATCTGCATGCTCTCCCAGACTGCTGAATGAGTGCAAATTGCTGTAATGAAGCTATTTCATTATGGGGATGAGCAGTGCTGAATAAACAGGAACAACAAGGCAGAGTGCTTCATTGAGCCATCTGTGGAAGTACTTTGGCAAAGAGTATTGCTGTGTTTACAACACTGATGGCTGGCAGTAGGACACAGATGACTTCTTGCTACAGTAAGTTGAACAAAAGTCATGTCCACTGATCTACAAATATAACCACTTCAAAGCAGTGGGGTGGTGACACCAGAAAAGAATGGATAGATAAGAAAGCTCATAGTTGAAAATTAATCTTAAGTATTGTCAGTGTCATCTTTATTGCAAGGTCATCTGATTTTAAGGCATATTTATAACAGCAGGAAATTAATTTTAGCCTTACAGCTATCTAATCTACCAACCTCATTATGAGACAAATTAAGACAGCCCCTTTATAAGAGAATGCTTGTACTGTAGTAAACTAAACACAACACAGAAGAAGCAGATGATGCAGACTGACAGGACAGTCAAACAGTAATAAGAAATATACCCAAACTAAAAACAACAGGTAAATCAGATATATAAGGTAGAATCGGCTTTCTACCTGATTTCCTTTGTTCTCACTTAAAAATAATACTTTTTTTATGCTGAGGACTTGACACAACAAGACACAACAAGACACAACGTAAAGCTAAAAAACACAGTGAAAGCAACACTGTGCTGACTTCAGGGAGTACTCAGGAAGGAGAAAAGGAGCCAGGGTCAATTTCAGCATGTTTCCGCCACCCCCTTACAGAAACGGATGAGAAATTGAGTTAATAAAAGAATCGAAAAATGGGAGAGAGACACCACTGTGTCAAACAAATGCCTTTGTAGTTGCTGCTGCTGGTGCAGCATGATGCCATGCTGGAGACTTAAGGCGCTCTCTGACATCTGATAAAACTGAATCTAGAGTTGATGCTCCAAGAAAAGAAAAAAATCCACTTTTTATACACACTCACTGGCCACTTTGTTAGATACACCTGTCCAACTGCTATTTAACACAAATTTCTAATAAGTTCATTCAGATAAGGCATCAGTGTTTTAGGCTGTGAGTGGTGGTGGGGTGGGGAGTATTTTCAACAGTGTAGCAGTCAAACAAACACAGAATGTTTATTGTGGAGTTTTTACCTTACAATATAGAGTGCCTTAAGGTAGGGCTGTGCGATATGACCAAAATCTCATATCCCGATATAAGAATTCTATCGTCCGATAACGATATAAATCACAAAAATGTAACATTTTTGCAGATTCTGTGAATCTCGGGCAGCTCGACTTGCGGGAAGTGTTTTCAGCTGCGCGTCATGTAGCTGGAGTCGAGTGTTTTAACCGATGTATGAAACTATAAATTTTTAGACATAAGTTGTAACGGCCGCCGTTTTCTTTGAGAGTATTTATTACACGGCGTGCTGCGGGGAACAGCCTGTTCTAATGTTTGAGTCTAAGGTTTCTTTTTTAGCACCTGGCAGCTCTTTTTTACTTCTCATCCGTAAATAATCTGCTCTTTCACGTGATTCAGTTTATTTTGAAAAATCTCAACAGGATGTTGAGGTTTATTGTGAAAGGTTTATGTGGAAAATAAACAAGTGGACACGCGATGGTGTTACCGTCGTTGTTGCTAACCACAACGCATAAAAACAGGCGCTTGTCTGTCCTTAGTGTGGTTATATTAAATGTAAGAGAAAGAGAGAACTTTAAGAAATTAATATAACCACTACAGTGACCATCAAAACGATGAAAAAAATATTGCCGTAAAGTGACACCACGAAACAAACAATAGCGTAAAATGAAACGATAGACGTTTTTATATCGTCATCCGATATATATCGTTATATCGAACAGCCCTACCTTAAGGCAACTGTTGTGATTTGGCGCAATATTAATAACATGGAAATGAATTGATTTGAAAAGTGGGTGTGTACATATTTAGACATCTTTGTGGGGACAGAAAATACCCATGCTACTATACTTGTGGGGTCCAACGGTCACTAATAAGGGCAAAATGCCCGTCCCCATGAGTTTGAAGGAATTTTTGAGGCTCAAAATGTGGTTTTAGTGTCAGGGTTACAATTAGGTTAAGGTTAGGTTTAGGCTGAGGGTTAGGACTAGGCATTCATTTTTGATGGTTAGGGTAAGCGGCTAGGCAAAGCATTATATCAATAAGAGGTCCTCACTAAGATATGAAAACAAGCTTGTATGTGTATGTACAATACTTTGTCTGAAAAGCAGTTGTTTAAGGAGGAGTTGTAATTTGTCAAAAGGTAGCTCATGATGGTACTGTAACAAAGACTGCATAAATGAGTTAATTTTCAGTCATGACACACTCCACGGATGATTACACGATAAAGACGAATACATCCAACGCATCAATCGCCAGCCTCACAAATGTCCGGATCAGCTCATTTTCATGCCAGAGTCACATTCTCCAGACATGTCATAATTACTTGTCTCCTGACATTCATTAAGTAACATGCTGATTTCCCTCCTTCTCTCAATTGGGCTTAATTGACCGCTTTTAAAAGCCAAGCCAGTTCTTCCATTAGAACAAAAGCCAGACAGCTAAATGTGTCGGAGAGTGGAGAGTGCGTGTGTGTGTGTGTGGGCACCACTCTGCACATTCGCAGCAGTAATGGGTTGGGGCAGCTGGTCTCAGTTTTTCTGTCATTCCTGTGACAATGATGGAGGCTAGATGGCCGGGCAAACAGCAGCACTCAGCCCTGCATCTTATTCTAACATTGTGCTGCTAACGAACAGAACTGCTCAATGAGCTTCACATTACAGAGGCAAACTGGCAATCCTGTTTTACTCAGGAATGAGAAGTTTAACAAAAAAAAATATGCAAAATATTGTATTGCTGTACAAAAAAAAAAAAAAACTGTAATAATTTTACTTTAAGAATGACTCTTAAAAGTTACCTGGTTTCTTAAACAGGAACACCTGTGGTGAATGCAAAATTTAACAATTGCCTATTTTCTTAATCGACCTTTTAATGGAAGGAACACAGATGGGCTTTATCCACATCACATTTATCTCACATTTGCACAGTTATCAGCTTATCACAATCAGCAGTAGCTGCGGAGCATTCCCAATTTCTCATTTTCTTGTCACTTAAAACAGAGCCTTCTGTCACTTTGCTGGCTGTGTGCCATGTCTCAATTATACCTGCTCTCACCCTGGTGATGTTAATACCTTTAATTCTTTTTAATGCCATTAGAAGTCACAGCCAACCATCCTATCATCACATATAAACTCAAGTTCAATCTAATTTCCACTTCTTCCATTTATTTAGCGCTCTACTGTCCGTAATGGGAGCAGATTAAAATATCTTTGCATGGTCTGAAAATTGAGGACATTTTAATTAAATATGTCTTGAATGAAAAGGTGTGTGCTGTTAGAATACAGAGTGGCAGTCAGACGTCAGACTCTGTTAGCTGGCTAACTGCAGTGCTACTGCAACAGAAACCGGACTAAGGAGCACTGGAGGGAGCTGAAATGTGGCTGGATGGATTCATGGCAACAACAGGAGGACGTGTAACCCTTTGGTCTAAACTAAACCTCACACTGCATCTGGAACTCTGCACTGCTGTTGGGTCTGAATAAATGCATGTAATAAGTGTAGTTAGGAGAGATACGGTGCATGACTGGACCACTGACCTTTCACTTAACTTTTCCCCTCAACAGCAATCCTCAAGACATAATTTAGCAACCACAACTAGGCCTGTCAAGGCCTGTCAGGCTCAGTTTTCTCCAGATGCTAAACTATATTTATTGGGATGTAGTTAGAGTGATACTGGGTGGCAGTGTTTTGTTTTTTTTAAACCACTTTTCCAAAACTATACACACACATTCAGAAATCAAAGGAAACCACTAAAATGTGTGTTTATGTGCCATAAATGCTGGCTAGTTGGCTCATGTACATCCTTAAAAATCAGAGTGGTTCTCCTGTCTAATAATCGCCCCACTTAATTAAACCACTGCATTCATATCATATTACTTAGTGATGCAGTACTGAAAGTGTTAAATCTGTGTATTTTACAAACACTTGAAAGCTAGCGTGGCACGGCTTCATTCCTAATTTTCCTAAGAATGAAATTCCATGATCAGAGATTCAACCTTCAGTTTCATGAGAGGCAATGTTATCGCAATCCACTGAAATATTTGTGTTCCACTGTTTTATTGAAATTAGGAATAAAACTGGAAACTGACAAGTGTCTATTTAACTTTGTTAAAGCTTGCTATGTCTTATGAAAATAAATTTGTTCTGTCGTTATTTATAGGCGGGTACAAGGAAATTAAAAACAAAAAACCCCCACAACAACACAGCTGTGCGCTTTATTTTATAATATCTACAGTGCTTATTTCTTATTATCATCATCATAACAATAACGGCAGCGATTGTTCATCATGTTTAGCAGATACTGGGATCCGCAGGCTAATTCCCTACAACACGAACAATAAGGTCTTTCAACTATGAAAATGTAGGGTCAGGGGCGCACAGGACAAACTCTATGAATATAAATCAGCTATGAAGGAGAGCTGCCAATCCAGAAGCAGATATTTGGCAGCTGCACACAGAACAGAGTTGGAGGCACCATCCAAATGTGTCAGAAAAGTCAAATATCAGCTTAACAGCATTTCCCCCTGCATTGCTACGAACCTCTGCATTAAATTCATCAAACGCTAACAGGAATAAACACAGGAACAACTGACAGCTTTTGACTTGAACATCACTGTGCTCTCTGAAACTGAATCAGGCTTACTGTTATAAGCCATATGTTTATCATTTTCCTGTCTGTGTCCCTATGTTTACAGTATTACTCAGCAACAACAGCAGCAGCAGCTATGTAAACTAATTTGTGAGTGACATTTATTAATCCAGATAGGAAGATCAAAACCTTCCTGTGACACCAAAAGCATGCTTTCACAGGGTTGTAAATCGCAGGCCTTTTGTATTTTCGTTCGCTTAAGGGGGGAAGCTATATTGCCTCAGCCTAGGTAATGTCAGTTTATACATTAACTCAGGTAAAAATTACATTTGCTGTTAGATGGTACTGAACATGTTATTTTATTTTAGCCAAAATAAATGGATTACAGGCTGATTTTGGAGACAGTAAAAAAGATACTAAGCACTAATAACTGAGAAAAATCTATAGCTTTTAATGTAAAGTAGTGAGATACGCTCTTTTTTTTTTGCTCCTCATTGATTGCATTTGTTTTGCTTTCTTACAAAAGGTAACATAAAAGACCTGTATCTCAGAAGGGTGAGATAAGTAATGTTGACATGACAGAGTCCTTAAGTAGCTGAATGGACACATTTCTGTGTGTATCCATTCATTTTGTGGTAGGAATGCCTCAATGAAAAACAGACTGAGTGGTTCAAAAATAGCTGGAGTGCTGCTGCAGTTGCATCACTGCAGCTGTGTCGACAAACTTACAACTGCTGACTATTTACAGTATTAGGCTACAAAGCATATACGTCTGCATCACCGAGCTGATGTTGGCTTTATTTAGAAAACCTTTAGCTGTTACTCTCCATTGTCTCAATTCAAGCTTTTTCTTTGACAGCTCTCAGATTGCCACTGTAATTCACATAGAATTAGAATTCCAACAGTAGACCTACCATAAGAGCAGTAATAATAGCCCTTTACAAGCCACACAATTGCTTGCCTGTCATAAGGAGAAGGTACAATGAATCAACAGTCATACTTAACTGGAGCAAGATGACATACCTTTTCCATATGAGGGCATCTGATGGGTTATTTTCAGCTATCCAATAACTTTCAGTCTCAGTATTTACAATGCTGACTCAGGCACAGGTGAAGTTTCAACACACCAACCGTCGAGACTAAGAAAGCTATTTTTAGAGTAAAAGTTCCATGCTATGTGCAAACATAAGGGTGTTAAATTAGCTTAATGCATAAACATGCTATTTACAGTATTACAGTCTGGCAAAGAAAACAAATAGCAGTGCCAAAACAAACATCACACATTTGAAGTAATATATCCATGAATCCTCACAAAAGAAAAATTAAGGTACTATAGTTTAAGATTTTATAAATCACCAGCTCTGTGGCAGTAGAGGCCAAATGGGAGCATCAAGGAAACAACAAAAGAACTCCTCGACTCCCAACCCGATAAAAACTCATCTTATCCGACTTATCGCAGCAGAAGTAGAGTTTACACAACTCTACTTGAAAAGTGACATTGCCAAACGGATTTTCTGCCCTGCATCTGAAGGGCCAGCTTGAACTTCAGAACATGCCTGAGGCCACTTATGAAGTGAGGACAAATCAACCTCGAGGCCCACAAATGTAGTGAAGTGAATACATAATGGCAGCACCGGCACTAAGGTCTGCATTATCTTAACTCATATATTGTGGCTTTACGACAGCAGGGCATGGCTGTGCATTAACTGGGAAGCACCGATCTTAGGAAAACAATCATTTTAGACATACGGAATAAAAGACATATATCCAGATATCTCATCGTTTTATATCTTAGACATTCTCACCATTAACCTAAGGCAGTGGCAAAATTTCAGCATGGCAAGCATTCAGATCCTGCTCTTTGCAACCTCATCTCTCTGATTCAACACTTTCCTGGATCCGCCTCAGCTATTTAGGACATTTTAATAATGCATCATCTAATGATCAAAGCCAATTAATAGGCAGAAGAGCCTTTTTGACTCTGTGGCTCTTAACCTTGTAAGGCCTTCAGTTCTGTTGAATAAATTATCAGCCAACGGGATCTTGTGTTTGCATAGTGTCGTTTCAAGATTGAAAGGCCTGTGTGGGCAGGAGTGCACACTTATCTTTTTAGACTTACTCAGGCCTCTTGGGTATTTCTACAAGACTTGGTATATCTGCAGCCTTGGCAATACTTCTCTTTGTAGGAAACACTGATAAACATCAGCTGACTCAGTCCTAACTTTGGCAGTGGACACCTAGTCCCATTAGTAAACATCATCAGTATGAAGAAAAGGTGTCAAAGCAGTGAGGCTCAACAATCGGGAGTGTGAGCACGAGAATCCTCCGACAAACAGGAGTGGCATTCTCAGATGAGAGATGGCGGGGAACCAGATGCTTTATTTATTTTGGGAAAAAAGCAAACATGCTCTCTGTCAGCATGACCTTGTTACACATTTAAATATACATAGAGTACGCCTTGCCTTGTACTGACAGCGTTGAACTGCAGGACAAACATGGTCACTGAACAAAAGCTGCAACCTTATTCAGGGATTAAAGTCAATCAAAATGAGTAAAAAGGGAAAAAGCCAAAGCTAAAAGAAAAGAAAGCTTTAGAGCAAATTCAAACATTACACAACAGCACCACACTATGTTCCATCCATCTTGTGCAAAGACAGACAGGCTTGCATATAAAACTCATATTCACCAGCACATACCCATCCATCACTTTTTTAAAAAAAAGGGTTCATAAACACAATACGTAAACAAAGAATTCTTAGCCTACATCCCAAAAGGTTTACTGTAATATTATTATATTACAGAAAATGATAGTTCAGTAGCTCTTTTGTATTATGCTACACACTAGAGACTGTTTTGTTTTGCTTTATTGCAGGAACTGCATACCTTTTCTTAGGACAGAAAAGTATGTTGCATGTGATACAGTTTGTTAGACTCGGCTAAGTTTAAAAAAACAAAAACAAAAACAAAATAAAAATAAGGAACCCAAGATCATTATAGGTAGTGCAGAGACGGCGGGATGTCAGACTGCCTCCCTTTCATTTTGTTTTAAGAACATGACCTATTTCTTTCAATGTCTCTCCTGTACATTTCGTCTTCTTTCCCCTGGTACATTTCCGTGCTTTCACAGAACAGAGGCCTGAAAAGGAATGGGAGTTTTCATTCCGGATCTCCTTTTCAATTAAACTCCTTCGCTTTGCCCGGAGTTAAAGCAGTCCAGCGCTTATGCAATCTTCCTCCAAACACTGAGGCTAAGTGGCAGAGGGGGAGAGAAAGAAACACAGAGTGAAAAGAGACAAAGAGGTACGAAAAGAGTGCGGGACGAGTGATCCTTGCAAGTGTCTGGCACCGTCTGACCCGGTGAATGGCTTTCCTTTGTCAGGATATGGAGAGCGTGGGTGGGTGGTGCTTCCGTCTTCATTCGCACACTTTCTTCGCAGATGAAGCGACTCTGTTGCCACACGCCTCCGCGCAGCTGTCATAATCGGACCAGGCAGCAGGTAAACACTGTGTCTGCCCACCTGAAATCAGGGGCCCCTGTCTCTCACCAGGTCCCCAACTGTTCCATTAGAAATTCTGAAGTTTCCATTGAACGGGCTACCAAGCTGGAAGACTTGGAAAATAAAGGGGGCCCGGCTGGAACTGCAAAGGAACTTTGATATATGTAGCGGGTGATAACAAAACTCCCCAGGGAGCAGGAGGCAAGCTGGAATGAGAAATGGAGAAGCCACAAGGTTTCGCAAAAAATGCTGCGGTTGCTGTACATAAACCCCCTCCTCTCCTTCCAAAACCCTAGCAGCCCCTCTCTGCATCCTCAGTGTGCACAGTCGCTGCAGGAAATACTGGGTCACACTTGTCTAAGAAAGACTGTGGGCTGCTCATGCTGGGATTTTCTGCATGGCACTTCACAGCTCTAAGAAAGCCCAAAGAGTCTAATTACTCAAGATGAAACCACAGCATGCGAAC
The DNA here is from genome assembly GCF_963969265.1 of Rhamphochromis sp. 'chilingali'. Classification (NCBI taxonomy): domain Eukaryota; kingdom Metazoa; phylum Chordata; class Actinopteri; order Cichliformes; family Cichlidae; genus Rhamphochromis; species Rhamphochromis sp. 'chilingali'. Next base: position 32,041,934 of record NC_137933.1, read on the forward strand.
AAGTCCTACAGAGAAAAACGTCCACTATGAAGAATGGGCTTCATAGATGTACAAAATCCAAATGAGTTTAGTGACGGTTTATCTATAATCCAGCTGCGATGGCATAGCTTTTACCTAATGTAAGTAGAAATGACACAAGTCTTTTACAGACTTAAATATGTCACTCTTCATAAAGCCATCTGGCACTCTAATCCCTATGTTTACACATATATGGAAACTCATACACAGACTCACTTCACTGTTTGCTTGCAGTAGTTTGAATAATCACTACCTGCATACATAAATCCAGTATTCATAGCAAACAATCCCTCAGGACTTCCAGTTAAATATGAGAAGAGCATCCAAGGAAGAGGCCTCAGAAAATTCAATGCATCTGCAAGTAATGGGGATAAAGCCTTCGATATTTTAATCTGGGCATATTTGTGCGCATGGGGCAAGTAAATGAGAAACCAAATACATGCTCTATTGCATTTCAACATACAAAACATTAACATAAAACACTCAGGGCCAGAATGTGAGGTCAGAACTGCATAGACACAGCAAGTTCATTTCATTAATGACCAATATTCTCCAAAGAGCGCCACAAATTAGTGCATCAAAATTAGCAAAGAGGACGAGGGACTGAGCAATCTAACCAAAATAATACAGCGTAAACACAGGTATACGAATCCATTTCTCTTCAGAAACAGTATGCCAATTCAAATCAATGAGAAGCAGCTGAAGAAGAATCCATATCGTTTTGATATTGAGACAAATGCTTCGGTTAGAAATTGCTGAGGAGTGCTTATCATCTTGCTGGTTGAGACTGTGGTTTTCTGGAGAAATGTGTACCAATAGGTTGACTGCTTATTACAAAATATTCAATTATAGAAACTAACTTGACCTGTAGGCTATGCAGAAGAAGAACATGAAGCATTTATGTTTATTATTTATTACTGGCAAACATCAATTTGGTTTCTAACAGATACCAGGAAGGATACATTTTTAAAAAGGTTTCTCTGTGTGCGTGAGTGCATTGAGCACAGGCACGCATGAGACACAAGATATTTTCGTTATGTGCCAAAATCTGAAACACTGCCTGTACAACAACATGCTCCCATGTATGAGTCTCGTAGTGAGATTCTCCAGCTCCCTCGGATTCTCACTTTGGTTCAGTTAAGTTATGCTCCATTTCATCAAAATCCCACTACTCCTGATGATGAAATATGTTGGAATCAGGTTTAAACATGCAGAGTGAGGACTCAATGTAGAGTAAAAGGACACGGCAAAAGCTTAAGGACTAGGCTCACAGCATTGAGCGATCCACCTTTGACATCTACCCACTTCCTCCGATAAAATCACTCCCCCCCCCCAGTCCACATAACCCTCCTAGTGTCACCTCCCACAAAAACACCAGGCATAAAATAAGGCATACTTTTTATTATATTGTATACAATTAAAAAAAAAAAAAAAGTTGCAGTAAATTGCCTGCTGCAAACCTTAGCAAATCATGCTTCCGTGATTCAGTTGAATAGGCCCTCACAAAGTCTGTCCCTAAGAAAAACTTCTACAAGCACATATTGCAAGGCTCTTTGAAAAATACCTGTATCCAACATTTTCAGTCACCAAAGTGACCCTGTGCCCCTTTAGTAAACACCGGGAGTAGCTTTTTAAAAAGGGTTTAAAGAGGTTGTTTGTTTGTTTTTTGCTAATGCAGACCATTACTAAATCTGGCCCTTGGAGTACTGTAAAGTAATCAATTTTTTTAAAATCCATTTCTCAATCAAATCAACTTATGCCTAAAGCTGTTTATGCATACACACTGTTACAAACATTATCCCACTGAGAAATGTTTGGCGAACAGATTTGCTAAACACTGTCTTAAGTTCACATATAATAGCAGCTTGGGTTCCTTGCCCTATGCTGAGGATGACGCCACTTGTACAACTAAAAAAGTGGCTCTCTCACTCTTTTGGTCACTTCACACAAATCATGACTACAAATGAGAATTTGAGCCACTGGAAAACTGATAACTTCCACCTCCAATTCCATTTTCACATGACTTCCTGTTACTAAAGTGTCAATCTCACCCTGGAAGATTTCTAATCAAGAGACAAAAATCTCTCAATTTCTTCTTGAAGGTAGAAATTTGCAGAGGTGTGGACTCGAGTCACATGACTTGGACTCGAGTCAGACTCGAGTCATTAATTTTATGACTTTAGACTTGACTTGAAAAAATGTTCTAAGACTTGTGACTTGACTTGGACTTTTACACCAATGACCTGGAACTTGAATTGGACTTGAACCGGTTTACTTGAAAAGACTTGATATTTCACCCCAAATATAAAACTTAACATGCATATTATATAGAGATTGAAAATGTGATGTCATTCAGGGGTAAAACCGCAAAGGATTCTGGGAACTCGTGGCAAGAGGTACTAGCGCACGCAGGCTTTCAATTGAAATCAGTCACACAGCGATAAAAAGAAACACAAAAATGTCAAGAAGCTGTTGTATTATTAACTGCAATAGCCGGTGTTGCATGACAGCCACGGGAAGCCGACGGGTAAAGAGATCGGTTGTTATCGGATTACGACGTTGAAGAGAAATTGTTCGAGCCATGTTTCCGAAGTAACAAAGACGCGACGGATGGCCTGGATTTCAGCCATTCAAAGATCAAATATAACGTCCCAGAACACTCCAGCTCACAGGTTAGTCTGCTCCAAGCATTTACACGAAGGTCAGTGTTTTTTAGTAGTTAATACGTCATTTTCATAACATAATTGGTGATATAGGTTACAAGCAAGTCTGGCGCTGAACAGAAATTGTCGCGCTATGCTCCTTTGTTTATTGTGCATAAATAGTGAATTGTCCTGACACAATATTGCGTTTCGCTTCTGTTATTATGGTACATTGACAAAAACATATACTTTTATTCACAGGATAAAACAGTTGTTTTGTATCACTAATTGCCTAGTGCGATTACAGCATACAGTATTATTGTCACTGCTACATTTCTGTGATGGGTACCAGAAATTATTTCCACTGCTAATTAATTACCGTTGAGCTCAAAGGTTATATTAATAAACGGTTAACGAATGTGTATTTATGAAGACGATTTGTGAGACTGGTAAACTTATGATACGTACGATGGTCTTTCGTTCTACACGGTGCATTTCAAGGTCCTGCACCCATCCGTCGGTAAACTGTACCTGGGCTTGTTGCAGTGACCTGAAGTTACTAAACTTCATGAGTGTGTGCACTCACTCCAAGAACCGTATGATTATAAATATGCATATAAATATGCTAAGATGAGATAGCTGACTTCATCTAACTAGCAAATGTTTTCCAGGCTACGTTGGTGATACAGTTTTTTTTAATATGTATGATATTTTTGTCATGCGATTTTAAAGCTGGTCCTACAACCGCATCCAAGAATAACATGCAGCTTATCTCAGAACTGTCGGTGAACTGTCAGGAAATTACCCACCTGGTGCAATCCAAGTATAGAGGCTTTATTGCTCAAGTGTTTTGTTGTACTGAATCCTACCTCTTAACACAGAGGGAGTACTGGTTACTGAGCAGAGACTGAAGAGGGTAAGGGTCTCTCCATCTGATCCCTGAGGAGCTGTCCTTTCCACAGAATTCATTGGTAATGTCAAGTACATCAATGTACCAGCAAAGCAGGGAGAGCTTTCAGGGTGCTCAAAGATGGAAAATAAATAAATAAATAAGAGCAATGACCATATGTACATATGAATATCTTAAACAATTTCATGAGCATGGTCACAAAACAACCACAGGGGATGTGTTGGCTCGAAGTCAGACTGACTTAGCTAAATGTGTTTCCAGGAACAACATGAGAATGAGTTCATTGTCACTCTCTTTTCTAGTTAAATCAATGTAATCAAATTAGACTGCTTCATTCCTTCGCACTTTGGAAAAAGAATCTAAGCTAACACACTGTCTAATTAACGACATCACATACAAAAAGCATTGTACACAACTTCATTCTCTTGTCGAGTGAGTCTCACCGTTCTCTGACTAGCACCAACACCATGTCCATAGGCAGAAATCGCACGCATAATGTTCTTTGATACTTGCAGTTAACTTAAAATTACTATGCACCACCAGCCTTTGGTGTGGAGAATCGTTTTGACTGAAGTTGTTCACTTCAGTCTGCTTTATCTGTCCTGTTTATTCTATTTGCTAAATCCAAACTGAGAAGGCAGCCAGGGGACACAAAGGCAGCAAAAAGAATGGAGTGAGAAGGGAAAGAAATAGAGCCAAGTCTCCTCTGTGTGTTTGTGGGTGCTGATGAGCTAGGCAGAGAGGATATGGAGAGGGTTTCCTGTGGGGCAGCAGTCTGCTCTGAATGGGCCAGCTGTTCTTTGCTCATTCTCGTGTCCCAGTGCCCACCGAGCAGCAGGTCTCTGCCAAAAAGAAGGACAGGCACAGCTTCACTACGGCGCACACACTGACAAAGCCTGCTTTTGTGAAGGGTTCCATTCAGAGGTGACCAACAGGCTCCAGGATAGCTGGGAAGACCATATGCTCTAAGCAGGGCAGAGCTTCTGCTCCTTCTTCGGCTTTTTCCTCAGGACATAGTCCACCTCCATTCAACCCCACGACTGGCCTGGCTTGACCTGGCACAGATAGTCTGCAGGTGGCCTCGGGGACCCCAGGGAGGTGTTGATGGGCTTGGAGTCCAAGCCTGGATGCCCTGCTAGTGACCCACTGACAGTGACACGTGGGCCTGCTGACGGAGCACTGAGCGGGAGCAGAGAGGAGCACGGTGAGGCCAGACATCTGTGGACTTATGCAGGGCAGTGGAGGGTTAACCCTGAGATGGAGGGGTTGAAAGTAATGAATACCTTTGCTTTGTTTTTCAGTGAGTGCAACACGAGCGCATATGAACAGACGAGGAAATAATGGAACAACTGAGTGGAATCGGTTAATCATTTACTTCTGAATTTCTGAGAGTGGCAGGTCTTAAATGTTTCACTTTACTGGCAATGGATCCACTCTGGTGGAATGCAAAAAACTTCCCACCTTTGGAAACTCTAAAGGAAAGCCTAACGCCTTTCTAACTAATCTCAGTCATTTATCTTAATGATAAAAGTTCAAAAGAAAGCACATATGCTCAGCCTACTGAGATACTCTGGCATCATCATGAATAATAACATGGTCCCAATCACCCCACTCAATCAGAGCAAGAAGCAAAACAGGCACTGGAATTGTCCTGAGTAAACAAAGATATTGATTATATTCACGAGGCAATAATCACTGGATGTGAAGTTGTAATTACTCTTTAATCTCACTTTCAAATGAACTTCATGGCAGAATCCATTTTTCATCAGAAAGAAATTTCACGCTGCTTATGTGATATCATAAGATGCGAATGTGATGTGTTAATAAACATTTTTTTGCAAGACTTGTGATTTAAATATGATTAATGATAGTGTTTTCATAAAAATAAGACAATGTAAATAATAAATGTAAAGCTGTTACAATTAATTAAATAAAGAAAGAATAATTCAATGTTTACTATCATTTTTCCTAACATAGGCTTGACTTATTAAACGTTTAAAAATGTATTTCAACTATTAAACATATTCTAATTAACATTTAATCTTATCTAGACTGTATTGAGACACAGACATACTACTTAGACTGGTCTCTAATTCACCTGCTGCCTTGTGTAAGCAACACATCTCTGTCTGCCACATCTGCTTGGGTTTAATGAGCTCTGAGGTCTGATAATGAAATTACTGCCTGCAGAAAACAGCACTGTGAAGAGGTTTTCTTCACTCACATTCAGGAGCACTCAGCACACAATACTGATGTGCTTGCACATATGAAAAGGGTGAAATGGTTGCATTATCAAGCATCATGTCTGTAAGTATCACTGGAAAAATAAATACCCCAAATAAAAACACCACATCAAAAAACCAACTGATGTGGGCACAGTGCAAATTGATTCTTGTGCACCTGAGGACCATTTTAACACACACGTTGCTGCACTGGATGTGTCTCTTTGGCTCTGGGTGATTGGTGACTGCTCGAGCAGTGAAAGGCGCACCATAAAGCCACTCTTAACAGGATGGAGGATTTCCTGCTGTCAGCGAGGCCTGAAAATCGGAAATGTCACTAGTTGTGGTTTTTGGGATATTTATTGCCACTCTCTTCACTTTTACTCCTTCAAGCCCAACGCTTTAGGTGCTCGTCATCATGAACAGTGTCCGAGCCACGCACAAGCCCAAATATAACGCAGGCTGATACTGCTTAATACAAATATGCTTTGACAATATTTCAAGACAGGATATAGGATTCTGTGTATAATATTTGGTGTGTCTGTGGCTCTGTTGTAAAAAGTTCCAATATGCTCCTGTTTTATTCATAGGTAAAGAATCTGGGGGAGTCAACTACCTCTATTATATCAACTATATATAATTTTTAATAATGTCCATTTTAGGTTACAATACAGGGAAGGTTATGTAGACTGAAGATATACCAGTGCTCAAAGGTACATCATCAAAATCTGTCTCCTGACAATACAATGCAGTAGTATTTAGACAAGACTTAAATTCACATCCTATCAGGTCAATGTAAAACATCACAACTGCCACACCTCTGAGTAGGCTTCCAACATGACGGACTATAACATGTTCTGATTCTTAGGATGTAAACAAAAGCAGTGATTTATAATAGACTAAGGCATGTGCCGTGTTTGCCAGTGCAGATCCAATTTACTAACAGCGAGTGGCAGTAACTCAAGAGCAAGTGACGCCATGAAGGTTAAAAGGAAGGTCCGTGTGTGTGTGTGTGTTCAGCCATGCTTGCTCACTGGCTAACCAACAGTAAAGTGAAGACTGGCCACGATTCTTCAGAGGATGAGTCAGATCACAGATGACACATCTGGCTGGTTAAACAAGGACACATATATGCTGGAAGTTAGACTGATGTTGTTTTAAGACCAAACCAGAGACTGTGAGGTTGCGTTATCCCTAAGCTTGCCCGTAAGTCTGTTGACTTACAACAGGGCACTGACTCTGAAATCTGAAGTGGCATTAATCATACAGAGAGAAAATAAACACAGGTTAAAAGATGCCGTAATCTGAGAGGATAACTGTCAGCTTGGTATTAATGATGTCATGATTATACTGAACTTTGATTGTTTAGAGATTTGGACAATGGTCATTTGAAATGCAAATGCTCTTCTGTAAAAAGCACCACAGGCTGCTGTAACTCAGAAAAGAAAGGGATGAATATGGACAACTATACCTTTAGTTTTTCCTAAAACTAAAAAAGAAAAAAAGAACTTACAATGTGTAGCTTCAGTTCCTGTTTTTCAGTCCCAAAAAAATCTATTGTCATTCTGTATTGTGAAGGCATGAACCAGTACAATCAGGTAGCCTAACTGTCCGCCAGGGACGACTCCAGGTCAACCAGCCAGTGCTTTATCCCCTGTAGTGATCCCACATGAACAGCGGTCAGCTTCTAGCTCCTGCTGGATTTCTCTGAGGTAACTTCACAACCCACAACCCACTCTGACTCGCTTTCTTTTTCTGATATACTCCCTGACAAAAGATAGACAGCTATGGAAAAAAGGAGAAAGACATATGCAATGGAGAAGACATGTTTTGAATCAAAATGTTGCACAAGCTAAGTACAACTCATAAATTCAAACTGTGCTACAAAGACAGGAAAATTGTGTGCTTTGAAGAATAGCAAACCTGTGTTTTAGAAACATAAAAATAGAAAACAAATCAAATTATCGCTCCACAGTCAAATATATACATCTAATAAAATGGGAATAAAACTGTGAAAAGAAGCAGTTGTTAGAAGGAAATCAATTTCACTGCAAAATAGTTTGTAGGAAGCTAAATATGAAACTACCCAGACTGAAGGAATGTGTCCTCTTTCCCATTTAGTTTTGAAGATTGAATAACCTAACATAAGAAGTAAGGATGCGTGAGAGAAGAACACAGCAGAAGAAGCAAAAGCAAAGACACTACTTCAGTTCCAAGTATCCACTCATCTGCATCAATACAGCCATCAGTATTTTCAGATCACTGAGATGTGGGTTAACCATGACCCTGTTGCTCTGGGCAAGGGCCACAAGGGATAGGCTTGCTGTGAGGTCCCACCCTCCCGAGTCTGTGCTCAAGTCTGGCCCCAGCTCCCTTAATCACCACCACCAGAAAGTCAATACAGCGCACGAGTCAATTACCTGGGGAGTAGAACTCAAGGCTCGACATCCACGAGTTTCCCTTATCCAGACCACCAATCTTTCTGACAGCCAAATCATAGGCAACTTATTGGATTCGGTGGAGAAGGAGATTTTTACATTAATAATTCACTCTGTCCGTGGCTGCATCTCATCTCCTCTGTGCTACAAAAAAAAGTGAGACCACACTGGTGCACAGAGCAGGCGACAAAATGCAATGCTTGAATGGAAATGAACCTCTCTCGCTGTACTACCTCATTCTCTGCTTCCTTGCCTCTTCTCTCCTCTTATTTGTTTCTCCAATATTTTTTTTCCCCTCTCTCAGCCTCCATCTTCATACTCATTCTGGTTGGCTGGTGATAGCAATCCTGTGCCATTTCTTCTGCTTCTCTACTGTCACAAACACTCAGCCTCCCACACTCACTCTCTAAACCAACAATGCCGTTGAGAATAAAAATGACAGCCTCGAGTATACTTTCTGACTTTCATCTCAAAGATTTATTTTAGTCTAAATGACAGGTAAACTATTCTGGGGAAAACTGTGTGTAAGGTTTATTAAAAAAAAAAAAAAAAAAAACAACAACTCCTTTCTGAATGGAGTATTTATGGTCTATGGATGAGAGTATATCAGTGCCCCTTCAGTGTCCCCATTGCTTCTCCACTTATGTTTGCTGTTTTAATACTGTCAGACCTAGAGTCTTTTCTCCTTCACTTTCATCCTCTTTCCAAATGATGTCTCTTCCTTTCCTCCATCTATTTACCTCCATCCCATTTTGCTCTTGCCAGTGGTGTCCTGCTGGTGATGGAGAGCCGCATTTCCTTCGGTGAGCTGCTGCCCTTAATGAGGCTCCTCAGCCACACACCGTATCAAATTAACAGGCTGCACCAAACTATTACAACCCATACCCACCAGCCGGGCCCCGGGCAGACCCAGCGCCTTACCTCATTGCACCCACGATCGCACTGTGTGATTGATAAGATGGGATGTGAACAAAGAGAGTAGGGTGTGCTACAGACCTAGAGAGAAAGAACACCAAACTCTGAATTTTGTCCCGTAATGACAAATATTAGGCTTTCCAAAGAGCAATTATCCTCCTGATGGAATCAGCAGTGTTGGGGAGTAACGGAATACATGTACCGCCGTTACGTATTTAGAATACAAAATATGAGTAACTGTATTCCGTTACAGTTACCGTTTAAAAAGGTGGTATTCAGAATACAGTTACTTTGTTGAAATAAATGGATTACACTGCGGTACTTTCCTGTTTCATTTTGTCGCGGGTCAGGACTGTTTGGGTTTTGTTTGACAGCTACGTTCTTTCGTTCCAGGCGGCAGCGTTACGGTTGCCATGGTTACAGGGCGACGCTCTCTCTCTCTTTCTGCGACTGTGTGTTTCCTGGGTGAGAGAGCGCCTTTTCGTTGTTGTTGTTGTGCTAAGCTAACAGGCAGAATGCTACAAGCATAGCTCTAAAGAATGTAGCATCATGGGCAGTATAGTCCGTGTTGCAGGGAGAATGGACTGCCATACACGTTATGTGTCTGTGAGCGCGAGGAGGGAGAAAAAGGCGAGTGGAAAGGTACGAGTTGTCGTCGAGGAAAAACGGGAGCTGGAAGCATGTAAATATAATAATAACCACTGCAGCCAAGAAGAGTGCCTGACGAGCCCAGTTGTAAGTAAGCTATTAAGACTCGACTGTACACCGTGTTCGTGTTTTCCTCCGAAAACAATAAGTTCCGTTGGAGCAGTCTTTCAACGCCTCTCTCTGTCTCTCGCAAGAAAAATTGACCCACACAACAAAGTAAAGCTATTTTTTCGGCTACAAGCCGACAGGGACCCCGCCGTATTAGTCAGAGGTCCCTTTACTACAGTTCGGAGTCGCGGACCTGCAGTAATAGTAATAAATCACACAGCAATAGTACATTCACGTTGTTGTAAAAAGCACGATAATATATTAAGTAATCCAAAGTATTCAGAATACGTTACTCTCATTGAGTAACGTAACGGAATACGTTACAGAATACATTTTGGGGCATGTATTCTGTATTCTGTAACGGAATACATTTTAAAAGTAACCTTCCCAACACTGGGAATCAGTAATGAGGGGAAAAGGTCACAGATTGCCTGTGTGAAATATTTCATCTTTAAAAAAAAAAAAAAAGATTTAAGACACAACAACAGCTGCCATAGTCTCCCAATGCCACGTTTAAATGCTAGTGTTGGTCTTATAGCTGCAAATGTGTATCTTTTCTTTTTCTGGAAAACCTTGACCCCTGTTTCAATCCAGGGGGTCAATGTGGACATTGTGGAAGACTATAAATATCTTTGAGTGTACATAGACACTAAACTTGACTGGGTTAAAAACACCACTGGACTCTACAGGAAGGGCCAGAGTCGTCTCTATTTTCTGAGGTCTTTCAGCATCTGTCAGACAATATTGAGGATTTTTTACGAGTCTGTTGTGGCCAGTGCCATCCTCTATGCTGTTGCATGCTGGGGCAGCAGGTTGAGGGTCGCAGATGCCAACAGACTCAATAAACTGATCCGCAAGGCCAGTAATGTTGTGGGGATGGAGCTGGACTCCCTTAGGGTGGTGTCTGAGAGGCGGATGTTGTCCAAGATAAGGACAATGCTGGAAAATAGCTCCCACCCACTCCATGACGTGCTGGCTAGTCAAAGGAGCATGTTCAGTGACAGACTGAGATTACCAAAAAGCACCACTGAACGACACAGGAAATCGTTCCTGCTCGTGGCCATCTCCCTGTACAACTCCTCCACCTAACACACTGTAAACACTGCAATAGTTACACTCTGTCATTTATTATTTTACTGTAGAGTGTGTGCAAAGTTCACAGGTTAGAGTTAAATGTCAATGTTATATATTTCACTACTGAAATATTCTTGATATTTAGAATTGAGTGATTTGTATATATTAGTGCCATTTCTTAAATTTGTAAACTTTGTAATATATTGTATTATTTAATTAGTTTAGTCTGTTACTGTTACTGTCTTGGAGCAACAGTAACCCACATAATTTCCTTAGGGTTTATTAAAGTATTCTCATTCTGATTTAAATGTTTGCTACAAAAACTTGCAGTTTTAAAGACCTAAAAAGATTTTTTTTCCCCAGCACCAGGCTTAAAACATGCAGATGGGAATGTATGCACAGGAGAGCGTGTTATGCTGTAACCATCCATCTGGCTAATTGGATCTCGAATCTTAGAACACACACTTGACATGCTCTGATAAGGTTATAATCTCCCTTGTGTCTTTATAGTGCTGGTTCCCTATTTTAATTAGTCACCTCAAGTTTAGGATGGCATCTTCTATAAAGAAGAGGGACTCTGACATCACGTGCTCGTGAGCCGAACGGAGCAAAGCAGAACAGATGCGCTGGAGCCAAAATGACTGTTAGGTGATACAGCATTAATAGAAATAGTACACACGTGTTCATTGTTCAGCACAAAGACGTGAAGACATAAAAACTAAAAAAAAGGAAAGGGTAAATGTTTAAATCAAGCTACAATAATAGCTGGATTACTCTGCTAGGGGAGATAACGGCGTGTGTCTGTGGAAGACAAATCCGGAGAAGGTCATTCCTGAATAAATGTCACCAGTAAATTGGCTTCCAGGGAAGGAAAAAAAAAGCTGGGTTATTTTACAAGACAACAAGGCTTATTATAAAGGAGCTTAATCCATTGTCTATCACAGGGACAACAGGAATGTCCCAGACTTCTGCCTCCTGGCTAGATGATAGCAAGAACCTGAAAAACCATGAGGTGAATACTAGAGCAAAAAACAAGACAAAGAAGGCAGAAAGAAAAGGAGAGAAGAAGTATGCTGGCACTTCAAACCCTCTGAATCCAAACCTTTTTGTCAACGGGCCTCTCCACCTGCATTAATCACAATGAAACAGCAGTTACCGGCCAAGTGTCTTCGGACTGCACTGCTCACACAGACAAGCGCGAGCAATCAGATATAAAAATAACCCGTTTCACCCAGAAGCACCCAGAAACAACAGTGAGTAGTAACACTGTATATAAGAAATTTAAAGTGCCAGAAAAAATGTAATCGCAATATTTCTCATTTTTCTAAGTCTCTAATGAAATGAGCCTGAGACATTCTGGGTGGTTTGGTGAAATATCTGATGTGAGACATCAGAACTGGAGCTTGAATGAAATTTCAGACACTATAAAGCTGTTCTTTTGTATGCACTGCAGAGCATCTCCTTCCTCTGTTTCATTCTTTCGCTGTCCTTAAAACACATTCACCTAAAGTCAGGTGAATGTGGAGGTGAGCTTAAACTGCACGCGAGCACGGCTGGAACTGTACAGTTACAAAAGTGACAAACACAAACTGTAACACTCTGAGACTGGCTTTCTACTTTATGAGATTTATGAACATTCACACACTATCACCTCAAAATTCATGCCACTGAAACTAATAAACTAATGAGGCACATTTTGAATCTTTCTGTCATACAAAAAAGAAAAAAGAAGCAGAGCCTTCTATGCCTTTAAATGTTTTGTACTGGCTTAAGTATATTGTACATTTGCATCCCTGTGAGTGCCGAGTGTTCCAGTCTTTCCAGTTTTTTTTTTGTTGGTTCCCCATCTGTTCTTTTCGTGTCCTTCAACAGCTGCAGAGTGCTAGCCGCCCACTCGCACATACTCACACCTAAATGCTCCCTGTCACACCAGAGTGTCAACAGGCCGATTTCCACTCTAGCTCAACCGTCGATTCCGCAGAGAAAAAAAAACCACACACACACACACACACACACAGGTCTGAGGTGAGGTTGGTGCTATCAGTTTGTCTATTAGTAATTCAGTGAGTCTGTCATGCTCTCGCTTGTTCTCTCAGCAGCCAGCCAATAAAAATCAGACCAATAACTCCCATAAAGTAACTGCCTCCAACAAGGACACAAACTACAGCCTGAAGTTCCTTCACCACTTCAGGGCAAATGGCTACTTGACATATAAAATGACTCAGTGAAAAGTGTTAAGGAGCGCACGAGAGCAGCCTCTGTGCATGCACGCGTGCATTAGCAGAGCTCATGCATGTGTGCCGCAGGCCCCAGGTAGCCAGCAGCGGGTATGAATTCTGCCCTGTCCTCCTCTGCAGTGGCCCAGACATGGATTAATGGTGTCATTAATCTTACCTTTAAAATGAATGACTTCAGCACCTCCAACCTGCGCCATAGCGGTTGCCCAGTCCCTCATCTCTACTCCTTACCCCCCTCCCAATCCACTCAGCTGTGACGGATGGATAGTGGGTCTGGATAGTGGGTCTGCCATCCTTGGCTTGGCACAGACCGACTCAGTGGGATATCAGAGGCCTGAGAGAACTCTCTTGCCAGTACCCATTGCTTCCTTGCAGACGTGCTGCTAATTTTGGTGCCTTTGTGTCTATGTCCATCTGCAAGCTTGTTAAAAATCATTCATTGTCATACCAGTTGTAGTGTGTGACCATAAAACACAATAATAACAATAACTGCAGTTATATATAAATATTTCCTCGACGGACCAAATTACGCTCAAGTGACATCATCACAGAAAGCATGATAAGGGCGTCTATATAGTGGTTTTCATACCAGAACTGTAATGTGAAAGTCACGTTACCTCCTCACTTTCCATTTCAAAAACCTGCTTGGCTCTAGGAATCGGCTCTTACATAAGTAACGATTTCATCATGTTTTCATCAAAAGCCAAACAACATCATGTGATTTATGGATGAGTGACGTTGGAGTAACTCAGTTATTTTCAATATTGACTAACCTACTGCTGCTTTTTCAGTGAACCGCTGAATCATTGAATCTATCAAATTTAAAAGAATAAGAAAGAAAGTTCATGTCGTCAGATATTTTTGCTTTTGTATTTACCGAGCGAAACACCAACGGCTAATTGAAATGCTGTTCTCTCATCACCGCGTGTGTGAATATCTAATGGAAATGCAGAATATATATCGACAAATGCAGCACCGACGTGCACAAAGCCATGTGTGAGCTGCTTGAGCTCCAGTGCTGGATGCCATTCATCACTAAGTGAGAGGGAGGGAGGTTATCAGGCTGAGCTAGAGATTTCTCATTTCATCAATAAGTCGTCAGTCTTCCTGTTCTTCCCTTCTCCTCCCACCTCCTACACCTTCCGTTCCTCAGCTCTGCCAAATGACCGTCCACACCACGGAGGCTGCTGGCCATTATCCAGCAGGCCAGAGACACACTTACACATACACAAAACCACATAGCCATAACCTGCTGGACTGTATGTCACTGTCAAAGTCAAGGAAGCACACAAAAACTGTTTTAAAAACACCAGTATAGGGAGGAAATATTTTGCTGAGCATGTGTTGTTGTTCAGCACCGCGCACAGTTCAATAGAGGCTCATTTTTCACATTCTGGCGGCTGAGCATCAGATAAAAGTTACGTCCCTTTTATTTGAACAACAGTTCAAATAACAGCAAAATTTCCACGTGTTTCTTTGAAATAACTTAGCCTTTACTTCCTCTAACAAACCAGAGATTATAGCCACAGGGAATCAAGGAAGAGGAGGAAGTCAGACTATTTATAAAGTGGGTGTCTTTGTTTAAGCTAATTATTGAGCAGAGCTTGACATTTATCTTCCTTATGTGAGGATAAGGCTTCATAAATGAATCAAAGAACCAATGAAATCTTAGAAGTAACCAAAGAAAATCTCCACATTTTATTCATTTGTAGTTCATGTTCTCATGAAATAATGAAAAAGGAAATTTATGTCCCAAAACACCAGCATACCATATTGAAACCCATCAAACCGAACCATTCCACGCTGAACATAACAGCTAGATGAAACTGCAGTTCTTCTCTAAATGTTGTTTCTTTCTTGAGCAGGATCACTTTACAGTTCAGTATTTCTAGAAATAAGACCCAGCTCTGCTCTTATTACACAGCGCATTTTGTTGACAAGACCATTTTTAAAAGTTAAAATAATATGGGCCCAACAATAGCACCAAGCCAAAAAAGGACCACCTGACACCAGCTCTGGGACTGTGAAGGACTGGTTTTGCATCACTTGGTACCACCCTGTCAGATCAATGTGTAATAACTGTCAGTCACTTCTCATGGGATCATGAAGACGTGACATAAATGGGTAGCTCGCTTCTGACAACATCTGGCAAGCAGCAGTGAATGGGGTGCAGACTTAATGACCAGTCAGAGAGCAGAGTGTAAAAGAGGACTGTTTCGCTGTTATCTATTAAATAAACACTCATAAATTATAGTCAGCCTCAGTGGGATAAGTACAGACTCTGTGGTCAGTAGAAAACCTTGAAAATAAGGTTACTGTAACTATGGAACCCGGTTGGAAACAGGCAGGCACGCAGCCCCTCCCCTCACTAACAGTCGAACACATGAAAAGTAGTTGATACGCACAACACCGAACAGCATGTTATGAGAGGTCAGTCGAGAGGTCAGCCAAGCTGCTGTTTCAGCAACGTCTAAGAACTGTATCATTTTCAATGCTAACATGGGCAGCGCACACAACTAACGTAAGCCATCTGTTAAGTTATCAGTATGGTAGTGGCTATTGGCTAACGTGGGAGCTAAATAGGAAACATTACCTGTCCTGCCGATCTAACATTAATTTGACACACTGCAATAAATCATGTCTAAAAAGTGTCCAAGTCCCAGACTGAAGAAGGGGAAGGTCAAGTAACTTAATAGAAACTCATTATATTATATTAGATTATATTAGTATAAACATATACACATGCTGTATCTTTCTGCACTACAACTTAAAAAGAGTGACGCCACTGATGTTATTTTTATTAATACAGACTCCTGGATAAAGTTTGTTAGTGAGGTGCAAGCAGTGAACTCTGGTGACCTCACATAACTGGCTGGCATGGAAACGTTTCCCACATCTCGTGCTGTTGGCTCCACAGCTTCATTATAACAGTTTACCCCTGAGAATGTAAAGTAATGCACTTTCACTTTTGATTTTTCTTTTCACTATGAATGTTCTTCTGCTAGTCATTGTTGTGAAATCCACCTACACTTCTTACCCCAAATTAGCAGCACATCATAATGTTCCAGTCAGTACACAGTACAAAAACTGGTTGTAGACATTTCTCTCATTTGTTAGGAAATCTTCATGTTTTAACTTTTTTTTTATATAAACTGGTACAAAAATAGAGAGAGAGGAAAAAAAGAGCAGCTTTGAGTTAATTACATGGCCCAAATGCCCTTAAATAGTAGTTTGTAAGGTGCAAGAGAAGGAGGAGGGTGTTAATTATTCACTTTCCTATCCAGTTCACAGCTACTGGCCTTGCAGTCAGCACTTATTTATAGCTGCCTATAATCAGCTGGGGTAATGCATAAATGTTTTGCTGAGGTAATTCTTAAGTAATTCTTCAAATACTCCGAGACTGATGTGAAGGAACAGAAAACCAAACCGGAGAGGATAATTGCTGAATCATTTTATGCTAAACTAACAAAACACTCCTGGGAATCTAAATTCATATAATGATTGCACGGACTTCCAGAAATGTTAAAAAACATATCACTTTACAAAAGTGCCACTGTCAGTACAGGCTCCGGATATCCCTCGAGTTACAGCTTGAGGCAATAAAAGCCGTGTTACAGGCCAAGAAATGTGCAGCCACATGTACCTGCCATTGCCTGGGGTGAGTTTAGACTGCCATGACCGAGTGTGGGGGAGGTGGAAACCTTTTGGCACACTATGCTTCCATTCTTTGCCCTTAAAAAAAAAAAAAAGACTCCACAAAGTAACCCACAGGTGCTGTAACACGAATTTGTTCCCACCGTCTTTGCCTCTAGGTCTCCTTCTCTTGTCACTCCCTTTACTTTCTGTCATGGACAGTTGCTCTCTTTTGATTTAGTTTCTCCTGCCTTTTGCTTTTATTTCAACTCTTTGCTTTCACTTTCTCCATCTCCAACAATGACACATCTAAACATGTTCTCTCATCCACTTAAACTAGTTCTAAACTGGTAATATTCCTGGCACCTATATTGTAGAGGCAACAGAGGCTTAACACCACACTATCATGAGTAACTGAAATAACTAACTCCACGGCTAATGAATCATCCTTGGCAATGGATGGTCTCCACAGCATTTTGAGTGCGGTGCATGAGGTGCCAAATCTAGGAGCTTTTTCCCGGCATGTGTTTCAGTCATAAAAGAGAGAGAGTAAGAGAAGGAATGAATACCCATCTACTCTGAGTCAACCATCATGGAAAAACATCAAGGTTTTTTTCTTTTTTTGCTTTGGGCATTTTGGCCCTCTTGCACAACTCCCATGCCGTGAAATGACAGAGCATGACCTAAAAGATGGGATGAGGACAAATTGAGGTTACAACTTTGACACTGTGTGTAATAAATTCACCACTAGCATAAAATATTTCACACTGGGTTATTTTTGTATGATACCTCCAAATACAAACACATTTTTGGTGTGGTGTAGCTACGGTTTGAGGACTGGCAAGTGGGCCGCGCTGGAGTTTGTTTGCTCAGGAGAGCTCAATCGTGCAAGATGTTTGCACAACAGGCCTCTTCTGTACTGTGGGAAATCTCTCACATGGTTGTCTGCCTGGCTAGCTGACTGGGAAGCATGAGGATGAGTGTGTGTGTGTGTGTGTGTGTTCATTGAGAAATAGCTTGACGCAGGCTGCCCTGCAGTACTAGTCCAGCCCCTTGTACTTGTCAGTGGAACAAGTCTCAACAGCTACAATAATGTATGACGGAGTCAAGTGGAGGAGATAATATTAAAAAAAAAATAAAATAAAAAAATTGCAAGGGTTTATTCAGGCTTTTCTTTTCCCAAATAACTCCTCCTATGATTAGGTCATAGGCTATTTCCTGTAATAGCTGAGGAGATGTGTGTGTATACTTGTAGGGGAAGGTGTGAAATACTAGAAAGGAAAACGTCTTTTTGTCATAAACATTCAAATTAGTTGCATGCCACAATAAGCATTAATATCACAAGTAATAAGGGGGGATAGTCTTCTATTGGGGTTATACACACATGTACCACAGACTCCTACTCTCAAACAGAAATAGCACATGCAAAGGCTGACGCGTGTAGACATGACAAACATTCAAGGCATTCTAGAAACACACGCAGGAAACATAAAGACAGTGTGTCTGTGCACATCTTCACATAACTACAGGAGGTGCAATGATTCCCTGCCAGCAGCCAGTGCGGAGAAGCTTATGGGGGGTGGGGCTGGCTTTTCAGGTTAAGGAAGTTGTGACATGCCCCTCCAGTAGGCCCATAAATCAGCCAGCTCAACCTCACTAAGGATGGCTCTTGGGAAAAGAGACACGGAGCACACAGCACATACACAGGCACACAGGTCTCGGTCTCAAACACATACACACGCGTACAACAGTACCCGACAGTGCGCGTGCCAACACACACAAATAGCAGGAATGCACACTTTGTTATGTAAACGGCTGTGGCACTTCACCTCAGGCCTTACATGACACACCTCCCACTATGAGGTTGAATGTGTGTCTTTGTGTGTTTAAGGTGTGAATGTTGTTAAGGAATTATAATTGTATCTTCAAAATAACACCTTCCGGTCTCAAAACAGTTCACTTGAAACCAGTTAAAAACATAATTCTTTTTTTAATAATAGAATCTATACAGCAATCTTTTTCAGGTGTGCAAGCTTTCAAATTTCATTTATAGCAATGGCAAGGGATCAAGAAAACAATCAATGCATGTGCACGTCAGTGGAATATGCCTTTGATACAAAGTTGTAAAAGATAAGCATCCTTATATAGTATATAGTATAAGGGGAGACTTTCTTTCATTATTACAAGGTATGATCATCAGGGTGCAGATGTAAAATAGACTGGACTCATCTTCGAGGCAGGCACTGCTTCCATTACCACTGTCACTTGTGACCACCTGCACATGTGCATCTGTAATGTACGCTGGATTTCCTCCAACTCAAGTTTGAGAGTTGCCATTTTGACACAGTGAAGGCTTTTCAGTGCACTGTGTGTAGGCGCACAGCAACAAGACACGCACCACAGTTCAAGTTATGTTCATCCTCAGTTGCCTTAGGATGTTAAAGTTGAACTGATTCTAAACTTGACCCTCGAAATGAACTCATGGTGCGCAAAGTCTTGTTGACACTGAAGATCAGTGTGCTTCTTCTGAGTTTGGATGCTACAGACTTTTCCACTGAATTCTTCCCTTTCATTTTTAAATCCTAACTGGAAACCAAGCACTTGTCACCAGTGAAATCTGGGTCAGTTTAACACAGAAATTGTGTTCAAATTTGAGCTCACAGTGATCACAGACATACACATGTAGGTGACCAGAATACACCTCTAGGGAGCAATCTGAAAATAACAGCAATGCTCAAATGTTCTTCTTCTTTTCCTTATATTTCAAATTGCTGGCATGTCCCAGTCTTTGAAGTAACTTCCGCTTAGTCATGCTGTTGTTCATACAGCTGCCTTTTGGCTGATCACAACCAAATTTCTACTCAAAGCTGTGCAAAACCACAAGTAACGATTAAACTCTAAAGATGTCATCAAACTCTTGGAATTGTATACCTGAGTCTGTGGTTCCCGGTGTTTATGACATGGCTTTTGTGTCACAAAACAAGGAACTATGCAGTTCAAATGAGGTTATCTGAAGACACTACAGTATAATTACTGTCACTGATCAGAAAATGTATTAAACGCTCACACTTCGACTGAACCAACGTGTGTGTCTGCTGAATGAGGTGAGCGCAGACGTGTAGACACATAAAAAGCTAGAAGAAGATGATGAAACAGTTAAGATGAAACAGTTTCTATAAAGAAACAGTTAAAAAGTCAGCGGATGAGTCATTTTCAGTCCACTTCTTAAAATGAAAACAACGGAATTTGAATGAAAACAATGGAATTTGAATGAAAAGAACAGAATTTGATCAAAAACAAAAGAATTTAAATGAAAACGACGGAATTAGAATGTATAGAACAGAGTTTGAATGAAAGCAACAGAATTCTAAAACAAACAATAGAATTGGAATAAGAGTAGAATTAGAATGACAACGACGGAATTTGAATGAAAACGACAGAATTTGAATGAAAACGACATGAAAACGACGGAATTTGAATGAAAACGACAGAATTTGAATGAAAACGACATGAAAACGACGGAATTTGAATGAAAACGACAGAATTTGAATGAAAACGACATGAAAACAACGGAATTTGAATGAAAACGACAGAATTTGAATGAAAGCGACAGAATTTGAATGAAAGCGACAGAATTTGAATGAAAATGACGGAATTTAAATGAAAACGACGGAATTTGAATGAAAACGACGGAATTTGAATGAAAACGACGGAATTTGAATGAAAACGACAGAATTTAAATGAAAACGACGGAATTTGAATGAAAACGACGGAATTTGAATGAAAACGACAGAATTTGAATGAAAACGACATGAAAACGACGGAATTTGAATGAAAACGACAGAATTTGAATGAAAACGACATGAAAACGACGGAATTTGAATGAAAACGACATGAAAACAACGGAATTTGAATGAAAACGACAGAATTTGAATGAAAACGACAGAATTTGAATGAAAGCGACAGAATTTGAATGAAAGCGACAGAATTTAAATGAAAACGACAGAATTTAAATGAAAACGACAGAATTTGAATGAAAACGACGGAATTTGAATGAAAACGACGGAATTTGAATGAAAACGACAGAATTTAAATGAAAACGACGGAATTTGAATGAAAACGACGGAATTAGAATGACAACGACGGAATTTGAATGAAAACGACAGAATTTGAATGAAAACGACATGAAAACGACGGAATTTGAATGAAAACGACAGAATTTGAATGAAAACGACATGAAAACAACGGAATTTGAATGAAAACGACAGAATTTGAATGAAAGCGACAGAATTTGAATGAAAGCGACAGAATTTGAATGAAAGCGACAGAATTTGAATGAAAGCGACAGAATTTGAATGAAAGCGACGGAATTTAAATGAAAACGACGGAATTTGAATGAAAACGACGGAATTTGAATGAAAACGACGGAATTTAAATGAAAACGACAGAATTTAAATGAAAACGACGGAATTTGAATGAAAACGACGGAATTAGAATGACAACGACGGAATTTGAATGAAAACGACAGAATTTGAATGAAAACGACATGAAAACAACGGAATTTGAATGAAAACGACAGAATTTGAATGAAAACGACATGAAAACGACGGAATTTGAATGAAAACGACAGAATTTGAATGAAAACGACATGAAAGCGACAGAATTTGAATGAAAGCGACAGAATTTGAATGAAAGCGACAGAATTTGAATGAAAGCGACAGAATTTGAATGAAAGCAACGGAATTTGAATGAAAACGACGGAATTTGAATGAAAACGACGGAATTTGAATGAAAACGACGGAATTTGAATGAAAACGACGGAATTTGAATGAAAACGACAGAATTTAAATGAAAACGACGGAATTTAAATGAAAACGACGGAATTTGAATGAAAACGACGGAATTAGAATGACAACGACGGAATTAGAATGACAACGACGGAATTTGAATGAAAACGACAGAATTTGAATGAAAACGACATGAAAACAACGGAATTTGAATGAAAACGACAGAATTTGAATGAAAACGACATGAAAACGACGGAATTTGAATGAAAACGACAGAATTTGAATGAAAGCGACAGAATTTGAATGAAAGCGACAGAATTTGAATGAAAGCGACAGAATTTGAATGAAAGCGACAGAATTTGAATGAAAGCGACAGAATTTGAATGAAAACGACGGAATTTAAATGAAAACGACGGAATTTAAATGAAAACGACGGAATTAGAATGACAACGACGGAATTAGAATGACAACGACGGAATTTGAATGAAAACGACGGAATTTGAATGAAAACGACGGAATTTGAATGAAAACGACGGAATTAGAATGACAACGACGGAATTAGAATGACAACGACGGAATTTGAATGAAAACGACATGAAAACAACGGAATTTGAATGAAAACGACAGAATTTGAATGAAAACGACATGAAAACGACGGAATTTGAATGAAAACGACGGAATTTGAATGAAAACGACGGAATTTGAATGAAAACGACGGAATTTGAATGAAAACGACATGAAAACGACGGAATTTGAATGAAAACGACAGAATTTGAATGAAAACGACATGAAAACGACGGAATTTGAATGAAAACGACATGAAAACAACGGAATTTGAATGAAAACGACAGAATTTGAATGAAAACGACAGAATTTGAATGAAAGCGACAGAATTTAAATGAAAACGACAGAATTTGAATGAAAGCGACAGAATTTAAATGAAAGCGACAGAATTTAAATGAAAACGACAGAATTTGAATGAAAACGACAGAATTTGAATGAAAACGACATGAAAACAACGGAATTTGAATGAAAACGACAGAATTTGAATGAAAACGACATGAAAACGACAGCATCTGAATGAAAACAACAGCATCTGAATGAAAACAACAGCATCTGAATGAAAACAACGGAATTTCAATGAAATGAATAGAATTTGAATGAAAACAATGGAAGTTTAAAACAAACAGAATTAGAATGAAAACAACGGAATTAAAATTAATTGGAAAGATGTTTTCATAAGAGACTATTTTACACACAACTTTGAGTTTGCAAGTTGAGACGGTTACGGTCCATTTTATGAGAAGGTAGACAGACCATTTTATAGACGGTATAAATTTGGCCAGCAGTAATTAAATAATTAAAACTTGCTTTGACAGTCATAAATAGAAAAGTTTGTGTTGTGCTGGCATGTTTAGGGTTTGGTGTCCATCTGCACCCATCTGTGGAACCAGTAGTGACATAATTAGACAGAATTAGGGTCAAAAGGACCTCTTTTGCTAGAGTGCAGCAGTCTGTGCAATAGTTCCTCCTTCTCCTGTTAGCTGATGAAATTCTGAGTGTGCAGCTCTGCCTGACTAAGATGCTGTCAGAACGAAAGATGCAGCAATTACTCTATAGCATAGCCAGTATGTTGATGCATTGGTGCGTGCATCCGGCCTTGCACAGTGGGAGAAAGTGAAAGAGCCTGACCCTCATATCTCTGAGACGCCCTTGGGTGAGGCATTTGACCCCCAACTGTACCAGTGGGGCTGTAGTGTGCAGCTTCCAAGTTTGAATCTGGAATTTGGTAGCTGTGTGAATATGGAGGAAAGCATTTACTAAAAAGATTATTCATCCCCAGTGTTTCTTCTATACTTGGTTCTGTGCAAAGGTCTTGAGCCACCCATAATTTCTTTATATATTTTGCCAGGGGAATAGGTGCAGCGATTTACTGCAACATCCGCAAACATACATGGAAATACAGGGTATAAGGCAAAAACAGAGTTTGTACATTTCTGATATTTGCTACGATCGCCTCTGCTGTTCAACACAGCCTGAACCTGAAGCTTTCTTGTGGTTTCTTTAAGTGGACTTCATGAATACATCTCTTAAAAGACAGTCAAAATGTATTTTCTCTTTGGATGTTGCTTGGCTTTTGTTCCATTCTGTGTCAAGATGATCCTATACTGTTGAGGTCCTGACTCTGGGGAGGCCAATCCAAGGGTTTTTTATCTATCCAGGTATGCTTTTACTGCATCACAAGAACATCTCGCTTCTGGGCATCAAAATATAAACGATCGAAGGGGATGTTCAAGACTTTTGCACAGCGCTGTATGTGGCCAGTATGTTAAATGTAATAACTTCTTTCATGTCCCTGATGGCATCCATTGAGGAAATAGCAATCCAAGGACTTTGAATATTAAAATATAGACAGTAAGTATATATAGATCTCTTCAAAGCTCTCTTTATACAACACCCCACCAAAAAATGGCAATCAATACATATAAAAAATGAAAGCAGGAAGCCTGAAAATAACACCACCTCAGGTTACAAAGATAGCAACGACCAGAAAAATAAAGTGAAAACTTAATTGAATCAAACAGACAGCTACTGCCAGAATAGAACTGTTTGTCAATATAGCCAAATGCAGAGCTGTGTCAAGTAAAATTTATAAAGCAGCCAAGAACTTGGAATAAGCTCAAGATTCTAGCGATACCACAAGTCTTGTTGAAATTTCTTTTTTCCTTTTACGGCTTTCTCATTCCGAGAGAGGCGATTTATCCTGAGTTTTTGTACTCTGCAGAGGCAAAGACTCGGCCAGAGGTCAAACCAGTAAGACAGATAAAAACAAGAGATTGTCTGGAGGCCCATTAAAAGAAAATTGTTGTAGAGGGACAGAGACATTCACGTCCTGCCTCCGTGGTAGCAAATGGAGCAATGTAAGGGCTGGTTAGAGGAAACAGTATACGGATCATATGTCTGTGGATCGGGACTATCATATACAATACCTTTTAGTCAATTCACAGTCACAGTTCCAAATCTGCTATTCATATTTTCCATCATCCTCATCTTGGATACTAAAGTCAGTAAAAGAGAGGAAAACAGCTGCCACTTGTTTTGTTTGCTTAAAGATATTTCCTCAGTTCTCTTTTTCCTTGTGCATATTCCTTGCTCTTTGTCACCGCTTTGCTCAGCCACAGGATGAACGTGCAGTGACGAAGCCATATGGGGAATGTGGTTAGACTAAATTCTTGTGTTAGCACACAGCTATTGTTGTCGAGAATTTTAAAAAAAGCCTTCCTGGAAATCACAGCAAGCGGTTGTCTCTGTGTCTGCACAGTTCAATGAAAAATATATACATATAAAATCTCCTTCTCCTAGAAGCATTGCATCATTTAAATCCTTGCATGATTTTTTTCTTATGGGCAAAATCACAGCTTTTGAAAATGGTTTGACATCTTTTGTGACACACTAGTCATTTATGCTCTGCTGCACCTGTCTTGTAAAATGGCATCAGGGTATCTGAGCCTCTTCATTAATTCATATAACCTCATCACACTGCATATTAATGACCACTCCACTACAATAAGTCCTTAACTTGTGATTACTGCAGGTGTGGAGAGGGTTAGAAACAGTCACGTGACACATGCGGACACACAAAAGGGTGACTAGAGAGAAGATTTAACATGTTGACCTACCTGCCATCATCTTCTGGGCTTCGTATGGCTCCATGTAACCATCGTTCTCAGTTGTCACTTTTTCTGTGGTGGTCTGAGTGCCGCCAGCCTGCTCGGCATCAAAAGGGTCCGCGTAGTCTTCAAGAATAATGAGCTGTAGGAGATTTTTAAAAAAAGAAAAGAAATAAGGTCAGGTTGAAGGAGAGAAAAAGTTTGAAAGAGCAACCGGGGAACACTGCTGAACACTCAACATGAGTATGGTGCTTTGTGACAGACACCACTTTGGCCCCGGACAGTACCAAGCAATATCCACTGAGGCAAGCCAGAGAATAAAGGGTGAAATACATAAATAATGCCCCACCTCTGCATGCCCCAGCACACCGCCACAATGCCTCAGCTTTTAGCCTTACAGCACACTCTGCTACTGCTGGTTTGCCTAATTATATGATAGCCTTGTGACAGGCCTACATTTCAAAAGTAGAGGAAAGAAGACCACAACTGCTCAACTTTCTTAAGAGAAACAATTTGGCAGATTTATCCCGAGCTGGCAGTGAGCCACGGCTAATTGCAGTCTTGCTTTTTTGCTGAGCATTTTGTGCAGTGGATGGCAATTAGGTGGATGTCCTGAGACCCAGAAATACAGCTCAAACCTTTAGGGAGCAAAGCTAGCCCACTTGTACAGTGCCTTGGGGGGATATTGCTTTCCTTGAAATGTTTGCTTCATTTATGAGCACACCACTTCAAAACTATGGACCTTGAATTTGAAAGGATATAAACTCCCATTTGAACCATCTGTCCTCTTGAGCACTGGCTCTAATAAGGGTGTGTGACTGAGGTCATTTGGACCAGTGGCTAGAAAACGCACTTTTTCTCTGGAGCCTCTGTCTGCTCCTACCAATCAGTGGTTACAAGAGAAGAGAAGGGCAGGGCAGTGCGTGTTACGTAATCTGAAAACATGTTAGTAAAAGGGCCTTTTTTTTTTTTTTTTTTTTTTTAAAGGTCAGTGCACAAACAAGAAAACACCTAAATGACTGTGTGAATATGTACGACTGGCACTACACCCAATGAGTCATGTGTAACAGGAAGGGATTTGGTCTCATTATAAACAAGCTCATCACTCATCTGGTGGATGGGAGCGGGAGGGGTAGAGTGGAGGTGGACTGAGGCTCATGCTCGCCATGCTGTGCCTCCACCGAGCCAGCGTTCTTTTGAGAGAAACCTCTGTCCATTTTTGCTGCAGAGAAAGCATACTCCCCGAAAGCCAACTCCATATCCAGGCCACCCATGAGAGTGCCACAAACACACACAGACACACAGACACACACACACACACACACACACACACACACACACACACACACACACACACACCTGCCAACCCTCAGGGAAGAAAATGCACAGATACACCCTCAAAATTCGTGCCAGAAACGCAGGAATTTTAACATCATCGATCAAGGTTAAGTATCATTTAATGCAGTCACACATTAAAAAAAAAAAAGAAAAAGACATCTTGAAAAGTTTCCAAGTATTAAATGCAAGTTCACTGTCTAGGGATAATTTGTAAGCTGCTTAGTGACAGGGAAACGCTGGCAGGTATAGTCCTGCTCAGATCATCCTCACTATATGTGGATTAGGCTATAATAGCATAGAAAGTAAAGCACCGCGGATGTGTTCATAGCAGCTACTCTGAGTTAAATCTGCTTTCTTCAGTATTCACTCTCCATCTGTTTGGGGAAAATAACTAGGACTTTTCTTCTGCCACAACATAATTATGGGTTCCTTGAATGTTTTGCTGCTGTGAATTCAAACAGCGGGAAAAATCCAATACAAACATCGTCCTGGTTTGTTTTTGCGCTGCAAAAGATATACATATTTACAGAAAAGCGAGATTAAAATTCAGGCAGTCTGATAAGTGACATCTTTGCAGCCCAAGAGACCCTAAAATTATGCATCAGATCCAGTATCATTACCATCTTGCACCTTCTTGCTTGAAAACAGCCATCGGTAATCATATTATGTGGCAAATCCACTTCAGACACAGAAACTACAAACACAGCCAAAATCTAAGAATAAGTAACCCTCATTAATAAAAACTGGATTCTCCTTAATGGCAAACAAGTCCAGTAGATATCTTACTGTGGTTTACTTATTGCAGCAGAGTGACTCTTAAAGTGACTTTAAAAGGTGTATCATTCATTTACATAACTGCTTTCCTCCAGATGAATTCACTTTAACACAATACAACTGCACAGCGATGTACGAGTACAAGCTAGAGCTCCCATGTTCACATAGCAAAAACTATACTATACTGTATGTTTACTCCTAGCAGTGTGTTAGCAGAGCTCCCTGCTTGAACTCAATCACCTTACCACTTAATGCACCTTCATCATGGGCCAAAGGATGTTTGAGCAAATTTCAGGAAATAATGGCAATCACTCGAGTAATGCGTGGAACCACACCAAATGCATGACATCATACTTTGCCTTTCCTGTTGACATAATGTAGGACAAATAAAGGCTGGGCACAAAACTTCTGAAAGAGAGGGGATGGATGCGATCGTGGATAGAAACCAAAGCCATCATTTGAGATTCAAACGCCATCCTTTGTTTTGCCAGAAGCTTGAATTTAAATTAATCAGTCTTGCAGTCTACCAGTGCTTAATGTTCAAGGCTTCAAAATGTTAGCTGTTTAACAAAGATAGTAGCATAGCACGGGTGGGCAGAGAAAGCAAAACACTTCACTCAAACGTAAGCATCATTTTACCTTCCTAAACTACAAACATAAAACAGCTATGTGCAATCAGTGATAAGTGGGCCTTGAATTCTTCTTCTCTGCTTATCTGCAGGAGCTTTCAGTATTTCAAAAACCCTTTAAATAATTTAAAACATTCTGTTTTGGAGCTACAATCAAGAAATCTGTTGGACGGATTAAAGGGATGCATCCACACTTGTGATTAACAGTACTATTAATCATGATCTCTCATTCCTGCTCATAAGTGCTTGTCATAATGATTTGCATGGTAAAGTGCATGTATATATGAGGCTCAAAGCTGGGAAGTAAATGGTTTTTCGGCATGTTGCTTGTGTTTGTATTTCAGTTAGAACCGAATGTGAACTCATCTTTTTTTAATTCAAAACCAAACTTAAGTATCAGACTAACTAGTTTTCAGTCTCCCCACCAATATCAAATGAAACTATGTAGTACTGATATATCGAGGTCATCAGTTAAGTTTCATTTTGAGTTATGAGGCAAAATCTCATTAAAAAGAGTGACACTGAGCTGTTTGATAAATACCTCACGGAAAATTGTAGACTATATGATCATTATTATTATTTTGGTCTTTAGACCAGTAATGTGTACACGTATGGTATTTTATTGTCATCCATAAGCTGGTAAGAACATTATGAATTTCATCCCACGCAGGTCATTGTTTTGCACTTGGAGATCTCTAAACTACTCACAGTCAGATAAAGTCTATTTGGTGCCATCATACAAGCCCTGCAGTCCAATTCAAGATAGGACAGAGGAGGTGGTTAATATATCCAAATTGTTCCAATGTGTTCTTCTTGTCCCACTGCACTAATGACTACTTGTCAGTAGGACGAACAAGGGGCTTTGAGGAGAGGGGTGCTAGAGAGCAGTGGCGTCGCCTGGGGACACACCATCTGCCTTACGGCATGCCAGGGTGTGTCAAGACTGCAGCCAAGCCACACTTGTCATGAAAGTAAAATTCCCCCCTCAGCACAAGACTGCAGTGCCTCCATATATCAGGTCTTTGCTAAGCTGTGATGTAAGTCTATATAAATCTCACAAAGCCACCTGACGGGCTTAGGCCATGTCCCTGTGGTATCTAGGTCCTTTACTGGTCTGCAGCATAGAGAGAGAACTCACTCAATTACTTTCATTCCACAGTTCAGATTTCGGCTGGCCACGTCTTATACCTGCCAGAGCTCTGGCAGGTATAAGACGTGGCCAAGGAGATAGCAACAGACTTCTTGAGCTGCACTGCGGCTCTCAGGCGATGAAGCCGACTTCAAATCAGTGGGAACAGAGGGAGAACATTAGCAATGGAGGGAGGCTATAATAGGCACCTGCCACTTTGGCTCAATGTCCGTGATGCTAGAGCTTCTAGGATTACACTTTGATTTTACCCTGGTCTTCCATTAGAAGTGAGAAAGCGCAGGCTGCGATCCTCCAGCAGTCTTAAAGCATAATGTGTTTAGTCGGCTCATCAGATAATCAAGAACAAAAGAATCCAAACGAAAAAAATTGAAATCCACAAACTGCATTAGATGAAATTTGAGCACAAATGGTTTAAGGGCAACACAATAGATCGCTGAATACTGAGCAAGCTACATGTCCATTGTTGGCATTTTACAACCCTAATCCATCAGCAAATGGATGGTTTTTTCAGGAAACAGAAAAAAAAAAAAGACTTTAACCATAAAAAAAAAAGAGGAAAATTGGGATTAACACCACTCCTGTTAAATAAACGCAAGCAGAGTGATGATATTAATGTCATATACACATGAGGAATAGAATGCATCAGAGGCTAGTCAGGGTTCAAGCCCTATAACTACCACAAAAGTCAGCAGGCTGCAGAAAGAGGGAGAAGGGAGAAAGAAAAGAAAAACGAAAGAGGACTGACGTGTGTGATTTATGTCTCGCGCCACAAGGGATTTCAGCCACCGATAACCTAATACAAGTCTGTGCTTAGTGGGTCAATTGCATTAAGGCATTTCAAAAGGCTTCTTTGTTCTTGTTGCTCTTTTGTTCTTCGGTGTAACAAAAAAAGGAAAACATGCCACTATTTAAAGAACAGTCAAGTTAAAGAATATAGGAGGGGAGGGGAGAAAAGACAAAAGCTGAGGAGACACTATTGGAGACTGACTTGTATAAAGAATGCTTTCTCCTGTGGGGTGGAAAAAAATGTTCATGTAAATCCATACTCAGCAAGCTGTACCTCATTGAAATGCCTCTGCTGATAGCTCTCCCACCTTATCGTTGTCTATAAACACAGGATGAATGCTGTGTGGGCAGTCATCCTAAGATAACGTGGCTACATTTCCCCCCCCCCCAAAGAACATACCAGTGAGAAACACTCCCTCAAGGCAATTTATTTAAGCAAAAGCGATCACAGGCTCTCTGTTGACATAACACAGTTACCATCAATAAGATACTTTTATGTTTCTAAGAAGCAAGCACAAATCTGGTTACATTTCATTGAAAGCCCCTTGTGCAGTCCTGAGCTTTGCTGGGTTCTGCATCTCCCAAATAGATTAGGTAGATGGAAAACTGGCTTTGCCTCTAAAGGAGAGACGGTGCAGGAGTGCAGTTCCTATCATACAGGCCTGACATTAATGAAACTTTATTGAAATGTTTCCTAAGAAACATGGTTGCTGTTAGAGCATTTTGCCTCTTTGGAAGCTTTGAAGAGCGATGTGCATCCTTTAAAGGCCTGCTTAGGAGTCTGCAGGGGTACCTAATCAAATTAATATATTTGCTCTAAAGGCGCTGCCTTGCAATCAGTCACAAGCTACTGCAGTCCATGCAGCAATGAAGAGCACTTCAGTGGAAATAAACAAAAACCCTGTTTATTTCAAGGTGTGTTCATTTGATTTGCTTTTAATCTAATTGGAGAATCAGTCGAGAGCAGCAATTCAGTGTCAGTAAACATGCATCAGCAAGGCAAGAAAAGAAAAATGGAGACTTCGAAGGAAACAAGATAAAAGCACCCCCCACACTTCTTCAGAGCATTTATAGCCTGATCAGGAGTCGCGCTGTAAAATAAACAGAAGCCCCTTTCATTTTCTTTTCATAGCACCATTTAGTGTACCAGCAGCTACTATTAGCATACTCAAAAATACTGCAGCCCATGCACAGCCATCAGTTGTGCACGTGTCGTCCTCAGACATCTGCATTGTGGGTGCTGACTTATTTATTACACCCCACCCCTGTTAAGATTTAGACCACATTAAAATGTTGTTCTGATCTCTGCACTCTTGCCCATGTGGAGCGGCTTTCGCACGCCAGCTAGGGTGAAGCTGGTTCTTTTGGCACAAGTGATTTAGGCTGTTGTTAATCATGGTTTGCATGGGAATGCTTCCAGATGCAGCAACAGCAAAACTGATACCATGCGTCACAATTCAGTGGAGAGACAATCCGGCAATGTAGAAAACAGTTGAGTCAGAAAGGAAGGGGATGTAAAAGATATCAAGTACACCTGGATCGTCCCCACACCGGCACTGTGAGAGCACCATTAACTGTGCAGTGAAATAAAGACAGAGGAAGAAATACAACTGTCAACCACAATGACAGCAAGTAAAAATGACAGAAGACTATGTTATTTTTACCTTTTCGTGATCTTTTTTCAGCTCAGAGTAGACGTTCTGGAAGTTCTTTGTGAGCTCATGAGAATCAACTTGGATAGTTGATACTCATGAGTAATGTGGACTGATAACGAACACTTTTGGGAGTGATCAAGGCCTTGCTGAAACCCATCTCAATGTGTGCATTTGTGCAACTTGAGCAGACACACTTGTGCAGTGTTTGTAGGTTTTAAATATGGTATGTTTTATATCTGTATAGCATGTGCCTTTATACTAAAGGTTTAACTATGTTCAGCAAGTCTAATCAGCTGCTAGTGACCCAGAAAAGCACACATTTCACACTTTAACATCACCACCTGTGAGTAGACTTCTTTACTAAGACAACTGCCAATCATGAGTATCAAATCATTTGCCTTCCTTATCCCATTTACAAGTGGATTAGGATTCTCACAGATCCTAATTCAATAAGGGAGATTGACAGAATCACATAGTGTAATTTTTGAAGTACTGCCTTTGTAGTGCAGAGTTCTTTTTAGACATTATTACCTTCCCCAAAAGCATCTTTAAAAGCAAATGAGAGTAGGCTATAGAACCTCTACACTCTAAACTGCATTTTGGTTGTACTTAACACAGAACACTGCAACCTCGACCACAATAATAGGGCAATTTAAACAATCGCTCCAATTAAAGCTGTCTTGTGCCTTTTCCTAATTTTATGTAGAGTGCTCACAAAATTAACTTGAAACAAAAGCTTGTTCTCAGTGATTATAATAATTATTAAGCCAGTCATCGTTAGCTATTGAAAAAAATGTATGGCTTTTTGTATCGACTTGTTGGGGGAAGCTCAAAAAGTCAGAAGAAAGACAGTGTAAGAAAATAATTTGGTGGCATTGGAAAAAGGCAAGAAGTAAGGGTTTAAATTAAGATTCAGAAATCATCCAAACAAGCTACAATGTGACATTTAAGCCACTAAACAATCAATTTTACAGGTCAAAAAGTAAGTAGATATAAGCATGTTTTATGACATGGTCTCTTATATTAATTGCTCAAACAACATTTCCTGCGGATCTACTCCACGAATAGTATCCAGTGTGGATTATTTCACATATATAAAGAGCTAAATCTGCACCCCCACTTTTCTGCAATTACCTACTCTTTCCCGATCTCCTGATAAATGCATATGCATAGTTTGTTAGCAGAAAACACCCCAACCTGTCCCCAAGGATCCCCTTCATTGAAACGCACTCCACACAGCCACTTAAAAACTCCAGCGAGGGGAAGGGGGGGGGGGGGGGGGGGGGGGGAGAGAAGCCAGCGGGTTGCACCCTGTAGAGGGGACGCTGCTTTTAATATGTGACAGATATTCAAGATTAAGTACTTGACGACACGCTTGACAAAATCCAATTTCCTTTCTCTGTCCCCATCCTTGTGTGATAGATTTATTGGCAGTGTTTCTGCTACATACACTAAGTGGTGCCACACAAGAGTCAAGAATAATTCAGGTACTGTGATGGAATGTAGGAATTTTCATTAAATATGATAATCCTGTGCTAGTGTGAACAAACAATTTGTCCTCAACACTACAGGCATTACGATATAATGCCTCGGTTTTAAGATATAAGAATAATTTAAGATGGAAAGAAAAAGTTGTCTGCCCACTGAATGTTTATGCTGGCATTTGCAGTGAAAATGCAATATGCTCCCATTTGATGGTTTTATCATAATGTACATGTAAAAAAAAAAAAAAAAAACGCCATATTTTAGTGATAGCTTCTATAAGACAAAGTGACAAACAGGAGAATAGGGCTTCATGTAATAACACGATGGGATCCACAGGGAAAGAAGCTTTGATTATGAAAGTGTGATTCACTGAGCAGGGAGGAAAACAAAACGCACTGGCGGCGTTAAACAAAGCTAGAAATGTTTTCACGCTATGTGAGGATGAGCTGACTGAGACTGGGAGCTCTGTGGCCTCAGATTGCCTCTGCTTGGTGAGGATGTACTAAGGTTGCTATACACTGCCCACTGTGACAATAGAGCTAGCGCAGGGTGGAGTTCCATACCGCTGCTATTGCTACGCGGCTTCCCACCTCTCTAAGGAGCATAGCGAACGGCAAGAAAGGCTACGTTCAGATGGTTGAGGAACAGTCACTACTCTGTTTCAACAAAGTTATGTGCCTTTTGCCACTTGAAACTTTCAGAATTCTCAAGTAAAAACAGCCACCAGGAGCATTTTATTAAAAGAGGGAAAAGCAGAATAGGCAGCCAGAAAAGAGGGGCAAGCACAAACTTGTCAAGTTAAAAAGGGAATGTCACCAAGTTGTAAACACTTCCTGTCAGGAAGGGAGCACTTCCTTAATCCTGGAGCAACCAAGCCACTCTGCATTTGCTACCATACAACTTCAGACAGTGGTTTAATTCTATTCCTTTAATCTTATCACCAAAACAACTGATTAAAAAAAACAAACAAACAGACTAATTTTAAGAAACAAAAGGAGTAAAACACTATCTTGTCTGCATAAATGATGCAGTAGCATTACAGCAGTTCTATTTCTTTTACTCAAATCTTCTCTCATTCAAAGAATGCATGAAATGAAAAGTCTGGAATCCCGCTCAGAAGAAATGGAAGTGTTCGGCTTCCTGGTGGGCACTTAGATCACAGGGCAGCTCTGTTTGCAAGACGGAAGTCTGGCTGCCTCCTGCAGTGTGACACAAAAACAACAGCAGCCACTTGCATGCACCAAATTAGAAAAGAAAAGAAAAGAAAAGAAAAAAAGCAAATCAGTCTATCTCTAGGACCTCTACAGCAAGGCAAAAAAAAAATAACTATTTGGTTACAGATGAAGTTTGCATGGCTTTTAAATCAGAGTTAGAGTGAGCTTGCAAAAATACGGCAAAAAGCCACTGCTTTATGCAAATTCTCTCTTTGTGTCTCAGATGGCATGCAAACTCATTTGTTTCTCTTTTAATCTGTGTGTGACGATCTGCCTGCAGACCAGGGCTGCCTGCTTGTACACTCAGCTACACACACTGTCATTAAACAAAACAGAGCCATGTGTCTACAACTCCCTAGCCGCCAGAGCTGCAGCACTAGTCTGCAGGCTAATTGTGACCTGGTGGAACTATACGACTGATGTTTCGGCGCAAAGCTGGAAAAAGCAAATCGAGCAACAAACACAACAGACTCCATCGGGACTCTTTAAAGTGGGAGGAAGGTTCCCTGTTGGAGAGAAAAGAAAATGAGCAAACAATGGCTAAGGGCCATTATTCCCGAGGCCTACAACTTTTATGCGCACGTGGTGGGATGGCTGGGGAAAAAAAACAAAAAACAAAAAATCCACTTTAGCCATGGCTAGTTATTACACTCAATGATGTTAGCTTACAATGTCATGATGTAAATTAAATGGATTTGTGTTTCCACCAAAATGATATCTTGACAAAAGGCAAAACCTTTCCATACTTAAAAGAGTAACTGTTACATGATGGCTCACATCTTCCACAACAAGATGACCTCATACTGTTTTAGACGAGGTGGAGCTTAAACATTTGAGTTGTTAAACTCAGTGATCCTTCCTTCCGTTCAAAGAGCCCTTCTAAGATTCTTGTTCAGGTCAGGAATGCATTGTAAAGCTCTGTTATCAACAACAATAGAGCATAGAAACGGTGAGTATAAAAAATGTTTGGAATGAAAGACTACATCTGTGGCAGAGGGCAAATAAAACTTATTATTGGACAGTATGATTAAAAAAAAATGCTGTAGATGCTTAGCATAACTCAGGAAATTCAAGGCATTCCTGAGCCCTTTAGTGGATACATGGGTCAAAGTGGAAATGAAGAAAACACTCTTACAATCAAGCTTGGCATATCTCACCAGTAACATCACTGTCTAGTCCTCATTGCTATGATTCAGAAAAGCCATAACAACACGCAAACTTAATTATGTGACACAGTTTAACACAATTTATCAAAATAGTGAGT
This sequence comes from Rhamphochromis sp. 'chilingali', assembly GCF_963969265.1. Classification (NCBI taxonomy): domain Eukaryota; kingdom Metazoa; phylum Chordata; class Actinopteri; order Cichliformes; family Cichlidae; genus Rhamphochromis; species Rhamphochromis sp. 'chilingali'. The sequence continues at coordinate 32,077,532 of NC_137933.1, forward strand.
CACAATGTGCCCGCAACTACCGAGCATGATTATGAGAAACAGCAGCTGCAAAACACAAGACAGCACGACACAGCTTTCACACCAATCTGTTGATTATTTCAACTTGGGCATAAAATTGTCACAGCAGTGGAAAAAAAAAAACAACAAAAAACACCACACATCCCTTTTTAGTACTGCTATACAATAATTCCATTATACTATATTTATTCAACAATTCAACATACGAAAGACATGACTTTAAGATATATTCTTCCAACTGAGCGAACACAAATAGGTTCATGAAAGACTAGAGAAACAGCTGCCAAACCGCACTGCTCCAACAACCAGTCAGGCCTGCTATCAACCTCGCCAGCCTCCGTCTGATACAAAAAGCCAGAGAACTGCAAGTAAAAGGTGAGCTATAACAAAACATGATGGGCTCTCATGTTTTCATCCATTTTCTGGCTCCCTGAAGAAAAGCACTCTCGCAGACCCAGGTGATATTGATGTTTGTGCTTGACATTTTTCCTATCACTGGCAGAGATGAGACCGTGAAAGGCCAGTGGGATGCATTTATACAACTCCACTGATGTCTGGAGTGCCAGGGTGAAAGGCCAAGCGGAAATATTCAGGGTGTGGGGAAATGAAGCTGAGCGGAGATTAAACATGCACTACCGGCAGTGTAATGTGCATGCAGTCCAGACAGTCTGACCAATGCAAAAGACAAGGAAATGTGTCGGTAGAAGTATATGAACTCGTACCAAGTTTGATGTTTTTGCATTCCCGACCTTTTTATAGTAATACAATCCCTAAACTTTACCCCAAGACAACAGCTATACGTGAATGCTATGGTAAAGTTAAAAAAAATAAGAAATAGCACATTAACTTTTCCCAAGCTGATCACTTTTAATGCATATGGCTGATAAGATTGGATTTTAACCCTAGCAAATGTAGGAATCTCTGTGTATCAGTCTCTCATTGCATTTATCGACAACTGTTCACCAATCCAGTTCAGATACAAGGGAACATATTAATGGGAACTTGAGTAAAAGCAGTGACAAGTGATTTTTTTTTTTTTGGGGGGGGGGCTGTACTATCTGTTGGTAATGGAAGACACTAGCAGCACATAGTACGTTCTTATATCCTCCAAGAATGCGAAAAACACTACCGATCTTGGGAGGGTATACCACAGTTTTTTCTCCTCCAGCAAAATCTATTGAAATTCAGAGTGAGGTCTTGTAAAAAGGTGCACAGAAGGAAAATAAGCATAGAGGATATCTGTCTATCCAGATGCCTCTGCAGGCTGCACAACAACTGTCTGCAAGCCTGATCCAACTACTCATTTCTATAGACAGAAATACAAGCTGGCTTGTGGGATCACTGAATCAAAGGTACTACGGGCAGTAAAAAGAGCCAAAGTTAGATGGAACAGCCGTTTCCCAGGTGCACTGACAGATACCGATGATGACAGGCACCACTCCGCCCAGATGGAGCACCCTGTCAGCTCTCCGTTATTGCTTTTGTTTACACATTTTCAAATGGAGCTCATCACCACTTTTGGGTGTCCTTGAGAGAAGTTAAGTTAGTGCTGAGTAGAGCGATGAGCTGGGAGATGAGGCCTTTAATTATCTCCAAGGCAGGATGATAATTGATCATCTCTCTCAGCTCACTGTACCATGAAGGGCTTGGCATCATTAAAAACAAAATGCATCACAATACTTTGAAAATATTAATCTATGAGTTAAACGCCATAGTCTGCATAAAACTCCATGTTAAAAGTGCAAATCAAAGTAAGCGCAAAAAGATTATTTGAAATTTTATGAGATGAAATGGAACACTTTGAAATTGTAAGAATAGATACAGTGTTCTCACTTCAGAAAATTCACTCCACTCTGCTATTGGCATTTCAGGCATTAGGCAAGCAGTGATATAATTAGAATTCATGAGTCAAGTAATTAAAACATCAATGTAACTGAGCAGTGCTGTTAAGGCACTTGTGCGCTTTTTACAGAGTCTCCTAGCAGTCAGCATTTAGTCTGCAGCAAGACAAATAACTATCACTATGACTGGGAATCTACGCTTAGATATGTGCTACAAGGTGGAAACACACTTCTTTTTATCATTATGCAGATACCCCTACATTTGTGGTAACACAATGCCTAAAGAAAAATAGCTATGAAACCGTTAAACACGAAGAACTCACAAAGATGACCACCTACCTTTAACCTCTTAACATTAGGCTTACTGCAGAGATTGATGGAACACACAACTTCATTAACAGCATTTTTAAAATCCACACCAGGAGAATCCCTTTAACAAGGATTTACAAACAATTACCGTGGCCGGCAACAGTCGGAAAAGAAATCCTCAGCTTCCACACAAAATGTAATCCTCACAAAAGCCTCACAATGCTCTTTCAGGAAGTTAAGGAGCGTAGCTTACGGCATTTCAAGGGCTTTTCTCCAAATTTCTCATCCATCATTTAGAGAAGTAAATATATGGGACATACCCGTGTTTTTTTGTGGGGGAAAGATTTGTGAAACAGTGTAATATTTTTTGGCAGCTATTTTTGCTACTTCATCTCACTCCTCTCTCCGTTACTGCACGTTTTTATTGAAACTTCATCACCTGACAAGAAAGCCTTAAAAACCTTCTCTTGACATACTGCTTAAGCTCCCCAGCTGTCAGTATTGATTTAGCTCATCTATAACACCAAACATGCTTCTCGGCGTGAGGTATTTAGCCCATACTATGCCATCAATTGTCTGTACATTAAAGCCATGTGTGCACATATGGGGAGAGAGGTGAAGCACAGATGCAAGTGTAATTCTAAATTAGTGAGATCTAAATAAGCTTCAATTAACAAGAGACAACTGTAATTTCTTTAATCAGCTAGAACAGCTGCAGTGCCTGGTTAAAACTGTGTATTTTCATTTCCTGCTTTTTCTTCTGATAACACATAGCTGCCTGATTCTCAAACCGGCATACCAAGTTAATGAGGTCTGATAAAAAAAATAGGAAAAAAAAGAAAACGAGCTGACAGTGTGGGAAAACAAACACTGAAACAGAATATCATTTTATGAGTTTCACTTGGTTCCTGTTTTTTGTGTTGAGGGTATATGGGAAATTCAGGGGATGGTAACAATCTTCTTGCGCGTCATTAAACCTGGACTTCCTTCGCGCAACACTCTTGTGGCAGGCTGCAGACACACTGGAGTATAAATGAAAGTGTTGAACACTCCAAATGTCACAAGACAAGTGTGAAAGGTGCTGGAGGAAGTAACATGCAGGTGAAGCCAAGAGGCACGCAAAAATTTTATAAGAGAGGTGACTGAGGCATGCTCTGAGTTATGAGCACAGGTTTCAGTTAACAAGGTATGCAGAGACTGAAAATATTCTTAAGCTGGATCAATCTTATAAAACCACATGTCCTTACGCCCACTAATACCAAACATCTCAGCTTTCTCCAAATAAGCCCAGTGCATGGATTCCTGAGAAGCCTGGCATGACAGCATGCTCCAAGGCACAGCGTGTTGTCTGGCTGTCAGTCTCCACATTCACTCTGAGAAAGTTAAAAAAGCAAAAGGTGCGAAGTATGTGCTGGCAGAGCCAGGAGAGGATCAAATTAGAGCATAATATATCCATAAACTCATCACAAGTAATTTCCCTCTAAGACAGCAGGCTTTACTGCAATGAACATTCGCTAAATTGGTCTGTCTAGATAAACAAGATTAGATTAAAGTTCAATTAAAGCCACTGTCGAGATCACAGTTGCTCGAGAAGAAGCTACAGATGGGCTGACAGCAGTGCGTCTGCACGTGAAGGCTCAAAAGGTGAGCGAAAGATCATTTTTTGCATTAAAATGAAAACCGGGCATATCAGCTGACAAACTGAGCTATTTATCATACGGCATACAGTCTCTGTGGTGTAGCTTTTTACAGGGGCTGATGTCGCAATTCTGGTGGAAAGCCGTTGTGCGATTGTGATAACAAGTTCTGCCGGTTGTGACGATTAATTCCTCACAGCAGTAAAGTGCCATGTTCACCACACACGTTTTCCCTTGAGTAAAGTTTTAAACGAAATAGCTCTAATTTGGTTTTGAGGGAAACGATTTGTTCACATACAAATATTAGTGGGAGGCAGAAAGTTGTTGCTCTGTATACGACTCGGGGGCAGGCTGAAAGGACCAAACTTTACCCACCTTCTCCTTGTTGTCGAGGTCCGAGGGAGGTGAAGTAGGAGATTTAACGCTCCCTACGGGGACAGCCTGGGTGACCGTGACACCCCCGCCGGGAGCTGGGCTGCTCTTTTCGATTGTTTCCACCTTGATAAGTCGGTGCTTTGGTGACACATACTTGATATCCGGTGACCCCACAGTGTTCAAGCTCGGGGGGAATGAGATATTTCCACCTGGAGTGTACGGATCCTCGAAATCCAGGTCCTTTTGTAGTTTGTAGGCAGCGAGGATGTCCGGCTGAGCGGGACTCGGAAAGGTGGTCCCGGAGCTTGTTTGTTGGAAGCCAGGCGCACCGGGCACACCGGTGTGACAGTGTCTGTAGTCCGGTTTCGGAGGAGCCGGTGGTGGTGTTTTGGTAGTTTTGAATCCTAGGTGCTCCTTGAACCACTTGGCCATGCTGCCAGTTCATCGCTCTCAAATCAATTCATGTAGTTTAGTTCCACCTTTCGTGCCAGAGCAGCCCGAGTCTGGTCATCAGTGAGGGATTCTCGGGTCACACGCGGCCAGCCGACTGGCTTCGGAGCGTGTCGCCAGTCTCGTGCGACTCTGGCGGTCCAAAGAGGACTGCGCGAGCCGGCCAAAGAATAGCTACAGGCACTTTCTGATCTGCCCTGCCGCAACTCTGTCCCCGTCACACACACGCACACACTCTCGCGCGCACACACGCCGCTGTCGCTCTAAGCGCTCGGCTGCGACCCACGTCAGGTTTAAGCAACATACGAGCGCTTGTGCAAGAGGAACACACGCCCCCCCCCACTCCTCCACAACCTGCCCTCCCTACCTGAGAACACTGCACTGCCACCTACCGGACTTCGGGAAGCTTATCGTAACCGTCGAAAGCACAATCGCACCTCTGTGTACTAACCAAGTAGAGTCTAATCTCTAGCTTGTCTCTCTATTGGCATCCATGAGGACATGTTCTGGTAAATGCAGAGCATGTCTGAGCTTCTGGGTGTGAGGCAGCCGTTGAATAACACAGGGAGGTTTCTTAAACTTACTGCTGGTCCTTGACAATACTTGATGAATCGCTTGCTGCCATATAGTTGGAACGGTTTATGTTGACTTTGAGGTAGCTTACCAGTGAAATTGAGTCATTAAAATAAATAGGACCTGTCCCATTCTTGTGCAGTTGTCCAGACATATAAAGCAGTATTAAAAAGAGACCTTTTTTCACCAGTGGAGCTCAAGGGTAAACTGTCATTTGCTTATTCTTGTTGCTCTTTTGTCCAGATGGCCACTGCAGTGCGTTTTAATTGCAAACTGCATTGCAAATGACCAGCCAGAGCCTGAACTAAAATTGCGTACCTTCCTGCTAAGTCCATTATACAAATCCACGGGTAGAGGATGTGATTTGTTTAAAGGAACAATACAAGTAAACATCTCTCTCCAATGTGTCTTTCAATCTATTTGACTGATAGGGTTTTGGGGCCACAACACTAATTGCCTTTGCAATAGGAGGACAGATGAAAAAAAAAAGTCCCATTCCACCTCCCAGAGACAGCAACAGTCTGCATTAATGGGAGTCCTGGCTGCAGCGCAGCAGGTTTTTATGAAGCAATATTTCTTTTTAATAACACCACACACATAGCCTTGAGCAAGTCATGGTGTGCAGATCAGAGTTTAACCCTGGCAGGCCCCTGGGAGAGACAACTCCATGCTCTAGAGATCAAAACTAAATCTATTATTTCTGTCCTGAAATTCTGCCATTTCTGCACAATCGACTTGCAAAAAAAAAATTAAAAAAAATCTGACCATTGTAATTCCCGTGCACTTTACGAGGACAATTTTACCTTGCCGCCAGGGCATTGATCTGATCAGCTAGTGTATTATGCATTTAAAAAATCTTTAAAAGACAAGGAATGGGTTGGGATAGGCTTAGTTATTGCAGCACTGTTCTTTTATTTCTGGGAAAAATAGCCTTTCAAACAGAAGAAGACAATAATTTAGGCCTCAGGTATATTTCAAGTTTGCCTTTACAGTACACACTGCATGTTTAACTGCTCTGCTGCATTTATTCGGACTCACAATGTAATAAGTACAGAGAGTGATGCTAGCTAATAACCTGTCTCCTCCTATAGGTCTAAGAGGATCAGTGTTAGGCAAGAGCAGGTGTGTCATTTAGGTTGCCAGGCTTGATATTACAGATCCTTTGTCCCACTGCTGCAAATGCATTCACCAGTTTTCTCCGGCTGCCTTCAACAACACTATTTAAAATGCAAACCCTGTAATCCAGCACCTCATAGGATTCAAATAGAGTCTTATGGAGCCTTCAAAAGCAGGGTTTGATAAAAATTAATTTCTGAAGATATAGTATTGAGGCTCCAGCCTCCCCACAGCCCTGGTAAATAAGCTGAAGAAAGGTGATGTACGTATGGATGGATATATAGGATCCTGCTTAAACCATAGTATTAAAACCGTGTCAGAAATGTTGGTAGTTTATTGGCAAAAATATGAGTACTTCTCACAAGAACAGACAGAAAAACCTTTCATACTTACAGAAGTGACAACCCCTTCTTTAAAAGAAATGGACTGAGTCAGAATTTCGGCAGTGTTTGATTAATATGCTAAACTGCTTACATTCCCACATTTGCATTTAATCTAAAAGGGAATCTGTTATTCTAGTGATCATTTGATACTGCACAAGTTATTTGCTGTCTAAATGAACTGCGAGTATCATCAACAAAGTGCTACTAATTAAAAACAAGTTACTTAGAGGATCTGGTGCAAACTTTCCTTTCATCGAGGTGACAGTAATAGGGGTGTTAGCATGGCAGGATTTTCATCTACAGAGTTCAGACAAGATGACAGCTTAGGTTTGCTCCAGGTGAATATTAATGCATTCAGGAGTTACTGCTGGCAACTCAAATGTTTGATATGCAGTGCAAGACATATGACAAGTTTATTTTCCTCTTTACATCTGCTGGCTCTGAAAATGTGGGAAGAGAAAATGCCCCAGTGACGGCTGAAAAAAATAAGAAAAACTTTAAAAAGTCATATCAACTAAATATGAAACTAGGCTATGTAGTCTCCATTTTTATATTTTTAGAGTTTCATTTAACTTAATGTTTTGTGTTAAGATACAACAGTTTTTATAGACAGTTCAGCATCTTCTAAGCTCACTGTTTTCAATATTGTAATTGCATGTTTTATTATCACAACAGCTCAGCAATAACTACTCGCAAATCCTTTAAAAATGTTTTTGGTAGCATTTAAGCTTTGCATATGAAAAGAAGCTGGTAATCCTTCTCACTTATGCTGTGAATCTGTGAAATAAACCAGCTGAAAAGAAATTACAGTATGTGAAAAATTGCTGAGGAAATAACTGAAGCACTCTATATAAATATGTATGTTTATGTTCAGTTTGACTAATACATTTCTCAGTGGTAATGAGCAAAATCCAAGATGACATGAAAACAGCTTAAAAGAATCCTAATCATATTTGCATGCAAAACACACTGTTGTCATGCTAAATTGTGCTGTAGCACACAAGACCATTGTTGGCTTCCTGACACCTAAAATAAATGTAGCAAACACACACACACACACACACACACACACACACACACACACACACACACACACACACACACACACACACACACACACAAATCAATGTAATGTTTATTTTTCTCTGCTTTGCATTTTCTAAATGGTTCTCACTGCTTTTTCATGCACCCACACTGGCACATATACACCGTGTTCTTACCACCACTGCTTTTTTTGTTTGTTTTTAAAAAATCTGAGTCCACCAGGTCTCTTTTGCTAAATAAACACTAAAGTCTACTGTCCATCAACAACAAGATCCTCAAGCAAAAAAATCAATATCTTATTGCTCATGTAGACAGCGGAAGACAGTGGTCGGACTGTGAAGCTCCCATTGTGAATGTACTGCAGGAACAGTTTGAAATGAAGGGAAGCAACTGCTGATAAACAGAAAGTATGCTTAACATAACTTGTTGCCCTACTGAGGACCAGTTAAACACTGAAGTTAAACCATTGCTTTCAACCATAATCAGTAGGGAATCAGTAGAGAAACATACAGTAGCTAATCCATTATCTTTACAAAGATATGCACTGGTACAGATTTAGTGGTATTAAACACATGACACCAGTCAAATATAGGCTTTAATCCAGTATATAACATGTCTAGAGACTCTACGTTACGAAATGTCAAAATGAAATTTAAGATACAACCTCTACAAGTTCAGTGCCCAAACCAAAAATGGAGTTCGGAACAAAAGTGATGTAATATATACAGAAGAGGTTAGAGCACCAATACATGCATGCTATTCTGTGGGGTTTCATCCCTTGTGTCTCTGTGTGCGTCAGTGTTATGCTTTTTTTTTTTTAGTCTGACTGTGCTTGCTTTCCCATGGCTGTCAATCAGAACAAACACTGGGAGCTTAAAAGCTACCTCCTTTAGCAACAGCATGTATGTATGTTTGAATGTTAAAGAAACGATGGCTGCTGCAGACTGGTGCTCTGAATGCATCATAATTATAATTACTATAATTACTAATTTGACTTAAATGTGGATCTTTCCATCTGTTCAGACGTAGGTGGGGATGTACATTATATAAACAATGTTGGACTCTGTAGTTTTCTCTGGTCCCCTCCCCAATCAGACCAGACCAGGAGTGACATGTTTAGCTGCATGTTCTCCTTAAATTGCTGGCTGTCTGAGTGGTGTCCAAAAAACGATGTGGGCTTCATAGATAATTGGCAAACCTTCTGGAGGAAAACTGGTCTTGTTAGGATGGACGGTATCCATCCCACTTTGGATGGAGCAGCTCTCATTTCCAGAAATATGGACAAATTTATTAAACCCCCCAAAATATGACTATCCAGAGTTGGGACCAGGAAGCAGAGTTGCAGTCTTACACACCGCTCTGCAGCTTCTCTCCTCCTGTTACCCCCCAAAAAACCCATCTCCACTGAGACTGTGTCAGCTCCCAAACAGACAAAAACAAACTAAAAACCAGCAATAAACAACTTAAACATAAAAAAATCACAAAGAAAGAACAATACAGTATCCACATCTGAACCAAAGAGTAAAACAGTGAAATGTGGATTATTAAATATTAGGTCTCTCTCCTCCAAGTCTCTGTTAGTACATGACTTAATAATTGATCAACAAATCGATTTACTCTGCCTTACAGAAACCTGGTTGCAGCAGGATGATTATGTTCGTTTAAATGAATCAACACCCCCGAGTCATTCTAACTACCAGAAATCTCGAAGCACAGGGCGAGGGGACGGTGTGGCAGCAATTTTTCACACGAAAGACCAAGACAGACTTTTAATTCATTTGAAAGCCTGATGCTTAACCTGTCCACCCCAGCTGTGAATCTCAGAAACCAGTCTTACTTGTTATCATCTATCGTCCACATTCATGTAGATGCTAAAAATTACAGGCTCAACATGGCATTTAATCTGTTATTAGACTCAATTGGCTTCTCTCAAAGTGTAAAAGAACCCACCCACCACTTTAATCACACTCTAGATCTTGTTTTAACATATGGTATAGAAACTGAACATTTAACAGTGTTTCCTGAAAACCCTCTCGTGTCTGATCATTTCCTGATAACATTTACATTTACAATAATTGATTACACAGCGGTGGAGAGTAGACTTCATCACAGTAGATGTCTTTCTGAAAGCGCTGTAACTAAGTTTAAGAATATAATCCACCCACTGTTATCATTTTCAATGCCCTGTACCAACATAGAGCAGAGCAGCTACCTGAACGCTACTCCAACAGAGGTCAATTATCTTGTTAATAATTTTACCTCCTCACTGCGTACGACTCTGGATACTGTAGCTCCTGTGAAAACTAAGGCCTCAAATCAGAAGTACCTGACTCTGTGGTATAATTCTCAAACACGTAGCCTAAAGCAGATGACTCGTAAGCTGGAGAGGAAATGGCGTGTCACAAATTTAGAAGATCATCATTTAGAAATAGTTTGCTGCTTTATAAGAAAGCCCTCCGCAAAGCCAGAACGTCTTACTATTCATCACTGATTGAAGAAAATAAGAACAACCCCAGGTTTCTCTTCAGCACTGTAGCCAGGCTGACAAAAAGTCAGAGCTCTTTTGAGCCAACCATCCCTTTAACCTTAACTAGTAATGACTTCATGAATTTCTTCACAAATAAAATTTTTATCATTAGAGAAAAAATTACCAGTAATCATCCCACAGATGTAATATTATCTACAGCTACTCTTAGTACCATTGATAACTTCAATAATTACTTCCTCCAAACTATCAACGTGTCTTTTAGACCCCATTCCTACAAAACTGCTCAAAGAAGTCCTGCCATTAATTAATGCTTCAATCTTAAATATGATCAACCTATCTCTAATAATCAGCTATGTACCACAGGACGTAGTTAAACCTTTACTTAAAAAGCATCTCTAGACCCAGCAGTCTTAGCTAATTATAGGCCAATCTCCAACCTTCCTTTCATATCAAAAATCCTTGAAAGAGTAGTTGTCAAACAGCTAACATATCATCTGCAGAGGAATGGCTTATTTGAAGAGTGTCAGTCAGGTTTCAGAGCTCATCACAGCACAGAAACAGCTTTAGTGAAGGTTACAAATGATCTTCTTATGGCCTCTGACAGTGGACTCATCTCTGTGCTTGTCCTGCTAGACCTTAGTGCAGCATTCGATACTGTCGACCATAATATCCTATTAGAGCGATTAGAGCACGCTGTAGGTATTTCAGGTACTGCACTGCAGTGGTTTGTATCATCATCATCAATAGACTCCAATGTGTGTATGTAAATGGAGAGTCCTCTTCACACACTAAGGTCAGTTATGGTGTTCTACAGGGTTCAGCACTAGGACCAATTCTGTTTACATTATACATGCTTCCCTTAGGCAGTATCATTAGAAGACATAGCATAAATTTTCACTGCTATGCAGATGACACCCAGCTCTATCTGTCCATGAAGCCAGATAACACCTTGGAGTCATTTTTGACCAGGATATGTCCTTCAACGCACATATTAAACAGATATGTAAGACTGGTTTCTTCCATTGGCGCAGCATCTCTAAAATTAGAAATATCCAGTCTCAGAGTGACGCTGAAAAACTAGTTCATGCATTTATTACTTCCAGGCTGGACTACTGCAATTCATTATTATCAGGATGTCCTAAAAACTCACTGAAAAGCCTTCAGCTAATCCAAAATGCTGCAGCAAGGGACATGGACTAGAAAGAGAGAGCAGATTTCTCCTGTTTTGGCTTCCCTTCATTGGCTCCCTGTTAAATCCAGAACTGAATTCAAACTCCTGCTCCTCACATACAAGGTCTTAAATAATCAGGCCCCATCTTATCTTAATGACCTTGTAGTGCCATATCACCCTATTAGAGCACTTCGCTCTCGCACTGCAGGCTTACTTGTTGTTCCTAGAGTATTTAAAAGTAGAATGGGAGGGAGAGCCTTCAGTTTTCAGGCCCCTCTTCTGTGGAACCAGCTTCCAGTTTGGATTCGGGAGACAGACACTATCTCTACTTTTAAAATTAGGCTTAAAACTTTCCTTTTTGCTAAAGCATATAGTTAGGGCTGGACCAGGTGACCCTGAATCCTCCCTTAGTTATGCTGCAATAGACGCAGGCTGGGGATTCCCATGATGCATTGAGTTTTTCCTTTCCAGTCACCTTTCTCACTCACTATGTGTTAATAGACCTCTCTGCATTGAATCATATCTGTTATTAACCTCTGTCTCTCTTCCACAGCATGTCTTTTATCCTGTCTTCCTTCTCTCACCCCAGCCAGTTGCAGCAGATGGCCCCGCCCCTCCCTGAGCCTGGTTCTTCTGGAGGTTTCTTCCTGTTAAAAGGGAGTTTTTCCTTCCCACTGTTGCCAAAGTGCTTGCTCATAGGGGGTCATATGATTGTTGGGTTTTTCTCTGTATCTATTATTGTACAATCTATTGTACAATATAAAGCGCCTTGAGGCGACTGTTGTTGTGATTTGGCGCTATATAAATAAAATTGAATTGAACTGAATTGAATTGAATATGGTGTATGGAGACATTGACATGCTGACTTAGTTTATATAACATGCTTTGATGGTGAAGGTGCAGGTGCAGTGTGTTGCAGTGAAGTGAAGCCTGACCTTGTTAGCTATGTGTGTGTCTTTCTTCTTGAGTATTTAAAGCAAAACAATTTGTGGTCTGAGAGAAGGAGGATAGAAGTACTATATAGATCATTTATTAGAATCACAAATAGCATAATATAAACTTTACTAGAATAAGAATGTATAGCATTTTTAAAAGTAAAATAAATTAACAGAAGTTTTTATTCAGTATCATTACATAATTTGAATACAGCTACTGATGCATTAAATTACTGGCCACATCTCCAGGTTTTAGCTGGTTCATTTGAATTGCCTTATAAAATGTGGGGTAGTTTAAAATTCACTGTTTCCAAAACTCTGAGCCTCCTGGTGAAGATACGTTTGTCACAAATCTTTTCTTACCAGCTCATCTGCTTCAGGGTCACAGGAGCTGGAGTCTATTCCAGCTGTCATGGCTAACGATGTAGACCCAGTCTATCAGAGTTTCACCACTCTACAGAGAGACAGACAACCATTCACACCTATGGCCAAAAACCAACAGCTCATTCCTCCCACAGTCTTTAGAGTTTTAAGGAAAGTGGAGCAGAACTCAAAGAGAACACAGACAGGTACAGGGAGAACATCCCAACTCATCATCATCCCATATAAAGCTGCTTCCTAGAGGATTCAAGCCTAGGACAAGTGATAACCACTCCAGCACTCTCCTCTACAATTAACAGCTCCTCAGACAGGATTTGAATACATCCAAGTATTTAGTTCACCCACAACATTTCAACCCTTATAAGCTGAGATAAAATCTGAAAAAACTTCCATGGCTTTCTCAGTCACCCTTTCTATGTTCTTCCATTTAAATGGGTTAAGGTTGTAGGTAAATGACTGCGGAGGAATGGCTATGGCAATCACTACTTCTTGATCTTCTTTGGTTGTGAAGTAGACCTCACAAAGCTTTGAGGTCCATTTGGGCTCATTTAATTAATTTCCCTTTCTAGAGTTGAACATTCATACCATTGTGCTTCACTATATGTCTGTGATATCATTGTCCTTCCTGTCCACCTATTTACATTTGTTTCAGCCATAAGTCTAACATTTTGATAAAGTAAACCATTAAAAAGAAAAAGTCCACCTTTTTTGCACACGGAAACACTAAATCCATTAGTATTTTGAAACATAAACAATTTCTGCTCAGTGTTCAAATTTTACATTGTACCTCTTTTTCTGAAAAGCATTATTCTTTCTAACTCCCAAACACTATATTCAAGTCCCCTAAGGTTGTGGTGATTTGTCATATTCTTGAGCTTGTCAGAGCTTTCGTGTGTAGAGTCTGATAATGTTCCTTGTACATAAAATCAACAACTGTGTGAGATTTTGTCAAAGGCTGGTTTGCATAGGTAGTATGACTCAAGCTGCAAACTAAAACCACTGGTTTACTTGCTTCTTGAAGACCTAGAACCAGGCGGAGATGCCTACTTCTATTTTTTTATATGGAATTATTCAAGGCATTTCTCTGGTATCCCTAAAAACTCATTCCTCACACTCGCACAAATCACGTATTGCTGTTATTGCAGGGTAAACAGAGTATATCCAGACTGGCTCAGATAAGGAATAGATCTAATCTCAAATGTTTGATGTTGGCAGAGTGTGACCCTTCCTCAGCAGTAGCCCTGTTCCCTTTTGGCACTCCCAACTTTGAGGGGTCCTCTGATCCAGTCATGTCTAACTGGACACTTCCCCGTGTATCGTCTTTGTAGATTTAATAACATTTAACAATGAAAGTTGTAGCATTGTCAATTATTAAGGAGCTGCAACACTGAATCCCCTTGGAAAATTTTCTACTTGTGTTGGTTTAGCGATTCTCCTATCACTCTCCCACTGAAGCCCTCAATTTGTCAGCAAGAGAAGCACTCCAGCTGACATGTTACCTTTTGAACCCAGCTAAGTGTGTCACCCAGTTTGATAAAATACACGCTGTCATACCATGCAAAATAAGGATTTACTGCCTATTAACTGGGATCCAAGTGTGTGCACGGGTTGGTTAAGAAGATGGTGCAAAGCCTTGCTGAGCTTTGCTAACGAGAAAGAATATTCTGAGTGATTGATGTCGTTGCCAACAGTAACAGACATGGATCAACCACGATGTGTATGTTTGGAAGTAAGGATTTCCCATTTGCACGGCATATTTAAAAAATATTCTGCAGGTAAGATTGGAAAGAAAAATCTGTTTTTCATCTCATTCTTTTATGTTTATTCAGATTGCACTCTTGAGGGTTGCATGTTTTTTCCGGGTATGAGAAAGATGGTCGTTTAGTATCACTGTTACTCAAGGGAGTGTATTGTGTGTGATTGTGATGAATCAGAGCAGCATGGTTCACAAGTCTGCCTCTTCAGTCAGCGTGACACAGTCAATGGCCTCTGACGAATGAAAATGTACTGCTCTTCTCTCTTCACTGTCCCTTTATTATGCACTGCCAGTCTGCAGTGCCATGTTTGGACATGACAAGAGAGGCCAAAACTTCAAAAACAGAGAACAGAAAACAGAGCATTGTCAGCGAATACAGTAACGCTGCTGTGAGGTGATGAGGACACTATTTTTTATTGTGAATTCACATTTTGATAAGGGTCACTGAGTAGTGACCTAATCAAAATAAGATTAGGTTACCACGACTCCCTGAATCAAATGGACTTAACCTTAAATTGGTTGTATAATTTTAAAGCTCTTTTTGCACCAAGATTAGTGCTGTTTGATATTATTTCAAAAATGCAAGCATTCCACCTCCCGATAATAACAACCCTCTACATATTTTTCCTAATTCTCCCCCTAGTTACAGTATCAGTAAAATGATTATTACTGTGTGTCAGTGATACTTCAGCTTGAATGTGATTTAATTATTCCAAAGCACAATTATGAAAGTATAAGTCCCAACAGTTCAACTCATATTGATTGCCTTGCTGGAGGTTCGAGTGATTCGATAGCCCCCCATTGCAACTACCCTCATTTTCTTTTTCATTATAAATCTGAATGTATTTCTTCAACAAAGAAAGTCTCCAACTGAGCAGGTAAACGGTCGCTGGTGTGCAATAAGGTGAATTTGGCAATCTTAACAGCAGGCCTCATAGTAGCCTATTAGTGCCAGTCTTGTGGTATATGGTGAAACAGCCTCCAAGGATCAAGGGCTTACATAGAAGATGGATTTTGCTTAATAGTGGAGCTGCAGAGAGCTGTAGAGAATCGTAGAAACTCTCTGGGGTGTTTCTCACTGAAATACTCTGTACAGCAATTTTGAGGGGATGTAAAACAAGAAAAATGTTACCCAGCGGCTTCAGGCATTACTGCTATTGTCATGCAAATGCTTCAGCATTGACTGGCTGTGCATGTATTGAAAACTAATAACTGCTTTATTGGGTTTTTCATGCCGTGTCAAAGGCAGAACTGATGATGGCTGCTCCCTAAATGTTGCCCTAACTGACATGTTTTTATATAAACAATAAAGTAGTTCAAATGCATCGGTCTAAGCAGAGTATTCAACGCAGAAGGCAGAAAAAAGGTTCCTCCCTTTTTTCTAACTGTACATCAATATCCACTGCAATAGGTCAAGTAAGGATAAAGACTGCTGATGAGTTAATTGCCAAAGTGATACTTAGACTGATGGATGAAGGGTAACACATTTACTATTAAGGAAATCTGGAAAGTTGAGATAACATGATTCTTTATATTTGTACTTCATGAGCTATAAAATATATAAAACTGTGATTGTATTATTGATCCCTGCCTTGTGTTTTAATGTTGCGCTTGGTTTGCTGCCCTAATCTTTAGTTTATCAATAACCTGTTTGCCTTCTAATTGCATATTGATTCAACAAACGTGATGGTTGAATTTTTTGGGTGAATTTTGAGACAGATCTCCGCAGCCCTTTTCATTTTCTTTTGTGGGGTGTACAAAACATATTTTTGTGGCCTCTGTGGGCATAATAACTGTTTGTCAAGCACCGAGAGACACAGTTTTCTGTTTACATGCAGAAATGCCCGCGTTGTGGTGAACTGCAGATGGTGAAGGTATCTGCTGTGAGCTTTCACATTCCACTAAACACGAGCATCCAGCATTCTTGAGTACCTCTCTAACACCTTCTTGGACAAATTAGACACAGCTCAGTAACACTCAATGGGCTTCACCCATGGGAAATTATCACAAGACAATGGGCTTCTCATCTTCTTTTTATGTTCTGAGGGGGAAAATGGAAAGAACGAGTGAGGGGGGAGAAAACACTTTTGAGAATTCCCCTAAAAAGAAATACAGAGACTGGCTGTATATTCGACAATCAAAGAGCTGTGAATAATAAGCAATTTCATCGTCAGTTTGTCATCGCACAGCAGCGGATGCCTCAGACTCTGTAGGTGTAGTGTTTTAGAAGCAATGATTGCATCCTGAAAATGATGGATGTGCGCTAGATAATCTGGGAGACAGGAGGATGTCCAAGATGCTAGGTGGCTGATGACTCGCCACTGGCAGCCATAACCGCAGCCTCATTACACACATAGCCTGAGATAAGCTCTTTATCCTGTGGCATGGAGATTAGACAGGTGATCTCAGTAGTCTTGCTCAATTAAGCAGAGCTATTCACACCCCCGTTTCAGGTGGGAGTCTGTTAAAGACTTTTAAAGAATAAATGGGAGCATTATATAATGAAAAAATCTCTTTCTGTTCCCACCCTCTGAGGCAAAGTGGCAAAACTGATTAATTTCTCACTTGTGAAATGTCAAAATGACTTAATGATATACAACATATGCAAATGTAAGGCTCATTTCGCTCTGGAGGAGATTTTCCTTTAGCTCATCCCTGGTGTGAGCTTACAAAGGTTCTATTAGCATATGGTTTTTGGAATGGATGGCAGCATCAAAGCCTGTTATAGAGACGCACTGACCTGTTTCAAACTGTTGACCCAAACAATTCAGGGCACATTTCATCTGATAGTATGGTTCAGTGACAGGATGAAAAAGCCAGCCTGAGTTCTAAGCCTGCTGAAAGGGAAAAAAAAAACAGTCTGACAATGTGAAAAACTCACTTTTGAAGACGTTGTCATGTTTTTTTTAATTAACATAAAAAAAATACATCCTGTATAACACCAATAGGTTTATATGATAGCATTTTTGTAATAGGATCAAACAAACACGTCTATAGGCTTTACCTAGCAGCTTGGTGAGGGTGTTTTAGACCTCTGTCATCTAGTAGAGTGAACTTCACCATTGCTTAACACTGTTGAGGTAGTGAGTAGAGCATTATATTGCAACTAGCTTTGGGTTCATTTCTCCCTTGTGGGAGAAAATGTATGACAGCTGTTGTGTACATAGCACACCATTCCAGTAACAACTTCTCCACTAATTGAATCAGTCTGTGCGTTAAGCTTATGTTAAAGCACACACCAGGCAAACATATATTTCCCACTGAGAGACCCAGGCTTGTTTTCTCTGGGAAGCCACCTTGGCAATAACTAGCAGTAGTTTATTAGATGTATCTTTATGTGCTGTGAAAGCCGGGAGAGCTCCGGGCGGTTGTCTTACCCTTCCTTTCCTCTCTGACTGTTGTCTCGGTGCAGCTGTAATTCTCAGCCTGTTAGGGTGATAGCAGCCATTTGAAATCCACACTTTCTCCACATAAGTATGTGCAATGTCAAAGGGAGCTACAATTTTTCCCGTATATTTCAGACGTGTGTGATGATCACTTGCAGAATTTTGCCCGTGATGATACCCTTGCACATCAGGAACAGGGCTCATAGCTCTGATGTTTACGTTTCCAGTAAATCGCCATGGTCTTTTAATCCCTTAAATTAAGAAGTTGTCTAATTAATTTCCATAATTATTTGTTTATCTTCCTCAGCACTGGCACAAACATGTCAAATTTGTTACAGCTCTTAATTAAAGACGATTTTTTGATCCATTTAATGGATTTCTTTCAGACTGTTTTCCCCCCAGATCATATCTTGAGGATCAGGATGACATATCTGCTGTCTATGGAAACCTGGGAACTGTGACCAGAATTTCAAATAATGTAACTTTATATAATGGACTAGAAATGTTAAGCACTACAGAGTCTGGTTATACATTATACAGAGTCTGTTAAAATAGCTTTTTTTTTTTTTTTTTTTTAATTGTGTTTTATTTTTCCTTATTTAACTGAGAAAAACTGAAAAAAACGAGTCACTTTTTTGAATGAAAAATAAAGGGGTATATAGTGAGGGTGCACACAAGTCTCTGAATGGGTGTTTTTTTTTTTTTTTTTTTGCATTAAAGTTCTAATAACTAGATGGGTGGACAAGACTGCTGGGAATTTGAATAAGTAATGCTTACCAGAGTAGAAGGTCAAAGTAAGTCTCCCAGTTGACAGCTGAAAATCCAACTGGCTCCTTTGGGACAAAAATGAAAGGTGTCCAGACATGTCTGCCATTTGGCAGTTGCCTTGGCATAACATGATCTGTAAGATGCTGCATTATACAAACACCTCTTCAAGCTGTATTGGGAAATTATTTAACCCAGCTGTGCAGTGTGCCTAAAATACTTGGAGTTATTTTGCATGTACCCTGACTGCCTTCAGCATGACAGAAATTGAGTTCTAAATGGAGCGATGCACACCTTCTCTGTTTCCTGTGACAGCTCCTCCCCTGAGAGAACAGTCTGTGTCTTCATAGTGAGGAAGCTCTGGGAAGAACAGAGAGACATGCAGAGAGTATAAGAGATATATATAGAGGATACTGGGTTCAGTGTACTAAAAATACTCTTGTGCACCATAGCAGTCCATGGCTACATCTCATGACCCTCGTGTTTTTTTCAGCACTACAGCAGAATTTTCATATCATAGAGAAAAGTACACATTAGTTCTTAATGCTGGACATATTTTCAAGTATATATTTCTTCTTTTGCACTTTCTGTTGAAAATTGAAAGAGCAAAAAAAGAAAAAAGTGCTGCCATGCAATTACACCACAGGTGGACACGTGACCAGGAAAAATGCAGGACAGGCGTGATCCAGTGACCACCGCATACGTTTCCTTCTACAAAGGGCACCGTTTTATCATTCTCTCAGAAGAATACAACTCATGTCCCATCTGAGTGAATATAATTAGCATTCGGTGATAAAACAAAACCCCACAGGAGCTGTCCACACACAATATATTTAATTGAAGCAAATGATATAAAAGGATAAATTGTGAGTTATATTACAGGGCCATGACCCAATAGTTCGACCATAAACTATTATACAGGCGAAGTCATTAACTGTGGAGCATTCATTAAATAAAATGGTTCCAGGCAATGAAAACCAGGCAAGAACTTGGACAGTGGGGCTTAGTCACCCCATCCTGTTCCCTCTTCTCTAAAAAAATAATGGGTGTTTTAAGTGTGTGGATATGCATGCATATGCCGGCGTGTGTGTTGGTCATGCTAATAAACCACTTTGATGTCTACCCTCACTTTTGTGTGCTCGTCTGATCAGACCTCTGACAATGCCTCACAGAGGTCAGGGCCTCTGCAGACAGGTTGCTGGGCTTCTGATCTACTGACTTCATTTGCATTGCACAAATGCACTGCATCGCATGAAAATTCAAGCGGACAGTTTTCTCTGCATTCACCCAGTTGTGCAGAGTCACAACCATGAGAAGATACTTGATTGGCATATATACCAACTCACATTCAGAACACAAATGAACACACATGCACATCTCTACACTGAAATCCTTGTCTTTGTGCATGGTTACTTCCACCAAAACGATTCTCAATAAAAACAAGCTTTACAGATGATTTCCTTCTTCTTCTTCTAACATACTGTTTTTCTTCTCCAGGCAAAACACGCTGCCAGACACTGCATTTTAATTCTAGGCAAATAAGAGTTTGTGAACAATTAAAGCAACAAAACAAAGCAGTGTGAGAACACATGTTGCAGAATCTTTCCTTAGCTTTAGATCACTATGATTCTTTGTTTTTAATAAAACATGTTCCAGATTGTCAATACGGCCCGTTTCAGATCAATTCAAAAAGAGAACAAAACAGCTTAAAATGAATATGATTTTTTTTTAAATAAACTGATTAACTTAATTTAGTGGTTATATCAAGGTTGTTCCTGTAGACTGTTCAGGTAGATGGACGACCTTAGTTAATTAGATTACATTACTTACTACTTACGAATGCAGCATTATTCCAGGGAGTGCATTGCACAGTTTGCCCATTAGTCTCATTAGTGCATTAGCCTCAGTACTGTTTTACTTGCTAATTACTGAGTGTTAGAGGAACTGGTTGGCTCATGTGTTGTGTTGATTTAATTACAAAGCTGTGATGCTAGGATCTCTTTGGCATCGGTCTTTGTTTTATTCTGACAATGATAAATACTATAGCTGAACAACCATGTAAATAACATCGTGGGCTCCAGTTGCTATCCCTTTGATGCACTGCACAAAAAAGCCATTGTTGCAACATGGAATATTCACGACAAATAATACAGACCAGTGTGAATTAAGCTAAGATCAAAAAGATGGTAAAATCTTGCATAGCGTGTGATTTTATTACATTTCTTACTGTCTGAACGCAAACAGGCAGAATGACATTACACCCACCATCACCGCAATCAAACTGTTTCTTACATTTGGAAAACAGATGTCTTACTTCTGTATTAAATTTGATACGCTCTCATTCTCCTTTGCTCAAAGAGTTCATAAAAGGAACTAGTGAGTAAAAGGAGTTTAACAGTTTTTAGAGAGGAATGTAAAAAGTCACTATTTTCTTTCCTTGAACAACACAGAGTACTCGAGACAGAACTAAGGAATACGACATCATTTTCAAAAGATGGATTTTTGCCTGTATGGCTAAATGTGACATATTTAGATGATGGAATTATGGCTTTATATTAATGAATGTGTTTTATCTCATTTAAATTCAAAAATAAATAAATAAGCAGAAACATAAACAAGTGTTCTCACTAACAAACAAGCAGGATGGGCAACAAATAATCTCACAAAATAAACAAACTAGAAGATTTATCAAGCAAAAATTAATATCAATGGATTTTCCCTGTGACTGGCTAGTTGATTTCCTAACCAATATATCTTATGTCTTATTCAGTTACACACATTATCTCACCAACATCACTTCTTTTTCGGCTAATAACTTTTACAGTGATACATGATCAGATGTGTCCCTGTGTACTCTGCCTATATGTGTGTGTGTGCATGAACATATATGTTTGTATGATGAATAGCACACACTCAGAAAAAGCCATTATGTTCAGTAATGGTAAAGTGATGTCAGAGAGGCTTTTTGAGCCACTTAGCTCTGTCAGCGGATCAATAGTGTAGCTCTGGGATTATTTACACTGTCCACATCTCATTTTTAGGGTTACATCTTGATCATCACTCGCTGATAGATATGTGTTTCTGTAGCAGACTCCTGAATAGATCAGTTGTTTTGGGTCAAACAACCATTTTGATGATCCTGATTAGGTATAGTGGGTGTCTATTGTGGTATTGATTTTTCAGTCATCCTGCTTGAGATCATCTACTAAGTGGGGTGACACATAGAACTGAACATAGACTTGAAACTGCAGGGAATTTATTGACCACGAGAGAGACTGAAAGGTGAATACTCATTGTTCTGTTAGAGCATAAAGGGTAAATTGATTATTTACACTGAGCACACTTCTTAAAAAAAAAAAAAAAAAAAAAAAACCCCAACAACAACAAGCACATACACCGTTGAAAACACCAGAATTTAGTGTGACAAAATTTTTCCAGACTGAGACAGAAATAAAATTTCAGTGTTTTCTGCAGTATCAATCGAAAACAAACAAACAAAGAAAACCCCCCAGATTTTGCAAAGAAATCCAAAGTGCATTAAGCTCCCCAGAGTGTGTTTACTCCTCCTTCTTTTCCTCTTTTTTTCAGTGGTCCTTCACTTTGAATCTGACATCGCATTCTTTATTTTCAATATCTCCGTGCCAGTCCGTAGAGGCCAAGCAGCGACAAGTGATGTAAAGATCTTGTAACATTCCATCTTTGATTCCTGAACCTCTGCCACAGTCCTGCCAAAGCCCCTGCTGCGCTTTGCTCCTGTGCCTCCTCCCCACCTTTCCAGCGCCGTCACAGATGAGAGAGGAATACAAATGTCTGCAGTCCCTAAAGCTCAGCCCCCACCCCCTCCTGCTCCCATGGCTGTATCCCCACTCCCACATCCCCACCACCCTCTGCCTGCCTCCCTCCATCCCTGACTACTCCCCTCCAAGGACAGCCAAAGACATTCTCCAGGGCGAGATAAGAGTGATTTCAGCCAACCCAATATGGCAGTGCTTTCACGGCCGCCTGGGGTCGGTACCGCTGGAGCCACATTGAGATTGAGACTTTGAATACATATGTTTGACTTGCTGTCGCGTCGCCAGTCATGTGTCGCACTGGAAAATCAACCACCAACCATGCTGCATTTCAAGGCGTGAAGCACTTGTCATGTTACAGATATACTATGTGTGACCCAGGTTAAGAAACCAAGTCCCGCAGCATGAATGATGAATGAAAGGTAGCTACCATATGACTTACGTTATATATATGAGTCATCTCCATTTTTCCTTTTACCCTATAACACATCAACGTTTACACTTTCACACGATCGATGCCCACGCTACATCCATATATTTTGTTTGTGGCCCACATTGTGCTGAAGACATTAATACTTAAAAATAAGTATCTTCTGCCTGCCTGTCAATATAATTAAATTATTCAAAAAAATCACTCAGTGTTTCAACATTCAACTTGCTAAAGAACTAAATAATTTCTCTACTTAAATCAGTTAATACTGATTTTATGTGAGAAATGAGGACGCTTTTAAAATATTTGCACTGAGATGGAGAAATGTGGAGGAAAAGCAGCAGGGCACATGTGAATGGCAATATCATGAATTTGGATTTGCACTGACGTCCAGCCTTTGACAGGAAATGTATAGCTTTTATGACCGTCATCTGTAAAGTTATTTGGCTCCAAAAGGACAAAGCAGGAAGAGGTGATTAAAAGCAGAATGGAATGTCACACCTAATAGATACAAAGCTAGATTGAGAAAAATAGGGAAAGTGGGAAGGAGGAGGAATGGACAGCAAAAGGAAAGAAAAAACAAAAAACAAAAGGTCAGTTATTACGTGTGTGAGTGTGTTTGTGAATGGACATGTGTCTGACAGAGGGTATAAGTGCATTTGTGTGTCTATGTGAACGGCCTGTAGAGAAACTGCAGAGTGTGTGAGCGTAGGTGTTCTCAGCGTTCCCAATTTAAGGTGTAATTACCTGAGAGTTAAGTGAACTCGACAGATCCCTCTTGATTCCTCTTTTTCTCAGCTACAGCCTCCTCCCCTCCTTCTGTATAAGATTAGAAGGATAAGATTTACAGCTATTAAATGCGCAATATATGCCACCTTGGCCTAAAGGGGAAGAGTTAAGTCACTTCCTTCACCTGTACCGTCTAATCCTACTTTTTGAATTCAGCAGGATCAGAGAGAGTATATATATGTTAAATGAAAAGTAAGCCTTTGACTGGGCATATATGCCTGCTCTTCAAATTCCCATTGTGTCTATGCCTGTCGCTCAGAGGTTTTATTTCTTTACCTCTTTACTTGTTATCTCTGGTTAAAGTTTCAAATTTACACCTTCAACATAGATTAATTAATAAAGAATTTTTCACCTTTTTTTTAGTGCTCGTACTCTACCTCCATCTACTTCCATGTTTCTCAGCAAAACCAAAATCCCACCCAAAACTATCCTATTTTAATGCACTGGCCTTCGTTCTACTGATCGATTTTTATTTTCCTATTTTACACTATGGATTCTTTTGGCGATCTGAATGACTCCTTACTGTAAGCTTGCCTTCTAACCCAGTAAAGACTCTGTTCTCTGAGACAGTTTTTGGGCATTACAGCGACTGGAAGTTGCCCAGTTCTCCCACTCTCCTCCAAATTTGGCTGCTCATTCTTTCACTGAAGCATTTCCAAGATAAGGTATCACATGCTCCAATCCTGGTTGCAAAGTGTATACCCTACACATTCTTTACAGATTATTGAATGTCAGTGCCATGTGTACAGCGATAGAAAGCTAGCCAAATTCATCTTTGACTGATCTCTTGCTGATGGCTTTCTTGGCTGCAGCATGTTGTTGTGGCTGCAGCACAAAATCTCCTTCCAACCCATTCACTGCTCCAAAGGTACCTCAAAAGGTATAGAATATATAGCCATAACTTTAGGCTTTCCGTATCTCCACCTGTACTGTCTGTGATATATTTCTAGTGCGTGTGAAGAAAGCGTGCTTGGTACACAATTTTATCAAATGAGCTACAGGTTTGAAATTTGGAAGGCAGAGAGACAGCGCTTTTACAAGCATCAATAAAAAAGCTCTCCTCTGAATAGGATCAAATGTTGCATGATAAACAGTACAAGGCATGCTGCATGGCTGGGGCAGGTCTGACTGGTTCATGAAGTGAATCTATAAAAAGTGCAGTAAGTAACAGTAAGCTGTGATGCATAGATTAGCATATTATGTTTCACATATAGTACTGCTTTACTTTCATACCTAATAATAAGCACCTTGCCTATGAATCACCTAGTGTCTATCTATAACATAATGTAATATCATGCAAAATAAATGTCTCTGTATGTGTAAACAGGGAAAGAAATTAACAAAAGTGCCGTTACTTTACCATTTAGCTGAAACGTGTATACTCATAGGAGAAGACCTGCTCATACTTTTTTATGGTACTGCACCCTCAAGGAGGCGTGGATGTATGGCTTCCTGTCAGTAAACTGCCCTTCAACAGCATTTGTGGTTAAACTGCCAGAATGAGGTCTAAATGCAATTTATAACACGACCTTCTACACAGACACCTCTCTCCTTGCCTCCTCCTCTTCCTGTCTTTATCTCTATACCCCAGCATTCCCTCTCTCTCCTTTCTCTTTGAGTATTTGATCATATGAGATCTATCTGAGCAACACCTGCCTTTACAAGATTAAGAATAGCTTTCACATAAAATAACTTAATACACACAACAGACGACACTAAAAAGCAATGTATATGATTTACGAAAAGACATACTGGGTGAAAAACCTATTAGATGAAAATAACACTATATAAATTATGAAACAGTTTATTTCTTGGGATTTTTTTCCTTTAATGCCTTTTGAAAATGGAATTATAAAACAATGCAAG
Source organism: Rhamphochromis sp. 'chilingali' (assembly GCF_963969265.1). Taxonomy (NCBI): domain Eukaryota; kingdom Metazoa; phylum Chordata; class Actinopteri; order Cichliformes; family Cichlidae; genus Rhamphochromis; species Rhamphochromis sp. 'chilingali'. The sequence goes on from NC_137933.1 coordinate 32,103,036, forward strand.
CTAGAATAAAGCTACCCAAAGTCATTATCAGGTGGGTCACAGACCAAGATTCACCCTTGGGCAAGGTGATAGAGCTGGCAGGTGGTTCAAACAGGGAAGCACAGAAAACAGGGAACAACAAAATTCAGCCTGAAAAATGCACCAGGGAAAGAGCTGCTGGTGTGCTTTGGAACAACAAAAGACACTATTCTATTTAACTGACTATAAAGACAAAGATTAGAAATATGCAGTTAAATATCAGCTGTGTTTATCTTAGATGTGCAGATGGCGGGCAAAAGATGCTATAACACTGTAAGTATATATATATATATGTTTAGTCTGTGATATAAATGACTGTTCTGACAGTCTGTCCTCAGATCAAATAATGCCTAAATAAAGACGTAATATTCTTTGTTTTTGCATCCACCTGCTGCTGTTATAATGTTTTCTTATATTTGGTGACAGCAGGCAGGAAACATGATATACTGACTCGCAATAAAGTCTCTTCATCAGAAAAAATCTTTGTGTGATTTTAGTCTGAAAACAGCATGTTGACTGTAGCCAGACCTGCTGACAGTAAACGCACACACCCACACAAAAAGCAGCTCCACACCAGTCATCCCTAGTCTCCAACCGAAAATAGGGAAAACCTCCTCTTTTTTAGCTAATAACAGGAAGAAGTTTTTAGTTACATTTTTTCATGATTATATTTGGAAGAAAAAGAACAGTGTTTACTGCTATGACCTGTGCTCTGGTATTTGGCACTTTAATATAAATATAAGCGTCACACAAAAAGGAACTTTTTACGTTTCTCAAAGCTGGTATTACACTCACTAAAACATTAAAATCCCTGTTTTTTGTTTCTTAACAAACCAGATTGCTACGAAAACCCAATGACTGGATGAAAAAATATGCTCTGAACCAAAAGAAAGAGCTTTTTGTCTTTTTCTTCTTTCTTTCTTTCTTTCTTTCTTTCTTTCTTTCTTTCTTTCTTTCTTTCTTTCTTTCTTTCTTTCTTTCTTTCTTTCTTTCTTTCTTTCTTTCTTTCTTTCTTTCGTTCTTTCTTTTTTTTTTAAGTTCATGCCAGCATTGCAACATTTTAAAAGTTTTCCCCCTTGGGTTCTCTGATTTCTCTACCATTAAATGTATAATGCATAATCTCGAATAAAACGTGTGCCAGCAACACGGTCAGATAAGCTCTTGTCTCTTAATTCCTTGCTACTTCTCTGAATGTGGACAATCTTTGACATTCCTTTGGTAATAAATATTTTGTAAGAATTGGTCAGTCGATGGTTTCTTTCAGTTATTGAGTTTATTTTGACATTTTTTTAGCATGTTAGCCTAAAAATAAATAAAATAAAAATAAAGTGCTTTGTTGCAATATTAGACAAGATGTAGTATATAGATATAGTAAGCTCATTTAAGCAGCTAATGTAATTTCAATGAACTTTAAAAAGGTATGGTTAGCACATACCATCAGATTAGCAGAAATACTTTTATGGTCCATATTTTTATGCTCGATGGGGTTCATTTGTATATTTTCTGTTTGGCTTTGACAAACATATTTCTAAATATGTGTCATTGTTCCTTTTACTTCCTGCCCTTGTGTTTTTCCCATTTGTGTAATTTTCTGTTCCGTTTTGATGGTTTTCACTTGCTTCCAATTATCCTTCACTCAGTGAAGAACTGGGAAGAAAGACAACAAGAAAATCTGACTGAGAATGGCTGTGCACACCATGTGCTGTTTTAAATAGTCCTGAATCTTACAGGGTCAATACTGAGTTAGACTCTGGTATTTGCTGGTATTTGCTTCTTATCTATGTCACAAACTTAATTTGAAAAAGACAATTCTTCTACTGACCCAACCTATAAGCCCCTAGCTTATGCAGTGGGTCAGTAGCTTTGAGCATAGGTGAAGTAGATTATTAAGGTCCTTCACTGCACCAATGTCAGCTTCAGGGGATTCTGCAGGATAATGGTCCTCCCTCTGAAAAGAACATAGTTCCTCTCATTCTCAATTTTAACCTGGCCTGGGGATGTTACTGAGCAACTCTTACATCACACAATTACCAGACCCCTCTCAGTATCTTGCAAACATTTTTTAAGTATTTTATTTTTATTATATAATGGATTTTCACGAGTTTCACTGCTGGAGGTGAAGTCACACATTAACAACCTTTTAACAAACTTCTTTAGTTAATGGAAACCCATGAATCATGTTTAACTTGTGCTTTTTATTCAAACCATGCAAGTTTGGCTGCACTGTGCTTTAGTTGATCTCTGATGATCTGAAAAGGCACCTCCACTTAACTGTTGCTAAGAGACATTCAACTTGAACTGAAACCTTACAGTATTTGTGATTAAGCAACAGTATGAGTGAAAATGGAAACGTATTAAAGAGAAGTGCTTCCATTGTAATTCCAGTTCAAGTGAAGGATGTATGTGGAAGTATATATTAACACTTTATAATATTAAGAAAATAAAAGTGAGCAAGGCAGGGCATGATGCTCCTGCTGATGCAATTTCAAATATAGTTTCCAAATAATCTACTTGCACCATTTCGAACACACACACACACACACACACACACACACACACACACACACACACACACACACACACACACACACACACACACACACACACACACACACACACACACACAGATGTGTCAGTGTCAGCAAAATGCAGTTTTATAATCAATTTGGACTCGAGGGTGGAGTGGGTTGATGTTCCGTACAGCAAAGCAAATCCCAAAGTGACTGTTGCTCATATAATGCAAGCAGTGCAATCAATTTCACCAGTCTGACCAATGGAGAGATGGGTGTTGTGAAAGATATGAGCTGAGCTAGAGCTGGGGCAGGGAGTGACACTTTCCCAGTCCTCGTTTTGAGTGGGATGTGCTCAGTACTGTACGTACACATGCAGATCTCCATTTTGACCTCACATCCCTTTTTGCCTCAGGACACATTGCAAAGCTAGCTCTCATTTATACTGCAGTGATGCTGTCCTGTACTACTGTAGTAATGTAGTAATACTGCAGTAATGCTGTCCTGTACTACTGTAGTAATGTAGTAATACTGCAGTAATGCTGTCCTGTACTACTGTAGTAATGTAGTAATACTGCAGTAATGCTGTCCTGTACTACTGTAGTAATGTAGTAATACTGCAGTAATGCTGTCCTGTTGTGAAAATCAATAATAACGGTGGTATGAAATTTGAATTGCAGTTGTGTAATGCTGGATTTGAAAGTGAAATAATAAAAAAATATTTGTCCATGGTTACACTGCATAAACAACAGCAACAGTGGGCTTAAACAATGATTGAATAAATTATATGTATTTATAAATGATAATTTTACCCAGAGAAGAAACTTTCTAAGAAAATGTTACAAAACTACAGTTATATTCATGAACATTGAGGGCCAAATAATGTCCTATACACTGATGATTTTCAGATCCACCCTTTCCATTAAAGTTATGTACTTTAAAAAGGGTATGCTCATTTGATGTAGATTCATCAAAGTCATTTATATTCTATCGAGGTCTCTTGGTTTTATTGCCAATCTCATAAACGCGATTCTCTAAAACTCTTGGCTCCTTGAACAGTAGGGGCATCAGGTTTTTAATCTGGCTTAAAAGCCCATTAAAACTCATGAATCAGCTGGCGCGATAAGAAACTGTAGAGGACACTGCTTCCTTTCCCCTTTTAAGGACTGTGTAATCACTTCTCACATGTTTTACATAGATTAATGAGAGCAGAATTTGCTGGGAATCATGGTGAGCTATACCTCACAGACAGAGATGAGGACAAATATTGCCTTTGTGCTGTGAAATGCTAGTCTTACATTGTCTACTGGATATTAGTTTAGGTATTGCAGTAGAGATTTATGGGATTCAACAGTCTTGTGAAACCTTCAGTGGGCCTAACATGAGCTACAGTGCAACCAGAAAGTCAAATTAGCCACCAATCTGTCTACGTGTCCTCTTGGCTGTCCATGCATGTTGATCACTGGAATCAGTTATTGACTAAAGTAGGCTGACACAGAAAAAAGACACATACAGATCACACTTCTAGTCTTGAAATCATATATTGGGACATATATTGGGTCTACTAACAATCTCTCGTGTTGGCATTACCTTTAGTACACTACATTAAACTGCATAAATTGGGTGTTATAAAAGACCAGGTCCACAAACTAGACCCACATACCACATGGGGTTTTATATCAAACCTATCATTTCCCTGTGGAGTTTCCTGCAAATGAACAAAAAACTAAATTTAGTGTTATTCTTTTCCTTTTCTTTTTCCTTTTCCAGATGGCGAGGGTTTTTGTTGCTATGTGATTCCCATCAGCTGTCAGTGAGAAAAACTGTGTGTAAAGTATGGATGTAGCCTTTGTGCAGTGGTTATTTAATGTTCTTCTGATAACCACTTGTAGTGGCTGAGCAAACATCTGACTCTTCACACCAAACATAATCCAGTGTCCACAGAGCTGTTGCTGAAAAGAAGCAGTAGTTATTTAAAATAATAAAGATATACTTGAGATTTTGAAAGGGATTCCACAAACAAATTAAAATTTTTTTTACTACTTTTTATATTTATGCCTACAACACACACTTTATATAAAACATGGATGTAGTCACAGTGACATCACCTATTGACAAGTGAAATCCTGCATTGAAGAGATGACAGGAGGTGGATCTGACTGAGACGCTAAAAAAAAATCTACTTTCAGGTGAAAAGTTGGTGCATCCTTAAGCTTATTCTACTTTGTTGTTCTTTCGTCTCTAGTATGGTAAATAATTTACAAGATGAACTTTATGTTGTACTAGATAAGATTTGAAACGATTAATAACATAAACCCATTTAATTATGAGTCATTGTTAATCTCTGGCTCTATTCCACAGCATGTCTTTTGTCTTGTCCCCCTTCCCTTCACCTTCAGTTTTATATAAATTCTGTGTCAGATTTTCATGTAAGTATCCCAGGACATAGTATTTTATTTAAAATTTGTACAAAAATACAACAGGGTACCTTTATGATTGAATCACTAATTTGTTACTGACAAAGACAATGTATTCCTAATAGCGTTGCTTTAATCTGCCACCATCTCCCCATGTCTTCTGTTGCTAAGGCTTAGAGCAGAATAAATAACTTTGATTTATTACCTTTATCTAAATTAAATTAGCTTATTTACTTGTGCACGAGATTTTTTTGTGCGTGCCTGTCTCAGTTTTTAAGACTACTGCTACTCAACCTTTTCAGAGCTGTTGTAAAACATGCAAATCCATCCCAGTAAGCCAAAGCACACCTGTTGAAATTGACTGGTCTAGCCAAATCCGCCTCTTCAAAGCACCCAGAGAGAAAGCTGGACACTTCTTTCATTCAGCAGCCTCCATGCTCTGGGCACCGCTCAAGCCCACGCACACCTGTTCAAAGCGCCTCTTTCTGTCATCTAATTCCCGAATCATATCAAATGAACACATGGCGTATGTACAAACTTTTGCTTAGCTGCTTGATTTTAGATATTTTCTGTATATATTCCACTTGCTGAAAGTGATCAAATTGTATGTGCTTGAGAAATGATCTGATAGACTTTGGTTGTTCCTTGCTCCTACACAGCTCGTGAGGCACTAGTTGTACTGAATTTGACAGAAACTAATTTAAGCAGTGCTTTCTGCAGTCAATATTTGACTTATTTTGGGATGAAAGGAGGCATGGTTACATAAAGGTCTGGTGTTGAGACAAAGCAATAAATTCACTATCAAGAGAATGAAAGGAAAGATTGTAGTGGCCAGCTTTTACATAATCTAAACCCATCCTTATTGAGGACTTAAAAAATTAAACAAATGTAGTTTCTTTATCATTTTCCAGTAAGTAAGAAGCCATCTATCATGTCATACTGACAAGCAACTACAGAGTTTTCACTGGGAGATCAGAAAAAAGTTGCAATCAATGACTTCTTCATTTATACATCTTCCCATCAGTTCCCACTGTCACTCTCTCATCTCTCTCAATCTCTGCTAGTCTTTGTATGTCCCTGTTTATCATGTGTTCCTTTGCTTCCTGTCTTCCTCTCCCTGTAGTTATCTTGCATCTCTTTCAGCTCACTTCTGTCTCTCCAACTTCCCCTTTATTCTCCTGCCTTCTGTTTTTCTCTTTGTCTCTTAATTCCCTCATCGTCGTCACACGGTGCTAAAGCCTCAGCGATGCAAACTGACATGTTAAATATGGCTAATCGAAGGGTTTGGTGCTATTTCATTCGGCCTGACAAAAAATCAATTTATTCGCTCTCCTTCTTTCTGTGCATCATTTATCAACTCAAAAACAAACTTGTTTCTTGAGGTTTGTAACGATCAACTGTAAAAGAGTCATAAGCTTTGTATTTCAAAGAGGTATAACAATAAATTTCCTGCAATATTTTTAAGACTCAGGGCAAATTGATCTTGACATCTCTGACTGATGGCCAAGTGTACAATTTCACAGCTGTGGGTTTTGTTGTACTGACTCTCTTCCAAGTACAAATTCTAAAAATACTCTATTATATTAAAAACCTGCATTGTTTACGTTCATATTTTCTGTCCTTTCGTTTGCTGCCACATTACCGTGATTGCACACATCTACTTGTGAGATGCCAGTGGCTTTGAAAAATGTCAGTATTTCAGTATATAGTAAAAACAGGCCAGCTGCAACCTCATGTAGATCTGTGAAATAATACAAAACATTAACAGAATGTACTTTGTGTTGCACATTCAGCTCCAATGGATGGATTTTTCCACATTCTTCTAAATAAGAATTACTGAAATCTACTCAACATTTATGTGAGGATGTTTTTGATATGATAATAACAACCATGATAGAAACCAAGCTCATGTAAACTGTCTGACATTGTCTGTGTGATAATGTTATGAATTAGGATTAAAAAAATATCAGTGCTAACTATTAAAGGAGTCAAAGGGAGGCAAAAACCAGTAAAGGTATAATTTAAGATTTTTTGGTGATTCCCAAAAGAGCATCAAAAGACAATAAAATCAAATGACAATTGTTGAGACATCATTGTTTGCATTAATAAAGGCTGGATTGTGTTTAAACATTGTATTTTAGACTCAAATTATTATTTTGTCAAAGTTTGGGGATGTTTGTTATTGTTCAATAACCCCTTAGCTAAGGGAAGGGAATAATCATGGTCACTTCAAAGGAAACTAGCATTGACTGTTGGTGAGAAAAAGCAAGTTTCCATGGTAAAGCCTGATGTTTTGTTGACCCACTTATACTGTTCTCAGTGCTCCATAATTTATCCCACATTTTCTTTGAAATATTACAAAGGTTGTCAAATCATTTTTGAGTATTTACTAAATGTATGTGGCTGATGTTTTTGTTGCATGGGCATTTTTCAAATACCATATAGAGAAAGAAAGAACAGATAAAAACTAACTGACTAAAACTAACTTTTATCCAGTGTCCATTAGAGTTTCAGTATTTATTTGGGTGTGAGTTTTGAAAATGGCAAAACAAAAAGAAAATGATATAGAAAGACAAATCCTTGCAGGCGTGACTCTCCACAACAGACAGAGGACTTCAACAATCAACAAGAGCAACAGCAAGGCTGCTCCTCAGTGTGAGAGCAGCTGGCTGAAGTGATTACTGTGATTGCCCTGCTTCTACCCAAATGGTGACAAGACTGTAAGCAAGAAAATGAATGATTGGAAATGTCAGTTTAAAATGAGTTCAACTGAGATTTACATTTGAGGATTCTAATATGTGTTATTTAGTAATATGCACACAAATAAACTATCAGTGTTCTATTAAAAAAGACGATGACAAAAGTTTCAGATAATTCAGAGATTCTTTTTTTTTAATACCTAGATGTATGATTTACATTTAAAATGTGTTTCGTGAGCTGTAGCCTTTGATCTTTAACTAACATGAGAATTTGTATCACTACCAGTGAACAATTCTTATAAACATTTAAACTATCGCTCACATATAGGTTTATACCTTTTGACTCAAGCTTTCAAGATAATTCCCTTGTGGCCAATGGGAAATTTTATTCTTGTAATCAAAGTGAAGGTACTTCTGAGCTCCTCTTCGCATGTCATTTTGTCATCCACCATTGTCTAATCCCTCTATCTCCACAAAACGGCAAGGGCAGTGAATTAATAATACCCTCTGAGGGCTACGGCTCAAACCTCTTTCAAAAATGAGGTCTGACAAAGTCTCCACTCTAATTGTATAAGCATTGCCACTTTTCGCCCGCTTCCAGGCACATCAGTGGAAGTAATGCTTGCAAGAGCTGCCCTCTTGGCCCTGACGCTGCTGTCATATCTCTGCCCTGCCAACTACCCCCACAGCGGGAAATCAAATACACTTAATGGAGAGAGGAAACATTACGACTGTAATCGAACCTGGAACGAGATAAGTGTGTCACCAATCACCACCTTACTGCATATCGTCTCAGCGGTAGAAAAACCTTTTACCGTAACTACAGTGTCAGCGGTCCTCGTGATTTCATTTGAATGGTTGGATGACAAGGAGATTTATGTGTTCAGTGTATTCCACGACCTTGAGGCACACAAAGCCCATATAAAGCCATAATAAAATTTCACTTTTGCACAGCAGGAAAGCTTAAACTACAAAAAAGAAGTGTTTCACTGTTTGAGGAGAACACATTCACAGATGGTTACTCAGAGATCCACACATGTCCATCCACCGATGGCCTTAAGAGCTCCTGGTGGGCAACAGAGTGCGTGGCCAGTGGATCAAGTTCTCCCTTAGATTGAGGTCAGTCTTCTTGAACGCAGAGTTATACTAGTGCTCGGCTCACCACAATCCAGCTTCTGTTTCAGGGGAAATGGGCAGACCTCTGAGGGCAACCTCAAGGTGAAACACATGATAAGTGTTAGGGAGTATTCAGAGACACTGTATCCTGGATCTTTTTTCTTTTGAGTCAGAGAACTCAGGTTTCTGAGAGATGCTGACAGACACTGAAGGTAAAGTTAGCCCGAGAAGCAGCATTTGTATTGAAGTAGTTCAAAATAGTTGTTTCTTTACATTTTCTACAGGGAAGGTTTCTTTTGAATGCTTTTTAATTTTTTAACAAAGACATCCTTCATGACAAGTCTGTTGAACTCATCATCTATCTGCGGTTTCACAGTAATATTTAAGTGAAAATAAAAATTAAAAAGTACCAAAAGGTATTTTTATTCTTGTTTTCTATGTTTGTTTGTTTGTTTGTTTGTTTTTACATCCAGACACTTTGTTGATTTTGAGAATGAACCCTGCCAAATGAGTCAGGCTTAATCTCATGTTTAACTGTAAATGTTGTAACAAGCATTTTTATGCAGATGATTATTTCACATGACACTGACTCTTCCCTTGATTAAACCACTGCAAATCTGCTATAGGCTTTTGAAACATTTAGGCAATGTCTAATCACACTTAAACTTGCTTTAAAAAACGTTCCGTCACTCATCTCAGTGACTTCTTCAGTCTCAGCTTGATGCAGGTTCCCCCAACTTTATAAAGACACAATGACTGAAACTAGCACCACTGACAAACAATGGGCTATGAGGTCAGTTTCTTGATCATTAATATGCACATTGTCATGACCACTGATCAATGATAATTTGATCAATGCCCATGAGTATCATTTGCAGAGAGTTGGGAAATGGCTGCAATCATAGCAAGATGTATGATGGTGAACGATGTACCCTTAGACCTCCTCCTCAATTCAGAGATGGTCTTTCCCTTTTTGCATAAATGACCTCTTTGACTCCCGGCTCAAACCAGCGTTCCTCCCTGTCCGGCATATTACTCAGGGCCGCTGTATCTGTGGGGATGGAGTTCGCTCTGTGTTGTCAGATCCTAATGACACCCAGTTTGTGCTCCAGTGGATGATGAGAGTCAAACCTAATAAATACTGATCCGTATGGATTGGTTTACAGTGCACATCAACTTTTAAATGTCCCCTATTATTGATGGAAATCTCATAGTGATCAATGAATCAATAGTGAATTCTGGTATGTTTGAGCCAATGACTTGGAGCCCTCTTTTCTATTTCTTCTGTGTACAAGTTGGACACAATGGGTGAAACTGGGGAAACCCAAGGTACATGCATGTTTCTGCCTGTAGTACTGACCCTTGTATGTGAAATATGTGAAATGAAGACTCGGTTCTGAGAGCAAACACAATTAGTGGGTGCTAAGAGGTTCGGGTCACCCTGTAATCTCTTACGACCTACCTCCACTCCGTCATTGACTGGAACACAAGTGAAGAGAGATGTAACATCATCATGTTTATAAGGTTGGGGAAAGCTGCATTTAGCTGAGACTGAAAAAGCCACTTTGATAAGTGACAAAATGTTTCTCCTACTGAAAACGCTACATCCAGACAAATAGAAGCTACATTTTATGGGGTTTTTTTTATATTAAAAAGTAAATAATTCCATGTATATTCTTGAAAAAGTGACATAGCTCCTAATGCAAAACCTAAGAGTTACAGTTCACTTTTGCCTTGCTCAAATGGTCAAGCCACCTTCACACTCTCACAGGGTAATATTGTGCAGAACCAACATCCTTCTCTCCTCATCATGGTGATACAGTGATACATTAACAATAAATAATGAAGAAATTCATCAGAAGAGACTTTGCATATAGATAGCCTACTTAAGCCGGAAGCGACTATTAACATAACTTGCTGGAGACTGGAGGATAATTAGAGTGGCTCGCCTTCTTTCCCTTCCTTTTCTGTGACTAATAGAGAGACGATGGTGACAGAGGGAGGATACTGTTGTCACAAGACTACGGTTCATCAAAAAGACACTAAACTTTTGACAAAGTTGGGAGAACCCTTATAATCTGCAGATGTGCACAGGAAATACAGTAATCAGAGAGAAATTTTTAAATGGCTCTAGCTCTAACAGTGTAATTTCTAGTGGACACGAGCGCCTGCTCAGTCATAGAATTTGCAGCTTTAGATGCTGGAAGTCGTCCTGCTTATTACAGCCAGATGATTTTATGATATCCTGAGGAATATGCAACTTGTCTCACCTCAGTGGGTGTTAAAAGACTTTTCAGGCTCATAAACCAAGTTCCCCCCATGTTTTTGCTTTTTAGGCCAAACATTTATCCTAATCCTAAACCCTGCATGTAAAAATGTTATGACAGACTAATTGTGCTAGAGCTGTGCAGCTGTATTAACATTTTAGTGTCCACTCATTGGCTCTTGTACTTTTGTGTGAATCAGCTGATTGTAAACTGACAGATGACTCCCTAATTCCCTCTGGGTTGTCTTCCAATGCTTACTTAATTATACAAATCTCTTAAAACAGGTCATTAAACACAGAATACATTAAATATTATAAGGTTTTCAATTCCAGCTATCAAACATTCTTCCTTTACTTTGGTTGCACAAGATTTGGTGGGGTAGCAGTAGGGCTGCTGTGGAAAATTGGACCGATTTCCAGAGTTTTATTGTAGAATTAGAAACATTGCCCATTGTGTAATTAATGTTGGCAGAGTGACAGGGATTTTTAAATATGCGTGCACCTGTTTTCCTCATAACCTTTCCAATCTGTTGTTTGCTGCTGTCAATAGCTTTTCACTGGCTTTAGCTGTTGCAGTTGTTATGGAAACTGTGGCTTATTAAGGATGTTAATGCTCTTTATCTGCCGTTTTAATACTTGGTCTTGGTAACACACAACTCTAATTTTCTTGCTGTTTCATGTAATATTAAAAACAGAAAAAGAAACCAAACAACAATGAAATGATTAACAACTCATGTAGCTCAGGTTTGGATGACACTGCAAATTAAGGAATGCTGTACATGCCAAAAAAATGCTGAGACACGACAATTATGATGCACAAAAACTTTCTTGAGGGCACCACCTGCAGGGTCAGGTGATGTTTAAACAGCTGGAGATCCCACAGCAATTATATCACACCATTTTACAATTTTGGATGGCAGTTACAAAATAACACCCTTCCCTAAGATTTCCGCAACCAAAAAAAGCCTGCAGGTGTTCTTTGGGATATTAGCTGAAGAACAAAATGCAGTGTCTGTGTTTTCCCAGCAGCATTTAGGTTGCTATCACATTATTCACAAAATAAAAAAAGAATGGGACTCTGTGTGAAATGTGCTGCTCTGCAGTTAGCGTTCATATATTTGAGTCAAGACTAGAACTGATGTGTAAAAATGAGTGGCCATAGAAAGAGAGGCGTGTTAGTGGTACAGCCTTCTGATTTGAAAAGTGTCATGTTGAGACCTGAAAATTGATTCAAGGACATGACAGAGCCCACATGCTATTACTCATGTGCATGACTGCTGCTTTCTAAAGGTTTGCTCGAGACCACCGGTCATGCATGCCAGTCTAAGAGTGAAATGTCAGTGAAGACAAAGAGATTTGTAGATAAAAATAGTCAGTTTCCATACTTCCATACTTACTCTGAGACATGATGTGACAATGTTAGCTAGCACATACATAAACAGTATGCAGCAAAACTGAATGAAGACCTGGTTGATATTGCTAAAATGTTAGATCATTATGATTCCTATACATTTAATGTAAATATGTCCTTCTTTGATAAAGATCAAGTGTAATCCAGCTAATTTCTTAGCAAAGTTAAAAAAAAATTCTAAATCAACTGCAGGAAAGGTGAATGCACACAATTTTAGTGAGATTTCACTTAATATATTAAAAATATAAATAAATAGAGGTTAGCCTTTATTTATTTATATTTAAATTGGATCCTTACTCATGGATGAAACCAGTCCCACAAGCACCTGCAGAGTGATGTTCTGCCATTCTTTAAAGCTGATTCTTTTTAGCTGCTCTGTGCTGGAGGGGTTTTGTTGCCTTCAACGTTCCACTTTAAAAATACTCCAAATGACTGGCTTCTAGTCAAGGACAGAGTCAATCGGGTCATCTTCTTCTAAAAGACTTTTGCATTTGTTGCAAAGAAATACAAATTTCTTGAGACTGAAAAAGCCATGTATGAAAATCACATACCTATACTTTCTGCACATACTTATGTACATAATCTAACTTGCACATTGCAGACTACATTATGCAAACGCTTTGGGTGAGTCATGTTAATGACCCATGAAATCAATAAATAAACACATTAAAATATATTTTGGACTTGGATCTATCTGTATATATCAGGCTTCTTTTCAGTTTCATCTGATTTCCTTTGCAGTATTTGAGCAGTCACAGAAATACTCCAGGTAATTCTTTAAAATGTCGACTCATTAGGCATTAGATACAGCCCAGGCTAAAAAGAAAAAAGAAAAAAAATGAAGCTGTATAGTGTTTACAGGTCTAGCCATGTTCAAGCAATTATCCCTAATTGGAAATTACATGTGCACTCACTTTTGTTGCATTGCGTTTGTATGGTTTTAATGTAGCCTGTCTGTGTTTAATTGTACATAATTAAAATACATTTATTATAAGATTTGTTGTGCCAGTAACACTGTACAGTGCTGGAATCTATTTAGCAGTATGTTTCATACATACTGCACGCCGTGACTGAATATGTATAGAAAAGCAGGACAATGATGCTGTTTACAAATATCAAATTTATCACATGATTACTTTGCACCATGTGAGACAAAATTCAAGGCAATATTTTTCTAGGTCATCTGCCATTTCCCATAAATGACTATTTCTATAAAAAGAACAACATGTCAAATAGCAATGTTTAAAAAAACACTGACAAAGTGAAAGCAATTGCTTTGTAGTAATGATCCGCCTGGAATTATCACTCAAATCTGCAGCTCCCCTCTTGCTGTTTTCAGCAGGGGGAAAATCACTACAAATTCACTGCATACTACCTGCCCAGCATGAAAAAGCAGACAGATAAGGTTAGCAACAAAGTGGCCCCACAATTTCCAAGAGACTGATTTTGCAAAATGGCCTTCTTTCTTGGTCAGCACTCTCTCAGTCCATGGCAATGTAAAACTTGCTTCACTGTGGACAGTGATGTTGGCCTTCCAGCAGTTTCCAATTCATGGCAGGATGTAGCCTTGATGGTTCTTTGGTTGTTCCTGAAATTTGTAACAAATCTCGTCTCATCTGTGGGTGACCATTTGGGTCTGCTTTCAGACTTCGGCAAAGTGGTGACACATCTAAATAACTTGTACTTATGTACAATTGTTTGAACAGATGATCTTGACTCATTAAGCTTCTGAAATGACTTTCCCTAAGCCTTGTTTTTACCACTATTGACAATTTGTGGAATATACTTAAAAGCTGGGTCTGTTCCAGGAAACCAGAAAGTTTAAATGAACTCCACAAATTCTACCAAGAAAAATGGTCAAATATCCAGTCAGAATTATTCCAGAAGCGTTTTGATGGTTACCAAAAGTATCTGATTGAGATGCAGCTTGCTAAGAGACATTTAACCAAATATTAGTGGAGGTGTATAGGCAGCCTGCACGTTTGGTCTTGTGTGGATTGGAGAAAATCTAACACAGCTTCAGTCTTTTGCACAGAATTTTATGTAAAGTCATTCAAGAGATATGCTGTATAATCATTCCACCCTGGAAAAAGAACAGTTCAAAGAAATCAACAAAAGCCCAAAATTACCATGACATTCATGCCCATAATGAATGCATGCAAACTTTTGACAATAGTTGTATATTTAACTTCAGTCTCTGAAACCTTACTGCTTCACCCTGACAGCTGTGTTTGAGAGGGAAATTACTTTCCAGCTGCTGCTGATGGCAATGACGTTTCTCTTTGTTGAAGACAAGACAGGAGGAAGGAGAGAATGTGGAAAGATTGTCAGCAGCATTCATTCCCTCTCTCAGTTGACGATGGATGGCTTCAATGCGTCCTTCACTGCCGGCCTCTGATAAGCCCTCTTTCAGAGACCCAAGGAGGAGGGCCCTCTTAATGGAATTGCTCTCATCTGGGTAGCAGTGGTCTATCGACTGCTCTTACCAGTGAAAGAGGACCCCGTTTGTGAACTGGATGAACCGGGAGATTGATGAGGCTTTGCTGTGTCAAATCAGCCCAGCATTGTCTCCTATCCAGCCCGAACCCTTCAACAATCTATTTAGGAGGGTATAATTCAATTCTTAACGGCTACCCTGAGGTACCCCTGAGCAAGGTACTGTCCCTACACACTGCTCCCCGGGCGCCTGCTTAGTGGGCTGCCCACTGCTTCACTGAGTGAATGGGTCAAATGCAGAGAAAAACAAGTAATTTCCCCATGGGGATCAATAAAGTATCCATTATTATTATTATTATTATTATTATTATATCTATGTAAAAATGAAATGTTTGTACTGGACTGCAAAAGCTGTGCAATGCCAATACATGTCAGCCTCCAGTGAAGCAGCTTGAACAGCCGCCATGCAACTGGCGAGAGGAAACACAGCGTAATATATTTCACTGTCTGTGTTATAATATGAGTTCCAAAAATATAGCATATATTGGAAAAAAATGGATAATAGATAGCTATCAGTACAACAATAAATGACACTGTGTACACTTTTCTCATTTCTGCCTGAGAGAGAAACTTTTGATTAAACTAATAAAGTCAACCAATGTCAAAGGACGATTTTTTCCCCCCAAAATGTGAAAAGTACAAAAACAGAAGAGTACTTTATCTAGTAGCAGTAGCTGTCTAACATTCTGTAATACAACAGATATCCTCTGAGAGTTCAGGAGGCAGACGACAGTCTGATAAGATACTTATCTCCACTGAGGCTCTACCGCCTTATCGCTCTAATAGAGGCTCTTACCTTTTGGCTCTGACACAGCCAGACAATGATCCATTCTCAATAGGACTTTCAGCTCTGTGTGGAGGAAACTATTTGTTTGCTTGATTTCACTGTCAGTCTTATAAAACCTTGAAAGTATTTGAATTGTGTGCACAGAAAACTACATTAACATCTATACAGGATATGTATTTTACATCTATATCTCTAATATCTACAGAAGAAAATTGGTATAAAAGTCTTTTCATTGTAAAATTAGAACGTAAAGCTGCTTATGTGCCTGTGTTCATGGTTATCAACAGCATTAGCGCTATATTTTTGTGAAAAGCAATTTAAAATATTGCTTGATGGCAAAAAGCCATTCCCAAGATGCAGTTGTCCCCCAGTAATGGAAAGTCCTTTGTCTTTTCTGTGAGCCCTGTCTCTCCCATAGTCGTGAAGCCATTTGGCCAATGTAGAGGTCCATTCATCAGGTCTGTGAGTGCCCTCATGTCTGATCATCCGTCAGTGGCTTCCTTATGTCTGTGACATCCCTCCTGCTGCTTCTCAAAATAGAGCATGAGATTAGGAAGATGAGAGCATTTTAGCCTGGTCCCAGGAGGTCATTAATTCCCTCCATCCAACCTTCCAATCACCCAAGTCTCCACCTTTTCCTTCCAACATCCATCCTTTCAATAGCCACCCTGTCCACTTTCCTTCCCCTCCTCATTCTCTTTCTTTCCTTCTCCTCCCAATTTTCCCTACCATCTTCACCTGATGGAGCCATCATGGGAAATCACTGTCGAGTATGTGCTATGCGGTATGGGGGAGGGCATCATCAGTCACAAAATGACACACTAGTCCAGCAACAGACACATAGTCGGGCACAGAAGATAAATATTGACTGAAAGCAGAAAGAGACAATCAAAAGTTTTGGAACAACCAAAAATCTTGCACAGTTTACTTGTGGATCATTATGAACATAAGATAAAAACAAAACAATAAGAAATAGGAGATTATATGACTTTACATACAACTAAAAGATTACACCATTGCAACCTCCTCAGATGAACAGCAGATTTGAACCTAAGCACTGCTTGCTGTGAAACAACATTGATTAAGATTGCACTATTGTGTCTCCCTGTGAACAGTAGGTTTTAATTGTACAAGTTATTATAAGTAATTATAATTGACATAAAAATACAAATAAACAGATTTAACACTCTATACGTGTCTCTCTTTCTATCTTCTTTATTTTTTGTCATTTATTAGAGACAAACTGTGGGTGCAATCAGTTTTTCATTGTCTATTAAAATTTAGAGATTCATCTGTGTATCCGTGGTTTGTTAGATCCTAATCCATGTGTCACAGGTTGAGAGACAAGGTACTCGCTGGAAAGTTACCAGTCTATCACAAGGCCTACAAGATAATAGTAATTATTATCAGAAAAGCAAATGATAAATTAAGTTGTGTTGGGAGACTACATGCACAATGACGGGGGTGCAATAAATGTATCTAATTATAGCTCTGATTTTTACCCAGCAACAGATGACAAATGTCTGTTGTAATGGCCCAAGGTGACAAAAACAACACTCTGAGGTCAAACGTTTGTCAGTCATTCCACACTTAGCATCTCATTAAGTAGTTTATCAAAAGCAAGTGCACAATAGGAGTCTGCTCGCATGGTGAAAATAAAGCTACTTTCAGCTGCTCTGTTACTCACAAAGGGTCACCACAGCGGGTAGATTGACATGTTTGATTTGGCAGAGTTTTACGCCAGATGCTCTTCCTGATGTAAACCCCCATTATTTGTTCATGTAATAATCCAGTTACAATGCAGTTATTGCCTCACCCTTTCTACAATGTAATTGTGAGTAATGTGATATATATCAGATCAAACCAAGAAGCTGTCATCCTTGTTAAGATCTTAAAAGGTTGTCTTCAGGGCATTGCCATTCTAATTAGTAGGAGGGTGTTCATTAACCGGAGACTTATGATACAAGTATCTTTGCTGTTCTAAATGAATGTGAGAATAAAAAAATGTAGCAGTACAGACAATGAATATGACTTATTAGCATGTAAGTCATAGTAAACTGTACCAAATCTGAGTTTAATTCACCAATGTGAAAAATATAAAAAATATGATTGCCGCTTCCCAGAATTGCATAACTCATGGTTCCACCTTTCTTAACTGCACTACTGTATAATTCTGTATAAACAAACATTCTGTACAATACGATAATTTTAATTCTACAACAGTTTATAACTTGCATAGTTCATATTTCTGTATAGCTTTCATATTTGTATCCTGTTCATAGCCTGTACACCACTACAGCCTGTACATACTTATAGTTATAGCATATTCATAACATACCTTCATACCGTGTACATTATAACATACCCATAATAGACCCATATTTTGTACCCTCATACCTATAACAGACCCATTTCTGTAACATATTTACATATCTATATTATTGCTAATATATATTTTGTAATATATCTATATCATGGCAAAAGTACTTCTGGATGGATGCAAACTGCATTTCGTTGCCTGTACTTGTGACATGTGCAATGACAATACAGTTAAATTCTATTCTATTCTTTAGCAGCAACAACTGCACCCACTCACCTCTGATAACTCTGACACCTGATAATTTCACCCCACTGATTTTTCCTGGACTGCTTTAGTGCTGCCACGCAGCAAACTTTGTGTGTGTGAAATGCTCTTTTCAGATACCGCCACAGCTTCTGAATAAGTTTCAGCCCCTAATCTTGACTCGGCCATGGCAAAACTTAGATGTAATTGCATTTGAACAATTCAGAGCTTTTTGGTTTACTCCAGATATTTCACAAGCCCCTGTCTTTGAAACAAGTTCAACTTTCACAAGTCCACAGAACATTCCCTCCAAAGCTGCAGGGGTCATAAAACTGTGTTAATGTTTTATTAGGTTAGCGGTTGTTTATACCTTGTCTCTCCCATGAATATCATTTCATGTGCTACTGGTGAGCCCTTTCGGGCAACTTCATGCTCATTAAAATGGAATATTTATTAAATGATTGTTTAAATAGTAAATAGGCTTGCATGTGTTGAATCTAGCTGAGATCCTTTATCGATGCAGTTCTGAGGGCTTTTTGGCTTCAGCAACTGAGAAGGTGAAAACTTTTTCACACAGGCCCACTTGAGATTACATAATTTTTTATGACTCAAACACAAAAATAGAAGAAATACAAAGTGGGCACAGCACTGTATTTGTGTAACCACCAACAGCCATGAACATAAAGCTGCACATTGGATGAATCTTCTGTCATCATTAGAAATAATGAAACATACTGCCGGCACTGCCATGGGATTAATTCTGTGGAATCTGTTGAATGAGCGTTTTTCCAACAGTATTTTATTGAAGTGTTAATGCTAGTTAATATTTGTTGTTGTTGTTGTTGTTGTTGAATGGTGAAACAGATGGCCTGAGTGTTAAATTACTCCACTGATGAACGAACTAAATGATCAACTGTTAAATACTAATGTTGATTGTTATTATTGAATGATTATAAACTAACACAGACTGTAGACACAACAATTCCTCTCAGTTTGAATTTGTGTAAAGTTTAATGGGTGATTCTTACAAATGCTTGTCAAAGAAATTTATTAAACCATGTAAAGTGAACTTAGTAATCACTTCAGAGGTACAGAGTGAAGGCTACCACTCTGTCGGTGGCCTTCGAAGGCTACCATGATGGTAAATGGCCTGTATTTGTATAGCGCTTTACTAGTCCCTAAGGACCCCAAACGTCCAGTCATCCACCCATTCACACACACATTCACACACTGGTGATGGCAAGCTACATTGTAGCCACAGCCACCCTGGGGCGTACTGACAGAGGCGAGGCTGCCGGACACTGGCGCCATCGGCCCCTCTGACCACCATCAATAGGCAATGGGTGAAGTGTCTTGCCCAAGGACACAACGACCGAGACTGTCCAAGCCGGGGCTCAAACCGGCAAACGATTACAAGGCGAACTCCCAACTCTTGAGCCACAATCAAAATGTAAAGTACAAATAGGTCCATAAGTAAGGTCAATGACAATTTTTTATGGCTTTACCTTGTGTACCACCTGTGTGGAGTTGAAATCAGTCAATTAATTGTTTAAGAATTAGAGCCATTTTATAAATTCAAAGGTTTAAAATTCATTGGAAAAGCTAATATAGTTTTAAATATAATGATTACTTTTTTAAATGCTTGATAATTTAAAGTCTAGAAGTCACTGACATCACCAAATGCTGTGTCATCTACCTTGATGTGCTCTGCTAGGCCTTTATTATAGCCACCTTCTGTTGCTGTTTGTTTGTGGGACTCACTGATTTCAGTTTTATCTTCCAAAACTAAAAAAAAAAACATGCTTTGAAAAATTCTTGGTTTGCTTTTGCAGTAGACCGTGAGTCATTATCATTTTGCAATATGAAGCACCATCTAATCAGTTGTTTAACATCTGGCTGAATATGTGTAGAGAGTATAGGCCTGTACACTTCAGCATTCAGTCTGTGACTTCTGTCAGCAGTCACACCATCAGTACACAATAGTGACCCAGTTCCACTAGCAGCCAGACATGCCCATGCCATACCATTGGCTCCCCCATGTTTAACAGATAAAGTTTTATGCTTCAGATCGGGAGCTGTTTGCTTCCTTGCGTGTACTTTTCTCTTCCCATCATGTTAGTACATGTTAATCTTGGTTTCATCTCTCCAAAGATGTCTTTCTTTTTCTTTTCAGAACTGCGCAGAATCTTCTCAGCGTAATCTGGCCTTCCTGTTCTTGAGGGTAGACGGTGGATTGTACTACAACCACAAAAAGATTTATTTGGAATGTATTTATTAATTGGTAATAATAAATAACAACAATTTTTAGAGTGAAAAATATCATTTCAAAGCCCAAATACGACAATTATGGGGGCCAGTTTAATCGTGTAATCAGTCATTAAGAGCAAGAAGCGTTGTTCATTATTCAAGCAGCATTTACCAAATGCTATTTATATATATAAACTTTCTCACTTTGTCTTAAGAATTGAGGGGTGTTTTTCGGCTCTATAGATGTATTCACACTGTTCATATTGTAGCTGCAAAGCTGTGCCTAATGAAAGCTGGTATGTAAGTAGCTACAGCAGCAAAGAAAATAACACAAAAGATTATCCTGCTTAACTTAATATAATGAAACAGTAATGAGTCAACTAGGCTTTGCATTAATCAGCCTGCACAACCCTGCACAACACACGGAAAAGTGATGTTGTCTCTAACAGGCCCAGACTAATTTTCTTTTGTCTCAGTTGAGATTTATTTGATCTCTTCTTTCTTGTGTTGAAGGTATTATTTTTGTTTTCTTTATTTGAAAGACAATTTTGGAAGGCATTATTGTCTTTCTTTCTAAGCTATATTAGATCATCACATGTGTAATATAGCACAGTGTTTGGCTGTTGTTGACTTCAGACAGTTAACTAGAGCCAGAGCAGCTTTTTAAAAATCTTTTACAAACAAACAGTCAAACCAAAGTCAGCATTATATTATAACACTAAATATCATATACCTTAATTTTTTTGTATTAAAAAATCTCACACAATACATTTTGGCCTTAAGAGAACATTGCAGGCTTTAAAAGAAGTATATCAGCTCTAATACAAAGCACATGACAAAAGACAACTACCCCTCCTCGGCACAATATCTGGTTAATATAATCCAAGAAAAATTCTAAAGAGAGAACAGAGTGCTACTCTTTCTGCTCTTTTTGTGGTTTTAAATCAATGCTAAGATGATAATTCAGTTACATTTCTTCACTGCAGGCAGGGGGCTGCGTGAGCGAATCACTGTAAGATGAACGGTCCATTTCACTGAAATCATTGCTTTTCCTATTGATCATCTGATGCAGGTCTAGCCCGAGTCCAGATATAGTGCTGAAGAAACATATACATCGCATTGGAGGAAAAAAACATGCAATCTCTGCCTGGAGGTCTACCACACACACACACACACACACACACACACACACACACACACACACACACACACACACACACACACACACACACACACACACACACACACACACACACAAAGAGATGATGATTGGTAGCCTCATCTGAGCAAGCTGATTGATCAAACACACACTGTCGGCAACTAATTCCCATTAAGACTGTCTAGCTGTTCTTTGTTATTTACTTTGCAGTAACATGAAAGCTAGTTAGCAGTTTGTCATGTTTCCTCCTGCTCTGTGTGGCTTTTTTTTTCAAAGTTTCTAATATAAGAATGATTTAACAGTGGCATGTCTTCTCTGCTGTAATAACTGGAGCATGCATTTTACAGAAGGAACAAAGCACAGCGCTCGCTGGACACTATCTCATCCAAGAGTGTTTGGTTTTGTTGTCCTTTTTGTTCTGTCTGAAGGAAACTTTCTGCTACAGTGCCCACACAGTATTGAGTAAGCATCTGGAATGAGTCATAGCCCCTCTAATGGAAATCCATTTAGCCTGGTCTGAAGTATAAGTCTGCGCAGGGAAGCATAGCGTCACGCTGAACTGAACCTCTGGCTATCGTTCACAAGGGAGGACAAGTAGGCAACACTCAAGGTGAAAAGACCAGCCTAGACAATCAACAGCAAAGATATGACTGTTGTGTGACAATAGACGTGTTTGCAGTTAATGACAATTTTTTTTATGAAACTAATTTTAAGGTCAATCTATTTTTTTTAAATACAATAGAAAACTTTTGAACAATCCAGGGATCATACTGCTATGCAGTCCAGTCCAGAGTCTTTATGATGGACGACACTCAGTGAGTGTCCTCTCTCAAAGAATTATCAGATTTAAATGAAAAGAACCAGGAAGGCTGCAGAATATGGAGAAAAATGCAGATTCGTGGCTCATTAATATTTACATATACTTCAAGCAGAGGGAGAATTGGATTTTGAGGCGGGCCTTTTATGCATTCTGCCTCTTGATTGTAACGTTGCTGCAGCCCATGAGGCAAACTATGAATACATTTGAAGTGAATCTTTTAATGGAGACATGAAAGGAGGCCTGTGAAGGTCAGCTACTCAGTAGTGCTGAGAGCAACTGAGCTCCTTTAACCTCTTTGTGTCACTAAAAAATTGAATAAGAAAGGTTTCCTTTTTAAAGTGTAAGTGCTGTAATTTAAGACTAAAATGTATATTCTTCTCTTTTATCACTGGAATTATGAAGCCTAATGTTTTCTCAGTAGCAGGCAACCATTTATATAAAGCCTTGCTGCTGGTGGATATAAGCAATCAATCTCTAATTGCTTTGTTGAATATTAGCAGACAAGAATTATATTCAACAAACTTTTATGGAAGCATGTTTGTGTAACGTTGATGTTTTCTTTAATGAACACTTACATTTAAAAAAAAAAATTGGCCCCAATTCTCCATTTTTGTATTGTTTGAGGTGAATAACTACAGTGAACACTTGTGCTTTTACTTTGGTTCTTTGGGGAAAGACCTCATGGTGGTTTGGGTGGAAACTTGTTTGCATCACCTGGAACCCTTAAGGAAATTTTCCCAACCTGCCAGATAGCCTATATACGTCACGCACTCACTTGCTTGTTTCAACGCATGATGAGAATTTTCAAATTATTTAAATAATCCGTCCTGTAATTGTGCTTGATCTGCATTGTGGCCACTCAAGATGCTCAGCGGAGGATTATAAGGGAAAGATTTTCTTCAGCTTCACATGTGTGTAAGGGCTGGGACTGAAAAATGAAAATATAAAATATTCCCACAAGGTCTGCTTCATGTTCCTGTTTCTCTTCCACAGATTGTGTTAGTGTCACTTTAGAGTATCATATCAATACTGAAAGAGTAATAGGCTCCATCACCTTTTTCTTTGTGGTGACTTTCTACACTAACTTTTATAATTTGGTTCTGTGCGTCTGTGGGTTGGTTCAAAAAATTTCATGATTCATTTTCTATTCTGTGCACTTTGTCAGCCACCAATTTATTTTGAAGGCCTTGAAGGTAAATCTGTTGTCAGTCGACTGGTGATGTGAATTTAGATATCCCCTGCCAAGGACAGACCTGGTAGCAATAAGAGACATGAAACAGAAAGGCATAAAGAAATGCAGGAAGGTTATATTTAGGTCTAAACTACTTTTCTTTGTCATTTATTTGTTGTTGATTCTGCCTTGTGTGCAGAATTATCTTCCGTGATGATATGAACAGGATTTAAGAAATCTTTTGTTAAAAAACCGAAACCTGCAAGACCTGCAACCCAGGTCTTGTTTCAGTTGCTTAACCCTTTAAGACCTACCATAGAACCAAGTCCGCCAGAGCTTATATTATATTTTTACATGCTGTGGAGCCATTTTTGGGAGCATTTCAAGTTGCTATACATCAATACAACCATTATAGCCCAAATTTTAATAATATGTCTGCATTAAGTGCATAGAAATTACATAAATTGCAAGAAAGTGCAATAAACTACAAAAAAATTGAAAAACTTTTTTTTTTTAACATACATTTCTAGTTAGAGAAATTTAAGAGGCTTATCCCTCAAAACTGTAAATACAAAAAAGTTGCACAAAATAGTTTCCCAACACAGGAAATTTATTTTGAGTGTCTTCATAGTTTTATTTTTGAAATACACCAATGTTTATACACTGTAGGAAAAACGAAAATAAATATTATAATGCAAATTTGCAAAAAAGCAGCATATGCATCAAAATAAACTATTTCCAGCAGCGCAATATGAGTCCTAAGCATCCCAGAAACGACACAGAAAGTCATAAAGTCAAACATAACTCATGAGGCCCTGATGGTAAAAAAAACTACATTTCCTCGAAAATGACGTCACTTCTGGTTTCGGGCAGGTAATCGCGGACATGCGATAGTTCACGCTGACGTCTATTCTAATGTAGGAAGTGTTACGAACAGCTGATCGGATCGGCAAAGCGTGTTTCTGGAATATTATGTTTTTGTTGCTGCAAGTGCTTTTTATGCAATTTTTGCAAAGCTATATGTGGAAGGAAACTGTGACCTAGGACAAGCTGATGGCATAAGATGCAAGTACAACTCCTCCGGTTTCATATGCAAAAAAAATTATTGCGTTAGCTTACGTGGTTGCAGTTCTACAAGGATTTAAAAGTAGTTGCGCAAAACGGAGCGTGCCTGCTCTGACCGGCTTTAAAGGGTTAAGTAATCCAGCATAAAGCACAAAATAAAATCTGCTGATTTTAATTCTCTTGTCCAATTCAGAGTTGGAGCTTATCATGGGGTGAGAGGTGGGGTCACTAATCTCTCAGAGGCCTAACATTTGGAGTTAGACAACCATACATGCTCACATTGACGTCTATCAGTTTAGTCTTTGGGAGAAAGCTGGATTACCCAGAGAAAACCCACACAGGGGGAGAACATGCAAGTTCAAACAATGCATACATTTGTCATATGTAAAGATTTTCTTTAAAAAAGCCGCTTTATGACAAAAAAAAAAAAAGTTCCCACAGCACACTTAAGGTATGACTATGCAGCGCATTGTTGCTGCCAATAAACTAGTGGATCATATGTCTTTGGAACAAATGAGGTATCTTCTGACCTTCACAGGGACATCAGCAATTGCACTGTGGGTACTGTGGGTTATGCAAACCAGGCTGTCAAAAAGATCCAACAAACTGTCTTTCGCTGCGGTTGCAGCCACTCCTGCCTCAGATGATGATGACTGTTAAGCTGTTTGTGGTATCATGAGGTTTGTTCTACACTCTGTCAATCAAACCTTATAGCAACAGGGAAACCACCTGTCGAAACTAGGGTGAAACACACCAAGATCTCATTTAGTTGAGGTCACATGATGTGGGAGTTTTGAACCACGCTTTGGAGAATTGTTTCGAAACATGCTTACGGTTAGCTCGATACAGCTTTGAGACATCAGTATCGAGCGTTCAATCTATAGTTGTCTGTCTCTCTGTGATAGCCCTGCGGCAGACTGGCGCAGGGCTAACACAAGGGTGTACCCCACCTCTCGCCCTGTGACAAGCGAGATAGGGTCCAGATCCACCTACCACAGCCCTGAATTAGATAAGTAGAAGAAGATGGATGGATGGATTCACAGAGTTCCACACATACAATAATGTATTATTCAGTAGCCATTCATAATGTTCTCCCTGTGACAACTATAACAGTCTGTACATTCATCACAAGGAGATTTCTAATATGTGATAATATACTTATCTATCCTAATTACTAGGTTATGTTGTCTTCTCCATCTTCATCGCCTAAAGCTCGAGGCCTCAATTTCAAATAAATGACTAATTCTTTTGATCTAAACAGCAGCACAGTGTGAGCAGTAGAGTGTTTTATAGCTTTTCACTATCTGTCTGTGGGGATGACACCTGACATAGCGATCGAGATGATCTGCTGTAACATCAGGTCACACTGAGATTTGCTCTTTTTTCAGAGAGAGACACGATGACTCTAGCCCTGTGCCTGTGCTCTCCATTTAGCTTAACAAGGCTCACACAGAGCACTATAAAAGTGCTGCTTGTCTATTAATACCAGGAAGCACCTGCTGTCTGTTAAAACATCTGGTTTTGTTCCTGTTGCACTGTTTAAAGCATCTTTGGGATACTGACCGCAGGAGTTGGCAGGAACAGATTACTTTAATTAAATGCATCCAGGAATAAAAGACGACTACAGGCTGTCACATCCTAAATGAGACACAGTGCTGCCCTTTAAATATGCCTATGGAGGTAAGAAAACTGCATGATGAAGGCACTCTGCATATTTTGTTTACATAGCCACTGTAAGCTAAAGAGAATAACGAGGTATAAAATATATACTTTTTTTTTAATTGGGGGGGGGGGGGGGGGGGGGGGGGTGTTAATATTTCCATTTTCTTTTTATGATGTTTATTAAAATGTTCAGTATTAAACAGGAAATTTAAACCTTTAAACTTGTTCTAAGTGTGTTGTCTTTCTTGGAATTGTACATACACTAATCATGGGCATGAATGGTAGTTTTGTACTGCTGGCAACACGACATCCACAGATCACGATGCTGCCACCGCCATGCTTGGGAGTACATATAGTGTTCTTAGGTTAGAAAGCCTCACCGTTACTTTTAAGTATTTGTCTTCTTCCTCATTTATTTTGTTTTCCTGCATATTTACTTATACATTTCACATCATCAAATATATTTTAATATTAGACAAAAACAAAAAAAAATGTAGTTTTTAAATGATCATTTCATTTAAAGGGGAAAAAAGCGATTGAAACCTACCTGTGAAAAATTCTTATGTACAGTTGTTTGATGATTTCCAAATCTGCAGTAGCTCCAAGAGACCTTTACAACTGCTGTCTAAAATTCTCCTTCTTAACTTCACTGGGTTCCTTAGACTTTCCCATTGTTCTCAGTATTGGTTAATACAATGAGTACTTTCAAACAAGTCCTTTTCATGCTGGCAAAGAGAAACTACCAGTTGTAGTTGATCACGATCACCAAACAGAAGACCTTGGCCCTATTATATTTTCTCCCGCCTTCCTAAATTTTCTTTCCTGTCTGTCAGCTTAGACATTCTCATATTACACATATGTTGCAATAACTGAAATAACAGAAATTGATAAACAGATGAAAGAAACACACAAACAAGAGAATTTATAGAGCTCACCTTGAAAAAAAATCTAAATATATTTGGCACAACATTAGCGAAAACTCAAATGAATTTAGACCTTTGCACTAAATTCTTTATCTTAAGTGATTAAAGATGTATGCTACACAATCATGTCACTTGATAATGAGAACGATTCTGTTCCCTTCACCGGCAAAACAGCAAGGCTATTTTAAAAAATGTTTCAAGGCTAAGCTAAATACTAGCTGTCTGTGGACAGCTAGTATTTACAGTAAACATAAATTAAATCTTTGCTATCTGCATTAACCGTAATGTCATATCTGCCCAGTTGGTGAGAGGAGGAGGATTGGTCAGGTACAGGACTAAAAGGCTCAGAGCTCCCAGTTGATGCACACAATCTGAATCTGGGTTTACACTTGAGCATGTTGCCAGTAAAAGGTAATACAGTCAGGCTCTGATGGACGTGGCTATCAAGCTGGAGGCTATCAATCAGCTCCAGCTGGTTTTGAATGCGTCCCACCACGCAGTGCTCTGGCCCAGAGTGGAGGAGGAAAAGGCAGCTATTTCACGCCCTCAGTTTGGACACTTAATCACACAGATGCACAGGGTATTTCCTTTGTGTTCCACCCTTGCTGATCTCTTGCAGAGCTGGATCCAAGGTAAGCAGCAGGTTGGACACGGATAATGAGCCCTTCTCTTCTCCAGCTCACAGGGCAGCCATCCAGACCTACCAGTAAACAAAAATAAAAACTGCTGTAACAACCGGCCATTAGCCTTTTGTTGACAAACTGCTTGTTTCCACTTCTCATTATGCTGGCATCCAAGTTTAAATTAGCGATGTGGTACCAGTTCCTAATTTTGTGGTTCTTGGCTTAAGTGGTTTATAAAACCCATAACTATCCAGGTTGCAACAGGATGACAATCAATAGGTCATCTGTTATCAGTGATGGGTCTCCTGCTCGTTATGAGACCTGTTTGGGATTAATTCTGCTATTTATCACAAATGTGACATCCATTAGATGGGGGAGAGAAAAAAAACTGATGGTAGATTATGAACTGTCCATGTCCATATGAGACTGAATTCCATCAATAGCAAACCTTTCACTGAAAGAAATGACCTCATTATTCATTCATTCAACCTTGGAGGAAATGAGCTACAGAGACGGTAAGAACAGGAATGAGTTTTATAATGGAGCACTAACTGCGGACCAATGTTACAAGCCAATGTTGAATATCACAACTGACTTTGAAAGAAAAAAAAAAATAGCCTCAAGTTATAAGGGTGCTCCATTACCACCTAGTGGTGTTTTCTAGCACAAACAGAACCTGGAAGGCCAACTAACCATTTAACTAATTCTACTATTAAACCATTAGTTGAAACACTAAAGAGGATCAAATCTGTTTATCTCATTTACCCAGAACACCACCTGTTCAAGTAGTTTCCCTTTGGGAAGTTGCAATAAATTATTGCCATCCAAAGAAACTAAACCAAAAATTGGAACTTCCTCTACTCCCTGCAAGACTATCAAAGAAGAGAAAGTCTCCAATTTGATCCCATGCATCCACTTCCCTTAAGCTGTTACTGTTGCCTTCACACTAGATGCATCTATGGGTATGTGACACTGATGCAACCATACTGTCATCTGACTACACTGGTCAAGTTTAAATTACTTCAGACATACAGCAATGTAATCTGAACATTTCATCATAATTGTTGGTGCACCGTGCTAGTTCAGATACCCATCTGAGCAGGTCCTATTATTTATTATACTAAAAAAGGCATAGATTCTTAGATATAAGTTAAAAAACCAAAACCTTAAAATCATGTTTAAAGAGAAGCAGATGGACAGTTACTGAAGTCACTGCCACATTTCTTTTGGTCTTGTCAAGATACTAGGTGAGGAAGGCTAAGCAAAAGCTGACACCTGAATAATTAAGCAAACACCACCATCTACTGGAAAATGTAAGACATGCACTCAAACGCTAATAAAATTAAACTGCATGGACATCAGCACCTGCAAAAGTACAGTACAGTAATTATGCATGTGTGCAGCCAAAAAAGTTTTACACTTTAGTTTCAAAATCTGTTAATTACCGTTTAGGCTAGAGTAACATATTGTACTCCAACACCAGGTTTTCCAGTGTATATTCTACCTTTTGCCCTGGCAGCTGAAATAGCCTACATCTCCAATTCAACCCCAAGATGAATAAGTAGAGATCATCTTACTTCCATACTTCTAATCAACTTGTATAAATAAAGAAATAAAAAATTCATAAAATTCTTTATTCATAAACTTGATGCAAGTTTACAAATTACTTTACATGGTCAAAATCACCCTTGCAATGGAAAAAAAGAAAAAAGAAAAGAAATTAAACGAAAACAAAGCATGCCGACAGTGCATAACTTTATAACCCGGCCACCGCAGTTAATGAAGCAAGGTGAAGAACCCAGTTTCAGGCTAGTTCAGTCCTCCAATACGTTACTCGTCAAGCCAAGGTTTTGTTAGTCAGACATATGTTGGTGTAATAAAAGCTCTTATTTGGAGCACAACAGACTTGAGTACACCATTACCCCAAAAGGTCAAGTTAAAGATGCAGGATTATAATTGATCTGATGGCACACGAATCTGAACTGCGGCTTTTGTTGGGAACCCTGGCATCTTTGAAAAAGTAATCCAACCAGGTAGGATGTCTTGTAAGTCCATGAGTCTCATACTGTAGCTGACCTGGTTAATTAAACAGCACACAGGGAGAAACAATTCTGTGCACTGATGTAGTAGGAAAGCACAAGTACGCATGTGTTGAAAAACTGGATACATCTATTAAAAAAAACAAAAAACAAAAACCAAACAGCCAACCACTTGTCTTTGGTTGCTTAGGGGAAACGATCCACTGATAAATGGACATGCAAAATACAGCAATATCAAAGACACAGGGTAGATGTTTCCTTAACTCCTGATCAAGTGCTTTATAATCAAAAAACATCTCTTCTCCATTTTGTTAAATCATTCCAAACACTTGCCAAGTAAATATGAACCTCAGAATCCTATCTGCAATTTGACAATAAAACCTACAGGTAAAAAGGAGGCGTAGTTTTAAAACAGCCCAAAAAAAGGTTGCCAAATTCAATTTTTTTTCCTTTTTCATGACGATATTCTGAAGCAAGAGCTTGGAAAATCGAGTGTGCAGTATGTATTCCTGAGTTTGCTTCTCCAGATAATGCAGGGGTGGGCTCAAAAATATTACCGGAGTGAAGTGAATACCAATGCACATCATAACAGTTAACAACCATGCCAATAATCCATAGTCATGTTGAGATTGTTGTGGTGAGAACACCACAAGAGGGTGATTCTCACCATATCCTGCAAGCCTCAATACATGCCAGACGTGCTGAACACGAACAAGCTCTATGCTTTGTACCCATCTCACACTGTTGAGACTGAGGTCAGTATCACTGAGGAAATTCTAAATAAACTCAAATATGAGGAATGCCTGTATGAAATAGCATAACTAAGCTTTCTACGCTGGTCATCAGGACAACATACTGAAAACAATGCAAGTAACCACACAACAGAACACCCACAACAAACGTGTAACTGCATTAATTGGAATGCTCCACAGTTTCTGCATATTATTCACATTACATCAAAGCCTCAGCATGCTGAGGGGTACAGCAGCGCTGAGAGTGGTCATGAATAGTAACCAGAGAGGTGGTAATGGGAAGAGATAGGTCTTTCCTGTGGCAAATCTGAACAAATATTTATCAAACCTGACCAAATATTCTGGAAATGGAACAGCCTCGAGTTGATCTTGCCAAGTGTGAAGCTAGAATGGTAAGGAAAGGTAAATGGAAAGGTATATGGTCAAGACTATTGCTGTGAATTTGTAGCTCTGACTGAACTTTAAAACAGCCATGAGGTCAAGGAAAAGTCAGCAGGTAAAAGGTCACTTTTTTCCTAGACTGCAAAATTGGAAAAGTTGTCAGGATGCAGACCAGTTACAATAACTAAGCAGGTAACTATACTGTTAAGGTCTTAAGACTAATTTTCAGCTCAACAAAACTCCACAAGACTGTCTTCACTGCATAGCCTTACTGAGGTTCGTCTGGTTTAAGTGATTAGATATGAATAGCCAAACCTTTGGCATGCCAGGAACAGCTGCATCTATGCCAATATTGTTAGGGTCATTGTAGTTAGAGGTGCCATCAAATAAGGGGAATGATTACTGTCACTGCTGTCAATAAAATAAGGATATATATATATATATTTATAAAAACAACAAAAACTGCAGTAGTCATAAGCTTACATAAGAACATGGTGAACTTTTGTTTCCTTCTGCAAGAGTGTCAATGAAGCAACTTTCTTACTCTAAATGGGTCTTGAGAAGTTGCAGTGCCCCTGCAGTTAATAGTCAAGAGTATATTGTAATACAGTCTCTGCCCAGCCAAAGACCCCGACAAGGTTACATTATAAACAATTAAATCCTTTTGCAGAAATACAAATGTACATGTTTACATGTGGAGTTAAAATCAACTACATTACAGTGTAATCCAATCCGAACATGCCCCTGCGTTGCCTGATGAGATTTTCTATGTTACCACTCAGGCACCACATCTCTCCTGCAGGAGGTGGTCCAGTGGCTGCTTGGGATGATAACAGTGATCTCCAAGCCCAGGAGGATGCTGTTCGTCATTATGGGCTGTGCCACTCAGACTGGAAAAGTCTCATCATCTTCTTCCTCAACTCAAGGTTTCAAGCTTTAAAAGACAGAGGTTTGAAAGCAAACTATCCCCAGAATCATGTTATTCCAGAGGAGGGGTCTTGGCATGAAAGATAATATATGAGCACAATATTACAGAGGCCATCCAAGGAGAGAAAAGGTGGGGGTCCTTCCAAACACTAGCATTTAAATGTCCTTCCCAGCTACCAGTGCATCATATTAGGGAATGTCACAAGCCATTCTCAGATCCAGTTTGTGACCAGAAAGGCCTTGTCTGGCAACTGGAACATCAGACTGCCACTGCTGGAGGATAAAGCCATGCCGCACCTTTCAATCCACAGCCAGCAAGTAACGTTGGCATGCTCAATGCCAAAACCAAAGGGTGAGAAAGCACATAATATTGAGTCTACCGAGTATGGGACAAATGTTGAATGGAAAAAAATAATCTGATTGCATCAGACAACAGAAGTATAAAGGGAAGTAATATCTGAGGAGAGGACACTTTTTTCAATAGCTAATGAAATTGGATGTAAATTTCATGTAGAGGTGGGATGTCTTTGTGTTTGTGTGCTAGTTTTTGGGTTGTCAATTAATGGGAAATTTGGTATAGAGTTCCAAGTGTCATGTAGATAACAAAAATAGTTTGCAGGATAAAAACAATATTGGTCGCAAGGAAAAGGAAAAGAAAAATCTAAGACATATGGTCCCAGTTCAGGAAAGGCAACAGTCTGTATTAGCCGTCCTCCTTAGGGGGTGTGTACCAGCCTAGGAAAGGAAGATAAAGGAAGACGATGACTACAGGGTAAAGAAAAACAAAGTCAATAATAGCGAATGTCAAAATGATTGACCACATTACTTTCTACCTCACTGGCTTGCATCTGAATTTAGCAACATGTGTGGTGACTAGTGCAAGAACCAAAACCACCATGCAATTTTTTTCCAGTTGTTAGACTAAGGACATATAGTGCACATTAGGATCTGGCTTTGTATGTTTGTTTTTTTCCCCCAGCAGTCCTTTTCAATTGCATTCATTGCCATTAATCATATATACACTAAAGATGTTCAGTTCCTAAATTCTTTATTTTATTTAATCAGACAGGTTTTATTGTAGCAGAGTGACATGAATCAGAAGCAGACTACATTCAAATGTAGTCCATGTTAGGTATATATACACCACAGTTAATGATCCAATATCCCTCGGCTTTAATGGCTGAGAGGGTTTTGGTTTCAGTAAACAAGGTCTGCAATGTATTCTGTATGAAACTGGAGACAGAAAACACTCACCGTTCTTTTCATGGATCTGAACCAGGGATTTGTAGGACTGCTGTGCTCTGGCAAGATTGTACTGATTCTGCATTAAAAGATGAAAATGAAGCCAACTTTACCATAAGCACTGAGTTTAGGATAACATTGGAGAATAAGCAAATAGCAACGACAGCTGTTTCCTACAAGAAAAGGAGATTATTATCTAGCAAGCTCTAACATCAAGACCAAAACAGTGTGCAAGGTAGATGATAATGAAGACACTTTTTTGTCCTTCATACCAGACTGCATTCACAAACACCATCACCATTCAAGCTAGACTGCACCTGTAGTGCACCACACTTTACCTTCAGTACTAAAGTGTTAAGAATTCTGGGTTAATACATAATTTCCTTAGGGATTAATAAAGTATTCTGATTATGATAACAGAGATATTTTAAACTACAAATACAAAATCCAAACTGTTCCACTTCCATTAATTTGTCCATTTTTGGACAAATTGAAAATTTACAGGGAATAAAATGTGCAATAAAACCTTTATACAGTGCAAAACCTGTAGCAACAGTAAGATGATGTGTCCCTTTATTCTCAGACTCACTGAAGTCCTATTTACATTAATACCTACTCTGATCGACTCAGCATGGTTTGCCACAGTTTTCAATTAGGTCACAGTACCTGGTACCAGATACATTTTTAGTACCTGCTCAGATCGCTCGGGTTTCAAGTGATACAAGCAGGTACCAAAATGTGGCGTCTTCAGACTGCGTGCCACCGACTGGCTGGTCAGTAGCGCATTCGATGAGTCATAAGAGCGTCTCATTCACGTAAAAATGAAAACCGCCATTTTCGAAACCCAGCAACGAGGGATATGGCTACAAAAAACAACTTGCCTCAACATCCACCTTTTTTGTAGCGTTTGTGTCACATATTAATTAGATCACAGGACGCTCGGACAAGCTGCTACGACGACAACCACACAAGTTAGGTAGTACTGGATTATAGTGGAAAACCCGACGATCCGAGTTGAGTCGTGGCAATCCGTGGGGAGTTGATCCGAGTAGGTACTAATGGAAAAAGGGGCTTAAGTCATCAATTGTATATATTTTCACAAATGGGCTGGTGTGGTCCCCTGTCTGACTCAATTTTACTTTCTTTTTGGTATCTTTTTTTTTAACTATCCAACTTATAATAGACTAATCTAACATCAAACATGAAGACTGGCTTCATTTTAAGACTCTATATGTAGACTATACAAGCAAACCTGCAACATGTTTTACACAAATAGCCTTAAAAGTGGTGTACTGGAAAAACACAGATGAACTACACTCATTATCAGATCTGTTGTCATTAGGAAAGAATAAATTGCAATAACTGAAAACTATTGCAATGTCATGCCGAGAAAGATGAAAAGCTGTTTTGCTTCCTATCTGAGACAGCCTGTACTGTGCATCCCTACTCAGTCCAATTTGATAGGAATTAATAAACAAATCCAACATTCACTACCAAAACAAGAGGCTGTTGCACAGTATGACTGGCCATCACTTAGAACCATGTAGCTGTGTGAAAGCCCCTGTCACTTTGGTTCACATAATTCACTATGTGAATCCACCATTATATCAGAGCTGAAATGAAGCTTCCTCACTTACTTTATTGGCTCCAAACTGCACTCTGGCTTTTCCTTTAACTAAAGTGGCATTGATCTGCATGATAACAGACTCAATGGAATAGGCACTGCTCCAACCCTGCAATCAAAAACCAAATGTCAATAACAGCAGGTTTAAAAAAATATATATATTCAAAGAGTAGAAGGAAAAAAAAAAAAAAACATTGAAAAACAAACCAAGGCAATACCTAAATTTGTCGTCTGCGTTTTATGAAACCATTCTAAAAATACCTGTTTAGTAAGAAGTTCCATGCACAGGGCACCTCCGCCAAGAACATAACTAAAGCACGGGAAAGGAAACAATAAGGCAGAATCACTTTTTAAATCTTACACTAATGCAGTCTCTGCTTGATAATGGCAACTTAAAAGGGAAGAAATTATAGAAGTGTACCAAGAAAATTAACTTACCCTCCAGAAAGCACAGGAGAAACTACCCGGACAAACGGTGGATCAAAAGGGAAATTATCCTGCAGAAGTAACCAGAAAAAAAGGTTCATTTACTTCAAAAGATTCCTACATTGCATTTTACTTTGATCAGGGGCGACCGTGGCTCAGGGGGTTGGGAATCGCATCTGTAACCGGAAGGTCGCCGGTTCGATCCCTGGGCTCTCTGTCCTGGTCGTTGTGTCCCTGGGCAAGACACTTTACCCTACTGCCTACTGGTGTTGGCCAGAGGAGCCGATGGCGCGATATGGCAGCCTCGCTTCTGTCAGTCTGCCCCAGGGCAGCTGTGGCTACAACTGTAGCTGCCTCCACCAGTGTATGAATGTGAGAGTGAATGAATAGTGGTATTGTAAAGCGCTTTGGGTGCCTTGAAAAGCGCTGTATAAATCCAATTCATTATTTGTTAGCAAAACATCAGGTTTACTTACTTTATATGAGAAGTTTAGTAAAATGTAGTCCATTCCCTCCTTTTCCTTTAGCACTTGTAAGTCACTGTGTAAAGGGCTATCTGGATCCACCCTGTAGGTCATAAAAATCACAGTTTGCCTTTTTGCACATGTATATAATTTATTTTTATTATTTTAATTCATGACTCAATATCCTAAAGTTACTTACGTCCTCAGTTTGACGTGCCATTCGTATAGGCTGTCATTAACAAGTTCAACTGAATAGATGCCTGCAAAAGAAATTGTTTAAAATTGAACCTTCAGATATCTGCAATTGCAAGGCCTAGTAGCAGACTCCCTAATAAACCCCTGTCCTTTTGATCAGCTCTCTTGAGAGTGGTGCGTAAGACACAGAGGCAAAGTATAAAATGCATTTTGTTTAATATGACCCACCGTCACATGCTGTCAGCCAATATTCTTATTCTATGGTGTGTTGCTATAGAAAGATTGTCAGTAAACAGTAAAGGGTGTAGATGCCTACAGTACAATCACCACACCCACATGAGTGTTCATGTCCTGACCTCATTAGGACAAGACAGAAAGAGTAAGGTACCTCACAATGGTGAGAGTAAGGAATTGAGCACACTAAACATCTTCCCAAATACTTTCCTCTGACCATGTAAATGCCACGGCTCTCTATTGCAATGCCTAACGTTCAAAAATATTCCTCCATTACAAACAAAGACAGGACCCATGATACATTTATGTGTGATTATTTTGTTGCTCAAAGGTTAAACAAATCATTGTGTACTGTTTATACCTGTCTTATAACTCTGAGACCTGTAGATCTCTCTTAGTTCCTTCATCAAACGGTCAGAGGCTTGCACTGAGCCAGACACAGCTCCCTGGAAAATATAAAACAACTATAAAAGACAAAGAATGCAGTCCTAGGGGTAAAGCTGCCATTTTTACTTAAGCTGGGCCAGTGTCAGAGACAAAGCTTTATCATATCAGACATCAATATTTATATCAGTACCCCACATTGAGGGCATCTTTTGTTATTCACTAATGCAATCACTAATGACAAACGGGGTATACCGAAATGCTGCATAGATTAATGAATTAGAAGCAAGGTGTGATAAATATTAACCGGCCTTTTTTCCTGAAACTTACATTCAAATGGTCCTGGCGCTGGTTCTTTCGGATCTTCTCCAAGATTGCCAAATTCTCCTTCTCAATCCCATCATCCTCAGATTTCTTCCCATCTACGGGCTCCTCCTCTTTCATTTCATAGTGGTCCAAATCCTCGATGTCCTGTTGGATCATACTTAATATTTCAAACATTTTAAATAACAACAGCATACACATATACAACAAAACAAAAAGCCCACGGTTAAGACATTTGCAGTGTGATAAGATGAGAAAAGTTATTAGTGTTTGATTTTATGATGATAGTCATACATGCATAACTTGTGGATATTTTCATCAAACATTTTTCAAATTATAATACATAAACAAAGGCCAAAAGTACTCCACATAAAATCCATACAAATTAAGGAGTCGAGGGGAAAAAAATATAAACAAAGACAAAAAAAGTCAATTCACAAAGCATGACTTGGGCTTACTGGGTTTCACTTTAAATTTGACCCTGGGTAGCAACAGCATTACCGCATTCTTGGAAGAGACCTCCGTGCACAGATACCAAGACGATTAAAAGTATTTTATAACATCTAAATTCTGTCTTTTTGTTGATCAACATTAGTATGAAATATGACTTATTAGAAGCAACTAACTGTATCATACCCCACCCCTTCTCCTTGAAGCAATTTTAAAATCTTGTTCTAATAACTTAAACATACGGTCTGAAAACAGGTCATATATTTGCAACTTAATGTTTGCAAGAAGACTTTTGAATTCTGTTTTCACATTTATCCCAGAAAGTTGCTTTCAGACCATTAAACACCACTGAGGTTCCAGCTAATTTTTTTAAACAAATAAGACCTTAAAAAAATCTGATCTATTGGTTTCTCTCATTACTTAATGATAGAGCTGTACTACTGATAAATCTGTTAACTAACTAACTAACTAACTAACTAACTAACTGTATTTTTGCTGACTTTCCTTTTTTTATATTTACTAATATGTTAGCTCTTTTCTACTCTTACTGACCAAAGGAGCTTAAAATTCAAACATTCATACAGCATATATTACACTTTATACAGCATATATCACTCAGACTCACGCACAGCCCTGATTTGGCTGCAGAAGTTGTGTTGCCTTTAGCACCCATGCGTTTAACCTGTTCATATATTTTTAATCTTATAGTTTTTTCTTACTTTGGGAAAGAAAAAGAAAAAAAATCAGCAGACCCTTTCATGTTGATAACTATGAGGAATGTAAAGGCAGATAAGGAACAGAGATTCAGGGTATGTTGAATTTGTTTCAAAGTACAGGCTCCAGAGTAATGCGTCAGGTTTTTTAGACTGAAGAGGATGACTTACTTCTCCCATTTCCTCCTCATCTTCTTCTTCAGATGTGACCTCCTCTGTTCCATGCTACACACACAAAAAACAACACAGACCATAAGGAGTTAATTAGTTTGCAAAATAATATTTTAAAAAACAGGAGAACACATTTTACTAAACATGGGAAGTGCCAATTCACTGACTTGAAGAAGAGCCTCACATGAATCACCAAGGGTGTTTATAATGTAGAGGGTCATTTCATAACTAACTATAAGTGGTTTTTGAGTGCAATATAAAACATCCCAATCTACATTAAGGTATTTTAGCAAGGCATATTCATTAGAAGTAATCTGAGAAGCTATTGTCCATTAGGCTGGATTTGACAACATCAAGTGGGTAGACTTGCCTTTCTGTCTTGTCCCACTGGGCCTGCAGGCAAGGGCTGGTCCAGCATCTCCACATCAGGATGTTGGGGAAGATTATACAGTCGACATAGGTCACAAATTAGTTTCTTCAACTGCTGTAAAAGCTTGAAAGGAAAAACAAAATAAAGAATTGGAGCAACTATACAAGTTTGCAAATAAGAATACAGAGCAAGGTCATATAGCAGAAACATTGACTTTCACATGTTTCTGGAAAAAAAAAGTTGCACACACTATGAGTATAGGAATCAGTTTTGGACAAATGACCCACATATAACTTTTAAAGCTAAGAATTAAACATAGAACATTAGCAGTGCTGCAAACAAATGTGGGAAGACTAGCATTGTATTTAGGCAAAAGGATGGATGACAATCTTTAAACAGGTGTATTATGCTGTTGTAAATTTAGTGCAGCTGAGAAACTGTACCACCAAAAACATCTGCGCTTAAAAAAAAAAAAAAAAAAAAAAAAAAAAAGGTAACGGAGATCTTATCTATCAACAAAGACAAAGGTTTGTCTCACTCATGTGTCACACAGCTTCACAATGTTGTAATCCTTATATAGACCAAATTAAGTAGCAAACAAAAATAAATCCAACCAAAAAAAAGCCCTCCTGTCCAAACACTAACACTTAAATACAACATATTTTTGTGCTACAAACACATGTAGAAAAAAAGAGCTTTAACCCCCCTCCCCCAAAAAAAGTACATAATGTACACCTCATACCAGGGATAAGAACCTACTTGAATATCTGACTACTTGTCAGATATTTTGACCTCTAAAGTTGTCCTGGTGATCTAATATGACTGGAACAAACAACAAACCTGCTCGTTGACATGCTTATCAAATTCCTTAAGTACACGCACACACTGATGCACGAAAGACTTTCAGATTTGAAAGCCTATGTAAAAAGGTGTGCATTTTGTAAACACAACACTAGTTAAAAAAAAAGAAGAAAAAAAAGGTTAAATTAAAAAAAAAAAAAATTTAAAAAAAAGGGAGGGAGGGAGGGAGACAAACACCAAAGCAGAAACTAAAGGAGCCAGTAGAAAAACAGAAAAACATCCATGGCGCACAACAGTGTGATACTACAGGTAAACGAATGAAATTAAAAAAAGAAATGAAGAGAGGCAAGTGATGAACAAGTGCATCATGGGACACCCCCAGCAGCTTGAGCTTATAGCAGCATACCTAGGGGATGGTTAAGGGTCACCTGATCCAGTTCGCACTATAAGCTTCATCAGGAATAGAGAATTTTAAGCCTACTCCTAAAAATGTATGCCTGCTTCCTAAATCTAAACAGAGAACTGCTTCCACAAGAGAGGAACCCGATAGCTGGAAGCCATACTTCCCATTCTATTAGGAACAACAAGAAAGTCTCCACTTTGAAGAATTTTGAATTAAATTATGAATTTAACAGGTAGGCAATTAAAAGACACTAATATGGAATAAATATGAGCCCCATGTTAGTCTTCTCGCTGTAGCATTTTGAATCTTTTTGGGAAGCATCCAGGTTAACAAATAATATGAAACTACAATATCTAGCCTAGAAGTATGAACAAAAAACTACATACAAGCTCATATTTAAGATATTACATTTTATCTCATATTTTAAAAGAAATGCACTCCATCCGTTCTTTGTTTATTGTACTAATCTGAATCCAGCTGTTGTAACATTATCTAGTGGTTTTAGACATGTAGGTCTAGCCTAAAAATATGCTCCTCTATACGCCTGCAGGTGCAGTTTGAATGACTAGGGGAAAAATAAGGAGTGACACTGAAGTTGGAGTTTGCTTATGCTAATAGTGTCTTGGATTAATCTAAAATGCATGTTGGAGCCATCTGTATTGTTGATAACTGCTTAAAAATATGGAAATATGTTTCGCCCTTTAAAGTGAGGCCAGCTTACATCATTATTTGGTTAAGGTTTTGAAGTTGTTAAAGTGATGAGCAGCTTTATTCCTAAAGTGTCCCATGTCACAAAGTGCACTAAGAATATAAGGATATCTACCAGAGTGCTGCCTTTTCTCACATCTTCCAATCTCTCTAAAACTTGAGCCAAGCTCGGGTCATCAGAGTCCACAAACCAAATTGGCGGTGTAGATGGATAAGATTCCTAGAAACAACAAAAAACACAACACAATGATACCAATGCGTTTAACACTTATTTACACGCGTTGCAGGATTTTTAACGCATTGAATTTTACAATTATATACGAAAATTTGAGTTGACGACATTAGCATTCTGGATGCATCGTGAGCTAAATGCTGGGATTGCCTAAAAACATTGCGTAATGTGAACTGCCTCAACAAATATCACACAACAAATAGCGAAATGACACTGATTATTTCAACTATGTAAAACCTGTCCCGCTTAGCGTCAGACTGTACGGTTGTGAAGGTAGCTTATTACCTGACTATCAAGTTAACTTTAGCTCGCTAGCTACCAACAAGGCAAAACCCCGGCATCTGAATTCTCGTCCACTTACCGTTATATTACAGTGAATAATTAATAGCTTTTCCCCAGTTACATTAAACTGGCAACTCAGTTCGTCAGGTTTCCAGTCAATTATCCTGAATCGTTCGTGGTTTGGATCAAAAATGGACTCCAAAAACTTCAGTTCGGCCTTCAGCCCCGACACCGACATCTTCCACGCATCTCCGGCTGGGCCGCTGGGGAGGGGGAGAAGTCGGGACTTAGCGTTCAGCTAGCTAAAGAAACAGCGTAAACTGTAGTAAAAGAAAATGACTATAAAAAGTGGCAAAGAGATGGCGGTCTGCCCCAGCGGATTTAGCTGGATACGCAGTGCCAGCTATAAGTCCCCTCCGGTCAAATTTCACCACAAACGGAGGTATTTGCTAATGAAGCAGCTAGTTAGCTCCTAGCTTTAGTCAACGCCTGAAAACAGCGCAGTGCTTGGCAAGCTGCTAGCGAACGAGTTAGCGAGCTAGTCCGTTGTTGTCTTTCCGTCTATTGTTGTTGTCTGCCTATGATAACAACATTTTAAGGCTCTCGCGGTGTTCTGAGACCGTCTCCTTACAGTCCCATCGTGGTGTTCTTTATTATTTACTTAATCGGAAATCAACTATACACTCTGTACGATCTGACCTAGTATCGAGCTACAGGGGTAGTGTTTTTCATCCCGGTGCACAACTGTAGCTGGCCTCTTGTGGGGTTTAAAGATGGCGTTCCGCAACCTCCCCGCTCCTGCAGAATCCCAGCATTCAGTGCGTCTTTAATTTATTTTCGGTGTGAGAAAATAAAGGTAAGTTCATGATAATAATGTCATTTAGTCAGGCATTTATTTGAGGACAAAACGTTCACTCTGATGTTCATTTCTTTGCAAGTAAAGCTAATTAATTTTCTAATTTTACATATTTTATACAGAGTAAAATTCCATGCACAGAACTTAGAATTTAGTTATTTCTAGTGCTTTGAGCATAATTGCTCAAAAAACACAGTGTTGTACAAGTGTGGGTGTGCAATAATGATTAATGTTGTCTTACAGGGGGTCACATGTTGTTCTTGTTATGTTTCATAGGGGAGCAGTGCCACCCTGTGCCACCCTTTAGACATGCCCCTGGCCAGGGAATGATATCAGCACAGATAAAATGAGGCTTATCTATTTATTTATTTTAAACAGCTAGTAATTGATGTCTGATAAAGCAGTAAGTTATCATTTATGAGGTGAATCCATTTGTTAATATTATATGATGAGTTCTGGCTAGCCTTGAATATGAGCAACCAAACAATTTAACGAAAATTTTTTTTAAATATATCTTCCAAAAGCTAATTATTTATTTGAATTTTCAGTAGCAAGCATGTCAATCTGAACTAAAATGGTCATTAGAGTGTAATACCATGTTTTGATAATATTGACTTGCTGCTTTATTTAAAGTAAAGCAATTGGCCACATTTAGCCTAAGCAAAATATCTGTGTGTGTCTATGTATATAAATCAATGTTTAATTAAAAAATGTGCAGATGAAGCTTCATGAAGCACTGAAGCACTGAAGCTTTTCATCCAATTGGTTCATCCCAGCGCAAAGCTTCTTGAAGCTTCATTTGCTCTAGTAGGACACCTACTGGACGTAAAA
This sequence comes from Rhamphochromis sp. 'chilingali', assembly GCF_963969265.1. NCBI lineage: Eukaryota > Metazoa > Chordata > Actinopteri > Cichliformes > Cichlidae > Rhamphochromis > Rhamphochromis sp. 'chilingali'. The sequence goes on from NC_137933.1 coordinate 32,145,798, forward strand.
ATATTAGTTGGCATGAATTTGAAGAGTGTGGCCTTTTGCACACAGCCTGTAAATGTCAACAACAAAAGGAGGGTGTAAAACACGTAGTGATGCAGTATACTGTGTATATTTATACTGGCAGTATGGAAAATGATTATTTGGAAATGCTTAAAATGGAAATGATCATTTACTGTGAGGTGAGGTGTGGTTGGGGTGTGGACAGTAGTTGTGCTTTTGTAACGTTGAGGTATGGACAGCTACACACTGAGGCTTTGAGCCTCAGTCCTGCCTGTTCACATTTTATTCTGTAAAAACTAAATTTTCACTGCTTTTATGACCTTTTTAGTGGGGAGAACATAGCTAGGATTTAATGATTTAACAAATCTTTTGAATCCTTTGTCCTCCACAATGCTAAATGGCTGGGAGTCCTCAATCATCATGCTAACCAGGTCTTCATCTATTTGAGATTGTTCTCCTGAGGAAAGACAATAAAGACAAAGCACAAATATAAATATCACTCACATAACTTATAACAGTTATATAATATTGTTATATCATTTAGTAACATTACTGCATGCTATATTATCATGGCATTTGATGGCTCACCTGGTCTTGCTCTACAATCGGTGTTCCCCTTATTCTCATGCAAAGCTGTAGTGCCTAAGCATGGATGAGGTGTTGTTGTTATATCCCAGCTCCCTGGCACATAGCAAACACTTCACATTGTACAAAAGTAAAGACAGCTTAACATAAATTGTATTGCACCATCAGTATTATGAAAATACATCTTCTGTAGAAATTTACATACCTTGTTGGGAGGAATAAGATCAAAATTAGGGCTGGGTATCGTCACTGATTTCTAGAATCGATTCAATTCCGATTCACAAGGTCCCAAATCGATTCGATCCACGATTCGATTTAATTCGATTCGATTCGATTTAAATCTGGGAAATTTTGACAGTCAGAAGTATAATTCAGATCAGAACATTTACATATTTTTGTATCTATAAAAAGGAAGCTGACACTCGCAAGACTTTATCCAAGGTGTGAGCATCACAGCAGATGCCTTTGTGTCAAAGTAGCTGAGGATAAAACACAGAAAAACATGAAGGTTTTCCTGGCCTGGGATTTTATAAAAATATTCTGCAGTACATCAAAAACGAAAGAAAACCATTAATTAATGAACATTACCTCTGACGTTACAGCGGTTTTATTAGACACACGGCTAAGCATTTTGCATTTTGAATAATATTAAAAAGTTTAAATTTGTTCAGTATTGAACAGCAGAAATGAGGTTTTCTTTTCGGAAGAATGTAAAAGGGAAAAAAACAGCGGCCGACAGCGCTGTAAGCAACAGTAGACTTGTGCGTAACAAGCAAGCGAATAATGAAGAAAGCGAAACTGTTCGAGAGAGAGGGGGGGGGGGGAGGGAGAGAGGGAGAGAGAGAGAGAGCTGCGCATCGCAATGGAAGCAAAACAGAGTGAATTCATGACGATGTTTATGTGAAGCGTTTGGATCTTCTTTTGCTGCTGGTTCGGTCAATATTGTTTGGAGAGAGATCAAACTAACAGCTTTAGAATCAGCGCATAAAGGGCGTGAACACAAAGCGTGGACCCGGATCAGCGAGCTGTGAGAAAGGCTACATCTAACTGATTCTGATCCGCGGGTTGCGCTGTGTGTTTAAGTCTATGTGCAGAATCCCTGTACCTGCTCTCATTTACTGTTTGGTGGTTCTTGAAATTTTGTGAGATGTCACCAGAGATTCTGGCATTTCGGACAAAATAAATTTATATTAAAAAATCGATTCAGGATTTTAATGAATCGATTTTACGTTATCCAAGCCAGAATCGATTTTAATCGATGAATCGATTATAAAAACCCACCCCTAATCAAAATGTTCCCACACAGGGGAGGACATCCTCCTCTTCTTAGCTGGCTCCCTTCTCTCCTGACTTTCTCTCCTCACTCTCATAAACCTCCAAACTGTCTCCAAACTCTCACTAACCGCAACTCTCCATCAAACACCTACATTTTGAATGAAGTCTGAGGGGTTTATATCGCTGTCATATCTCGCGGCAAAGTTCGAACCACTTCATGAACCAGTCACGTGGTACAGCCGGGCAGCGAGGCTTCGGACGTCATCATTTTCAGCTCCTCCCATAAACGAAGCAAGCCTCGATACGCGCATCGCGGAAACGCTCCCTCAATTACTCGACACAAGCTTCGAAGCCTCGACATCACTACTGGTCATGTCCATGTTGCTTACGTGTATACGTTTAATAGTTCTTTGTTGTTCAAGTACAGAGTCCTGTTTGTAGTTGTCCCCGTCATATGTATCATTGTCACCCTGTCTTCGCTTTCCCTGCTGTCTGAGTTAAGTGTCAGTTCTTAGTTTTCCCAGTTCAGCTTCTAGTTTAGTTTTGCCTCTGTGCTTTCTGTTGTTTGCCACGTTAATCAGCCCAAATAAAGGCTCGCTTTTCGTTTCAAGTTCAGTACTGTCTCCTCGTCTATGTCTGCACCTGGAACCTCACACTCCCACACACGACCCGCCTGCCGCAGACCGTGACAGGCAAAACATCAGCTGAACTGTAAGCCCAGACTGACCGCACTTCCTGCACTCACTACAAGAAAATTCCCAAAAAAAGAAAAAAAGAAAAACTCAACACGTGGATTTTTGAATGCCTAGAACTGCACAAGATTAATTGGACCCTAAGCTGGACTGAAAGACAGCACAGAGGCACTATGGCAGCACAGGAACAAATTCTAAGTTTAAGTTCCATAGAGACTGACTGGGGTCTACCACACCAGGCAAGACTCCAGGTGCAAGCTGTGCAAAGATGCAGCAGGGTGCAGATGTTAGCAGGCAGGGCATATATGGAACGACATAATCAAGTGGCTGGCAGGAACTCTACAGGAACATCTGTGCCAAGTATCACTTTGAAATCCCGAGGTCAAAATGGGATATGCTCCCCAGCAACGTTCCCTCTAATTTTTCATGTGTCTGAACAAACACACAAACTCCCTGAGTGGTCTCTTGGACCACTGTGAGCAACAGCAGACGTGTGCACTTTGGTCACGCCAGCATCGAATCCATCCAAGTTACATGGTTTATTAAAATAATCAAATTACAGCATTTAGACTACCTTTAATTAACTGCTTTAGCCCACTTACAATTAAAATAAAATAAAAAATTTTGTTCATGACCTGTGTAGTATGTTAACACTATTGGAAGTAAAAATAACTTGAACTCCAATTTTGAAAACACAACTTTCTTTCTTTCTCTGACTTGTATTATGAGTATGAGTCAGTGGTCTGGGAGAGAGTCCTGTAACTCTCTGTCTGCAAAATATAGTATGTAATGACCATTGTTGGGCAATTAATTATATAGTTACTTCCTCAAAAAAGTAACTGAGTTTTGCAAACAATGAAGTTTTTTTGCAGCTGTTTACCTAAAAATGCAGCCAAGGCGTTTAAAAAAACAAAACAACAAAAAAACATTTCAAACTATTTACAGAACAATCAGCTGTTTTGCATTAAATTTGATGCCATACAAATTATTTCTGCCACTCCAAAAAATAATTTCTGTCCACTATGAGATAAAGGAGAACATCACAAGCCTGATACCTGCAGGCCTAACAACGAGATGTATCACTCCTGTAACACCTCTGACATTCAGTAGTCGCCTCATTGTTCTGACACACAACAAAACTATAGACTACACTACACACTAACTACACAAGATTTGCGCTAAACGTGGCAAATCTCTCACATCTCAAAACACCGCCATCACTCCTAAAACTTCCCCCTTTCCTAAACAACTAAATGCCATGTTACCATATCATTTTTTGATTGGTCGACATGGTACATTTTTCCACCAATAGGAAAGGGTGGGGTTTTTTTTGGTTTTGTTTTTGCTCACAGGTGGCGAGTGCTTTCAAGCGTTTTCCTTATAAAACGCCATTTTTACTGTTTCTTCCTGCTGTAAATATAAACAACGGTAGTATTCAGGAAGAAAACCAAACATTGCATATATTTTTATCATAACTCTGGTTTTACGTGGCCTATCAACACAATTTAAAAACTGGTATAAAGTCCACACTTTTTACATCAATTGTTCTGTCTGTCCTGCTCACATCTCCAATGGTTGTACACCTTGTCATTAAGTGGCTTCACTCCACATCAGCCACGCCGCTTTGCTAGCTAAAACACCGGTGTCGGCACATAAGGACACTGGTCGTGTCCAAATTCATGGGCTGCATCCTCCTGAGGACCCGGCCTTCGCGGTCTACGTGGGCCGGGTCCTCAGAAGGTCGGGTAGGCCGGAAGTAAACGGCCGTGAAATTGGACGGTCTAGCCTTCAGATTAGCGTCGCCGCTGTCTCGGTGGAGTTTAATAAACTCAGCCGTCTGCTCCTTGCTATCTAAAATATAACAGGACACTGGCGTAAATTCTCGACTGTCTCATACTTATGTTTAATCAGGTTTCTGTTTGACGTTTAGTCAGCTGTGTAAAAACCAAGGAGGAGGGGGATTAATAAAGTTTTATTTTATCTAATCTAATCTAATAACTTTAATCTCAGCCAAACTGATTTACTCACGAACAAACAAAACACTGAAAAAAGCCCAACAATAACATTTTTAGGTTGTCTAAGTGACTTATATATTACGTTTAACCCGAGTAGCGAAAGTCCGCGATGATCTGAAAATGATGTGCCGGGAGTTGTGCCGTTCTTGGCCGCATCAGTAACCCTCGAGCTCCCGGCTAGCTGTCGAGCTGGTGGGTAGCAGACGTCTCCGAAAACGTCGAAGCACTTTGGCAAATATGCGATGTCTTGATAAACCGAGCAGATATTTGATGTTTACACAGCTACTTTCTCGCCTGAAAATATGTTAAACGTTTATTTTGTGACCCAGAAAGATTAGTAAGAGTAATTTTAAAACTTAGTAGCGGCCGCCATTGCTGGAAACTGGAGTTTGGCTGGGCCGCGCTATGAATTCTGGGATATGGTGGGCCACGAAGGACACACCCGACCCATCCTTCAAATTCGGGGAAAAGGAGGACGCATTTGTCGGCTGCATTCGGAGCAGTCTATGAATTTGAACAGCCTTCGGCGTGTTGCTGTGACGTAATCGGTCTACAAATGCGGCCTCAGGAGGATGCAGCCCATGAATTTGGACACGACCTGTCATAGCCTGTCAACGACGTTGATTAGCTGCGTATATACGAATGTGAATCGCATTATTGGCTGGACTATGGGATAAGGTGACATCGTTCTAATCCCATACGGGAGCAGCCTGTCACTTACTAACACTGCAAGACAGAATTGTTAAAGTATTAATTTTAATTTTAATTCAGACGATGTTTTTTTGTGCGCAACGCAGATTTTCTGTGCGCTGAGACCGTGCCAGCAGGGCGCAATTACGCACGCAGCTTAGAGGGAACATTGCTCCCCAGGGTGGTGGAGAATGACCAAAATAAGGTCCTGTGGGACTTTCTGTTACAGGTGGACAAACTAGTGATGGCTAATCAAGTGGACATAGTATGATAGACAAGCAGAGGAAGGAGAGGGGCCTGAGAAGATGTGGAGTGGGAAGGCAACAATGGTTACTGTGGTAATTGTAGAACCCTGGGCAGTGACCCCCAAACTGGGTGAGTGGCTCCAGCAGATCCCAAGACAGAATGACATCTGAGATCTCTGTCCAGAAGAGCGCAGCCCTAGGAACAGCAAAGATACTGCGTAGGTCCCTCAAGCTCCCAGTCATCTGGCAGAGGTCCTGACCTTGAAGGATAAAGACCACCCACAGGGCAAGGGGGGTTATTAATTTTATATGACTGGTCACAATACACATCAGAATCAGAATCAGAAAGGGTTTTATTGCCAAATGTTGAGCAGGTTTACAACATTAGGAAATTGCTGCGGTGCTTCAGTGCAAACATACTGTCATAAATTACGCTTAAATAGACATGAAAATAAAAATAAGAATAAGAATTAAAAGTGCTAAGTAGATAGATATATACACATGTCTTTACCATTCTATTTTTAGTAACAATAACCTATGAATAGGGAAAATGCACTGACTACACATACAGTCTATCATCAAAATAATCAGAATGCAACAAAGTTTAACCTACATTTTTATCTATTTATATAAAATGAGGTTAGTGGCAGAAAATGGATGGCTTGTTTCATTTATTTATTTGGAAACGTTACTGTTTAATCTACATACAATATGATAATGCCATACTGAAAACTTTGATTGCACATATGTATTTTAATTGTTACTTACAGTTACTTACAGTTTCAAGCACTATATGATACCCACTAGGGTGCAGTGTTGACTCAACATTTGAAAAACAAGGGTTTACGTTTGGAAGGGGCTAAGCTTAAAAACATACCTGCACTTTTGGATATACTTTCTACTAAATGTTTGTTGCTCTGTTACAGATTTACGGTTTAACTAATGGAAGTGCTGTGTTTAAATCTGTCGGTGTGCTGTGTTTAGACTGTACACGCACCTGCAATGCCTTTGATCACATTCTCAAGGAAAATGTAGAGGCTAAAAATATTTTTATCTTTTCGATTTTAGGAAGCAGTCCCTGTAGATCTTGAATTTAATTAGACTAGATAGAGTTGGTTTTGGGGAGCATGCTTAACCTTAAAAGCAAGCTATAAAACCTATTCTCTTTGTAAGTTTCTTATCAGGAGAGATTTGGAAGCAGCAGACTGGCAAACAATAGTGCTGTGCTGTCACCTTTAATTATGCTATCATAAGGTCTTTCTTTCAACAGGGATGACCTTAATTTTGTTTAGCCTTCTTAAAATTAGTATTCCATGATATAGACAGTAGAGGACACAGACAGCTCACACAAACATTACTGACAGAAACTCAGTGGCTAGTATTAATTGTAGCCATATGTGCATATCTCAGTCACCCCAACACTTAAGCCAAGAAATTACTGTGAGCTGTGTTGCATTTTGAGGTTTTATTAGTCTAGAACAACATATGAACAACATATCGCAGACAGCTTGTCCAAACCTGCGTAAGCCACTGGCGATGTGTATGGACCTACAGCAGGATAAGCTTCTGTATCATAAGTTATCCTGACATTAACTTTTTTAATAACGCGTTACTGTACTAAATTTACTAATTACATAAATATATTCTTCCTGCTGCAGTCAGCTGAGCAGAGCTCTCTACACCTTTTCAGGAGTGAAGATATGAAAATTACTTTTTTTGCATAAAAGGACATGAGCGTGATGGTATAGTGCAAAATGCACCCAGGACAAAGACAATAATATTATACTGCTAACACAACTTCAACTCTTTGCAAACGTCTACACAGTCAGCATGCTAACAAAAGGTTTGTTAAGAACCCAGAATGATATTAAAGCCAAGTGTATGTTGAGCCCAGTCCACCAGCCAGATCCTGAATTTTACAGCAGTGGCATGTGGGGACATTTACAGAAATGCGAGCAGAAAAAGTTGCAATAAAGACTATGAAATCCTTAATACAGATAGAACTCTAATATTGGAAAATTGTGCAGAAAATATCAAAAGTAAAAATAATTACTCTACCCCCATCAGTGTTAAATGGATTATCCAGCATAAGATAAATAAATTAATCAGATGCAGCTGATTGAATGTATTACATTTAGTCAACCAGTTATTTCTTAGCAGCTATAGTCCTTTCAGATCTGAAAGGTCTGACTGGGCCTATACCTGGTCAATAAGGCAGTTTTATTAGCCGAGACATGGTCAGATCTGCCATGACCTCTCCGTCGTTGCTAATGTACTGAAGAAGTTATTAAGAGTTTTTTTTCTCTCTCGCATGTTATCTTCTCTATGCCACACATGTTGGCTAAGGTGTTCAGCAAGAGGAAACTTATTTTACACTCATTTTACAGCAATGCTAATTGTGATTGCACACACAGCATAGACTGTAACTGATCTCAGAGCAGCTAAAGATAGAACTAGTGGCAATTTGCCTGGCATGCTGATTTTCCATCTGTTTGTTGTTAAAGGGTAGAAGTCAAAGGAGTTTGCAAAGAAAAGCGTCTGGACTTCTTTAAGTTACTTGAGGATGTTTCACCTCTCATCCGAGAAGCTTCTTCAGTTCTAAGGTCAAATGGTGGATCAGAGTCTTCTTTAAGTAACTTAAAGAAGTCCAGACGCTTTTCTTTGCAAGCTCCTTTGACTACGATGACCTGGATGACTGAGAACCTTCACAGACATTTTAAAGGGTAGAAGTTTATTCATGATGTGCATGTGCAAACATGTCTTGATAATGGGTGTTGGACACGTCCCTAAAATGGAGACAGCTGCAGTTTCCTATGAATACATTCCACAGAATACTCCGAGGGATGCAGTCGAACTCAGGACCAACCTCAACCTCGTCCCCAGACTCTGATTCCATTTCAGTGGAATTAAAGAGGTCCTTGAAGCTTCCCTTCCACTGCCTGACAATAGCCTCAGATGAAGCGAAGCATCAGCCTACGGCCCAGGGTGTCCTGGTGCCACGGGCACTTATGGACCCCCTTATGATCGAAGGTGGTGTTTGTTATGGACAACTGTGAAAACTGTGGTTTGCACAGAGTCCAGTAACAGAACACTGCTCGGGTTAAGATCAGGCAGGCCATTCCTCCCAACCACTCCCCTCCAGGTCTCACCTTTGTTGCCCACATAAGCATTGAGGTCTCTCACTAGAACGACGGAGTCCCCAGGTGAAGCACCCTCAAGAATCCTATGAGGGACTCCAAGAAGCACAAGTACTCTGAACAGTAATTCGACAGTTCCCCAATCCGAAGGTGCAGGGAAAACACCCTCTTGTCTCTTGTCCACTCTTGAAAAACTCTGATGTACAGGCTGCAAGTTGAAGGGTAACCAAAATACCCACTCCAGCCCGACACCTCTCACCGGGGCAGAGTCCAGCCCCTCGCCAGGTACCTGGTTCCAGAACTCAAACCACACACTGAGGTAAGCCCGAGTATATCTAGTCAGTGCCTCTCAACCTCACACATTAGCTCAGGCTCCTTCCCCACCAGAAAGGTGATGATCCATATCCCAATAGCCAGCCTCGCTAAATGTGGATTGTCTGCCAGGGTCTTCGCCCTTGGCTGCCACCTGCCGCTCATTGCATCCGACCTCTACAATGTGTCCTGTGGGTGGTGGGCCTACAGAAGGTTCTTTAAAGTTACAGTGTACAAAATCTCACTACTAGATGTCAATAGATTGCATATTTCAGTTATCTGAACTCTATTTTCTTTCTCCCTTTCAATTTAAGTGGATAAACCTGGCTGTGGTGCCCACTGTAGGACAAACAACTTTAACTGCTGTTAACCGAACTTTTCTTTTGGCAAGGTTTTTGGTTGCTTTGTTAGCTACTGTTAGTTGGCATTAGTGAAATGGATGTAACATTATTGGACTCTGACACAATGAATAAACTACCATATAATATGGAAATGTAATCAAACTGTTTATTAGCTGACATTAGTGGGCATAATTTTAGCTTATAACCAGCTGTTGGCCAGTCATTGTCAACTGTCCAAAGTCTGGCCTGCTAACAATAAATAACTATGACAACATTGGAAGTAAATAAGCATGTTTATGCATGTTTTTGTGTGTTAGAGCCCTGACTTCAGTCCAGGCAATGAGGCTTGAGGTGAAGAGGATGAAGTTTTTTTCAGATCCTGGTCACGTTTTCTCTTTCTTTCTCATTTGTGCTTCTTGTGAAGGGGACCCCTTCTCAGATAATACTGCTGGGCCTGAAGGTGCAAACATGAATTAAAACTTGTATGGAAACACTTATAAGTTATTTTCTCCTACACCTTTGGAATATTAGGTATGTGGCTGGTTTCTAACTGCAGACATAAAATGCTATTAGACATAAAGGTAATGTTGATCTCAGCAACGGTATTCAAACTGGTATCCACTCATGTATTTTCAATGAATTAAATCGAAGTTTATTAGAATGCATCAGTTTGGTGGAGTACATTATTACTCAATAATCAGTGTATATTTATGAGTACAATATTCAATAAAACAATAAAAAAATGACTGACTGTACCTTTATTTTTTTCTGTTCTACCCTCACTTGTCTAAATGTCAACATCTTTGTGTGGGTGGCAATTCTTAATTTCATTTTGTAGATTATTGCAAGTGGATGTAATATACTCTCACAATTTACCTGAACTCACTGAGTGTGCAGTGAGGTCAGGGCAATGTTAATGCAATGGTTCCTCAGGAAAGGTCAAGGTTCCACTCTAGCAAACATAATTTATTTTGCAGGTTTTGTGGCAGCTAGACTGGAGGTACTACTTTATGGGCAGGTGTTAGGAACATTCTGACGCCACTCTTTCTTGTTTTGTTTTGTTATTAAAGCACAGGCATTAAAGAGTAATTGTGTGAATAAGTCAGGGGAAATGGCCACCTCCCTTTTGTTCTGTTTGTGCTGCTTTGTTTTTTGAGAAATGATATGATTCTGATGGTAGGGTACTGTTGTAAACCACATTATATAAAAAGCTTCAGGCAAAAAGGGTAGTAAGCTCAGTTTTACCTGCAAATACATTTTTAAAACACATTTTATAATATCTATACCCATTTATATGTCTTAAAAGGTGTAATTTATTTCCATTAAGTATGCGATGAAAGTGTTGTTTTAAAGGTTACTTCTCAACATGTCTTAAACTTAGACCTAGTCAAATGACTTAATTTTTCTAAGTTAATTTTGAAATTATCTAACCTATGCTAACTAAACTCATAACATCAGCATTGGAGAGATTGAACATCACGCATTGTTCAAAAGGAGTATATGAATATAGCCAACAAAGTTGCAAAGTTTATTGAATACTAATAACTTACCCTTAATATAGGAGCAAAAACACTTAAGACAAATAATTCCAAACACAGCAGCCAGAATGGACACAGGTGACCATGATGTGGAGCACACTGACTGGTAAACAGAGTGAGAGACAAGATTTAATAGAGAGATAGATTTATATACAGGGTTAATTAGGCACAGGTGATAAAAAACAGAACCTGAACACATAACAAAACAAAAAGCAAGTCATTAACAAAATGAAACAAGATTTAACTATAAAGAAAAGTTAAATGGGGGAGACACAGGGAGAGAAGCACAGGACATATACACACAAAGCTCCAACTAGAAACATGAAAAGTAAACCAGAGAAAAATTATAAATATGGCAGATCCAAATATTGAATCCAAGCTTTTAGATAAATTACAGTAATTTTTTTCTTCTGTTAAATTTTTATGAATACTAAATTAAAATTTATAGTAAAAGATACAATGCTGTCAATTATTTCAATCGAAAAACATCATGTTTCTGTCTGTTTTTCATGGGTGCAGGGTATTACATCCATTTCACTGGTAAAGAGGACAAACAACTGAAGGAAAAGGTGATGGTCAAATAAGACATGAAATGTTGACCACAGTGTTGTTTAGAAATTGGGCCGAGTGCACATAAAAACAATTTTGGCGGAGCATGCAGTCAAAAAAAAGTCACAAACCAAACACTAAGATTGTCAGGGGTAAACAAACGAAAAAAAAAAATGTTTAGCTTAATCCTGATTGTCTTTTCAGCCTTGTTTTATGACTGAGCAGCTGATGTGTGGTTAGTCTGAGCTCGTCTGTGTACGCTCTAATAAAGGGGCAGATTGCTGTTGTCCTCTGTGATTTATCCCACTCTTCTGTCCTCCATCTGCACAAGACGAAAGTTAATTAAAAGCATGCCTTGTCACCTCATTCCACCCCGGACAGCAAAAACAAATCATCTCCCACCATTCACATTTTTTATTATTTCTGTATGAGCAAAACAAGAACTGGTGTCAAAAAGGGCAGCATGAAGTGTCAAAAAATCTACTTTTTTTTAGCTTGGCCTCAGACTTCATTACAAGATGTCAATTAATGACTGTTACCATTTGTTTCCATTTGTCCTCTTACAAATTGTTTTGTGTTGTCAGTTTGTAACATCTTTTTCATTCAAATTTAAATGCCTGGCTTGTCAATAGAACTTCACACAGATTTAAATTGTATATTAAATTGTATATTGTGACATATAATTTAACGTCATTTGTAATCTACATCGTTGCTGAAAGCAGACATCTGCGTCTAAGCCACCATGCTGTTAAAAAGTGTATTGTGGGAAATTGGTGGCGTTTGGATGTTCAGCTTTGGATCACTGATGCAATTCCTCAACCACTTCTGCTGCTGATTCACCACATACGGCAGGGCTGTTTGTCAGAGGAGACAGCACCATTCTCACTGAGGAGGAGCAATATACAATTTTTCTCTGGGGAGCAGAGACTATATGAGCAGGGACTGAGATGGAAGTTCACATCCAGGACGCAGAGTCCTCATAAGTGTTTGTATGTCCTTGCATTATCCTCGCAACTTAGAGACATTCCAATTTAATTGCAGAGAATGATTATTTTTTCCATTCAGTGCTGGACAGCAGCCACCACTGGATTCACTCAGAACGCACATGTCTGATCTCTTTTGCTGGCTTATAGATGTTTCAGAGATTTTATGAAAAAGGGAAGGGTGCTGCTTGTGATTGGCTAAAGAGTATTGTTTTCTATGTCTCAGGTATTGCTCCCTTTGAAGAATTTAATTTCTTGTAGAAGTTTGTATAGTCTAAGTTTAATTAAGGTCAGCATGTTGATGGTAGTCCTGTACAGTGGACTCCTAATAACAACTTTTTCATTTTACAGTCTATATTTTCTGAGATCAACCTGATAGCAGACATTGCTATCTTCTTAATACCTGTTTACACTTCACTTCATTGCTTTTCAATGTTTGTTTAAGTAGAGAAATGTATTTGGAGCACTTAATCATTAGGTTATAACAAGGAACTAGATGGAAGTAGGAATTTAGATTTAGTTTACTGAGGATGTATAGAAAGTACATTCTTAAGAATTCAACAGTAGACCCTGCATTTTATGTACGTAGAATACAGGGCATACTGAAATAGCTCGATCAAACAGCTGCTAACCAAAACATCAAATTAAAAAAAAAGAGGATAAGAACATCAGCTAATTCTCTTTAATAACAGAAGTGATTTGTACTAAAGGCAGGAACTTGTGCAACGCCCTCTAACTTTATTTCCAGTATTTAAAGGAAGTTTTTCTCTGAATCGTGGCAAGTATCTTGAGAAATTGTCCTCTAAGAGGATCATGATAAATTTTCGCAGAGGTTTTTGTAAGACCCTGCAAGAGCACTGCAAAGACTTCCTGTAAAAAAAATTGAAATACTGATTCAAGGAGACAGCAATAAATGTGATATAATATATACTGTAATGCACAAAGGAGAACACTAGAAATCATTTTGGTGAAAAAGCTAAACTCCTTTATTCCATGTTGCACTGAACATCTACTCAACAGTTTTAGCCATGGGGAGAAAGATGAACCACACCTTAAAGAGCATTTCTCCCATGTGATTTTTCTTTTATTGATATGAGGAAATAAAGAAATAAAGATATGTTAGAAGAGGAATTTTGTGTATTTTGTAGATTAACTGTGAAATGTATTATACTAACTCTATCGATTTAAGTTTTACACCAGTATCCTCCAAAACATAATTACTTCCATAGGTCTTAGTCAGTTTAAGTGTCTCTCCAATGAGTCTAGAGAGGGCCATTACTCCCAAATAGTAATGAATAAAGAGCAAATGTCACCTTGAACTGCAGCGGTATCAACAAACGCCTCTGAACAATTCATCAGTGAAAAAGTTTGACCTGTAGTTTACATCGCATGTACAGGTTTGACACGGTAAATGTAATAAAATCAAATGTGGTAATTCATTGATTATGATCACATTTACAAAAAAGGTCACTTTCAAGGAAATTAACAAATATGGTAACAGCATTATCACTGTTTCAATAATATGGCACATAGCAGCTATAATAGTTTGTGTTCATTTTGAAATCAGGAGAAAAGCTTTCTGTTTTGCATAAATTATTGCAGGGTAAAGCATAATGTGTATGACGTGCCATATGGTTAAGAATTAAAGAGCTTTTTTGAGGTAAACATTGTTGTCAGTCCAGCTAATGCAAAGAAAACTGTTGGCTTTCCTAACATTTTGTAAAGTCAGTTTTACAATGTAATGGATAAATGGAGTGGGTTGTACCAGTCTAATTTGATAAAAACGATCTGTGGAGCATTGCTGCTCAGTGGGGTCTGTTGTTCCTCACATGGTCTAACTAAGTAAACAGCAGCATAATCACATTCAGGCCAAAGTCTGTTTACTTTCTTGGGTACTGCTGCTTTGGCAAGAAGCAAAGGGGTTAGGTGACAGGGGTCTCATGAATGAGTGCACCATTGCTAATTTATCGATCCTAATGCTAATATAGTTTACAAGGCCAGTGAAAGGCCCTATAGATTGACAATGGGGGAAAGAAGCCCAGCTTAAATCAATTAGCTAAGAGTACAAATATCATGTAAATCATATCTCGTCTGGCCCTGGGCAACAGGCCTAAAATGGAAGGCACATGCAGCCAGAGAGCAGCACTTACTTACCAGAGTTGTCCCTCAGGTTCAGTTAAGCCACACTTGCTGTTTCAACTATCCTTCAGCTGAACTGTTACTGAAAAGAGGTCAAAAGTTAAATATCTGGTTATGTCAGTCAGGATGCCTTATTTATTCTGTATTACCAAGAGTGTGATGTTAATCCACCAAGCCTTTCTGATCTTTGTGGAACTAAACCAGGAGTTTTCACTTTTATCTGGATAACATGTCATTGTCTAAACCTTCCTCTCTGAATTGCAGAATTGCAGAACCTTCTGAACCAGATAATCTAGCAGCCACGACCACTTTACTCATAGATTTACCAGCAATGAGGAAATGTATTTATGGGTCTCTTTCAGCATCACATTTGATTTGTCACCTCACCATTTCTACTAATTTTCTTTTCTTCAGCTAGATGCAGCACTTTGAGTGCCTTATTTTATGATGACATTACTTTTCCTTTTGTCACATTGTGTGGATGTGGTTTTGGTCACTTTATATTATTTGTTGTTTCTTTATGCTCTCATTTTTTGTCTTTCCTTTTCCATCATCCCCACCAGTTGAGGCAGATGACCATCTTCTAGGACCTGGCTTCTGATCCAGTTTTCTTACTGCTAAAATTGACTTTTGCTCTTCTCACCATCACCAAATGGAGAATTCCTGGGTTTCCAATTATAATCAGATGTTAAAATGTTGAGATGATTATGGTTATGAATCATTAAATTTATCTAACTAAATTTAAATTGATTTATATCTCACTGAGACAAATAACATCTCACCTTAGAGTCGATTGGCCTCAGTCACCCGTTCATTCCATGCTTGGCTGCTGTAACTGAACAGTGGCACATAACACTGCAATGAGCTATTTAGGCAAAACACTGCAGTTACATTTATTTGGAATCCTAAACTAAACAGTTTACTGGCACAGCTGCCAGTACTATTTACCCACTGGGAGCGAGTGCAATGAGACACAAAACTTATAACTAATGATTTGTGGAAAACACAAACACACAGTGACTGATGGCATAAACCCTGTTGCAACCATATTTTTTTTAAATCTTACTCGGCATGTACAGTATTTCTGCCAGCTTAACTCTGTATGAATAAAGATATGGAGTTTAGTTTTGCAGACTAAAGTAGTATAACTAAAGAACAGTTCAATCTAAAAAGTTTCTATGTATTCCATCTGCTTGCCTATCCTGTGAGTATGGCAGGAGTCATATCATACAATGAGAAAAGGCCGAGACATATGGTGGCTGTGCTGAGAAGCTGTATGTGGCAGATAACATTTTCCACCAATGATTCTGATCACAGTGGAATCCTGAAGAAGTAGAGGGTCTCAAGGGGAGCAACATACCATCTGGATTCTTGTGAGCTGTGACATCCAATTTACCTCTACCTGTGGCCCAGTCAGTAACCTCTCTGTAGTGCTCACCAGTGCAGAGACAATAGCCTGAGAGATTAGATGGAGTCAAAACGGACAAGACCAACTTTTCAGCATTGTCAGGTTGTGTTTGGGTGCACAGAAGATTTTATAGTAAATAAAGAAACCGCTGTAGCTGACTGTATCTAATGTGTATGGAAAACCACAGGACAGTTAACCTATCAAAAATGTTCATTTAATCTGCTTCCACAAATCAACTACCATATTGTACATGAGGAGAAATAAATTATTTAAATTATTACAAATAATTTAAATGTAATTTTAATATTAAGATGCAATGATAGGCTTAAAATGATCAAACTAAGGATAATGTATCTTTGTGCTAAGCTTGCTGGCTTGTGTCTGTAGCCTTATGACGTCCACAGTATGTCTTTTATCCTGTCTTCCTTCTCTCATCCCAACTTTTCTTGGCAGATGGCCCCGCCCCTCCCTGAGCCTGGTTCTGCTGGAGGTTTCTTCCTGTTAAAAGGGAGTTTTTCCTTCCCACTGTCGCCAAAGTGTTTGCTCATATGTTGGGTTTTTCTCTGTTTGTATTATAGTAAGGTCTACCTTACAATATAAAGCTCCTTGAGGCCACTGTTGTTGTGATTTGGTGGTGTATTTGGTGCACTCTGCTGTAAAAAAGATATTGAATTGAATTGAATTATACAATGGTTATCTAATGCAGTAGAAGTTTATAAATGCAAAAAATGAAATATCATTATTGATATTCCGAAAAAGTGTCTTTGATCTTTTATTTTTAAAAATACGATTGTGTAAAAATTACACAATCAGTGTTTGCCTTATTTGCAGTGACAAATATCTCTCCATATCCCATTTTCGACAAAAGATGTTTTAGTCCAAAAGTTACAAAATTATAGTGGTGTAATATACAAGACGCACACAGGAGTAAAGCATCTACACTCGAGAGCCAGTCCACCAATAACAATTATCCTCTCCAACCTGAGGGTATTTGCTTTCAGGTAATTGATGGATGGTTGGATTTCCATGTGGGAAATGCACCTTCACATTCAATCTGTTTCACTTATTTTGGAGTTACTACCAGCCATGCTGCCTGTGGTTAGTTGATTATCTCTGCCCTGCCTCATTAGCAGCCAGTCCAGACAGACATGCAGCAATCAGTCACTTCATCATCTGAATCCTGCCCCTTAGGATGAGATCTCTGCAGTGATGAGGGCCTCTGTGGTCTCCTGGGTACCATGGATGACCTGAAGCTGAGAGGCGTCATCCTCTCAGCCCGTCTCCCTGAAGAGTTGATTTGATGGAAACCCAGACACTTAATTGAATCACAGAGACATAATCCTGACCAAATGTACAGACGTCATTAACCCGACATATCCACCGAGTAACGGCTAAAAGGATAAAACTGTGTCACGAAAGCACCAGTCATATACACATCTGTAAAATTAGTCAACTGTTCATTATATAATTACGTTTCCAGGTAGTTCGTATTACTTGAGCTGTCTGTTTTAGTGACTGTGGTGTTTTATGGTGGCTATAGTGATGGATTTACATAGATCCAAATTTTGAGAGTTAAGTGTCCTGAAAGTCATGATTAAAAGTATAATTTTTAATATGCGCAAAAGTCATCTCTCTCTTTTGAGAATTGTATTTTTCCCATTGTGTTTAACTAACTGATAAGGAGTTTTTTTGTTTCTATGTTTGGTTTTTACCTCATCTGACACTGGACTTAATCTTGTCCTCCTAAAATGTATCCTCCCATAGGGACCACTCTCATAGTGGTATATTACCCATCTCACAAGGCGGGTCATTTCCACATCCACCATTGATAGGCACTGATTAAATCTCTGCAACTCTGACCCTACTATGAGCCCCAGGAGATGGCTTTAGCTTCCATGGTCCATAACACTAGTGATGCCCCACTCCATCATAATTATATCTAGTCAGGGCCAATGTCTCCTGTTCTTCCTGTTCAACATAAATTAGTTCAGGTGATTGAATTTTGCATCAGGATTTTTGTATGCTATGACAGGCAGAAATTTTATTTGCAAAACGAGCTAAGAGATTTAAAGAAAACCAGGACTAGGTTTTACTCAAGGACACATTGTTGATTGAGCGGCTGATATTGCTGTTCTTCTCTTTGCTGCATAATTTGGGTCTAAGATTTAAAAAGACAGAATGTTAGCACTAGGTTTTATGTAAATTATGTCCAATATTTGACCTTATTTTATAATTATGTAGTTTCAGATATTTTCTCTCTCCATGACTTTCTAACCACTCATTAAATGCCCGATAACATGTAGTTTATGTGGTAATCACGATTCCTCTGTCAGCTAATGTTATGCAGTGATGACCTTGGTATTTCAGTAAGTCAATCTTTATCAGTTTACAGTATTTCTGATCAGTTTCCTATGCATTTTTTATTCCTAACATGCGACTTTTGTTTGTGAGGAAACAGAAGAAAAGCTTTACCAGCAGTCTTGCAGATTTGTATGACTTTGGTTCGACTGGGCTCTTGTCTGGGAGCTTTCAGACACACCTTTCTAAACGCATTAAGATCTCATCCAGGGCAGAAAGAATTGATTCCAGTCAGCTGTGATTGTAGGGATGCATGTCAGTGAATAGTGCCATCCTATGTGATCTCACACTGACAAATGAGATCAATTTTACAGTTTTCTTAAGAGTGGAGACCCATCTAGGTGTTTTGTCATTTAAATTACAAACAGGGAGACACACAAATATTGACATATTTGTATAGTCAGATAAATATATAATTCTGTATGTTGGGTGAACATGTGATTCTATTACGAGTCTGTGCCTTTTTTTCTCTTTGTTTTTGCTTTTGGTTTTTATATTTTCTGTCTAAAGATCACCAAAAAAAGGCTGTAATTTATTTCAGCTTAACAACCACACATCCACATCTGTCAGGCTCAGTAATAATTTGTGACATACAATTTGTTAAGGAAGCCTTTCAACTTTCATTCCACTTTGGTGAAGGCTAAAACGACCACACAAGCTCCTTGACTGTGGACATCAGGGGAAGGCCACCTCTAAATCAGGGGCACAAGTAGAGATCAGAGATGGCCCAGACCAATCGATCCAGTCAGGATTTGTGGGGCTCTGTGGGAAAAAAAAGACAGCAATGTAGAGTACATATTAAGTCCTGTTCTATCTGTTCGTGTCACCTAAAACCATTTATCTTCTTCTCTCCCGCTGTATGAGTCAGTGGCCATCACAGTGGCCTCATCTTCTAGCCTGTCACTGAGAAGCAGAATAAGTTAATGAACAGGCTAATCTGTCTTCTCCAGAGGCTGTTCATTAATAACTGCTCTGTCTGACAAAATAGATATGGACTGCTGAGATAAGCCCTCATACTTGCCATGTTTTGCATCAATTTCCTCTTTCTTTCAATCTATATTTTTTATTTGCTTTCTTGGAAAAAAGAAAACTAGACATAGGGCATGTGCAAAATATGCACATGCAAAATACCAGAATCAGTACTAAATATAGCATGTTTTACCTAATGTACCATCACCCTCTGATGAGCTGACTGTAATTTTTGAAATACCTGCACTAATGATAATGATAGCAGGATGTATCAATAAGTAATTAATTTCGTGGTCAGTGAGTGGTAGGTATTTTCTTCCACACAGAATTATTTTGCGGTTTTTCAGTGGTTCAGACCAAGAAAAAATTCTAAACACTAAAGGCATGCCAGTGGCCACTCTCGAATTTTAAAGACTGGCATGTAAAAAAACATAAGGAAACTTGCAGTACTATTTACACAAATATAGGAAGTAAATCTACAGTTAAGCAAAACGAAAGTTCAACCGATTGACCAAAGATTTTAGTAGGTTCCTGTCAAAGTGCTATTTATTTATTAAATGCAAAATTAGTCAAAATCTACTTTCAGTTGTGTCCTACCTACATCGGGTAGCTCTGCATGTTTGAGTTGACAGATTTTTTCACTAGATGCCTTTCCTCACTCATCCTTAGAGGATTTGTGACCTCCTTCAAATGTTTTGTTTGCACTACTTTGATCTGCATGATCATATGTTTTGCATATTAATAAATATTTGGAGAAAATAATACCCAGACTTCAAATGTGAGTATTATTTACTATTATTAGGTTTAATTCCACAAAATTTTACTTAATATACTTCACTTTTTACAACTTTGTTCACTAATAGCCCTTCTCCACTAGTACCTACCTGGATTCACTGAACTTGACTTGGTTTTTGGGGTTTTCCATTAGTACCCCATTAGTACCTGTTACAAGCCTCTTTTTTAGTACCTGTTTGGTCCAAGTGAGCTGAGTCGATCTGAAGATGCGATGTCAGCAGACTGCATGCCACCATCGATGGCATCACTCGATGAGTCAGAGAGCGACTCCTTCAGAAAAATCAATACCGCTATTTTTGAAACCAAGCAACAAGGGAAATGGCTACACACAAACCAACACCATGGTTCCCAAGTCTGACAAAAAGCCATAGACTGAGCAGCAGTACGCGGTACTCAGCTGTAATGGAAAACAACTGAAACTAAGTAGAGAAGAGTTGACTCGAGCCGAGTAGCTACTAGTGGAAAAGAGGCTTAAGTACTTTTTGAAGGGGGATTTAGGCTTTCAGTTTAGACTGGAAGTATTCAACACGTTTAATCCAGCAATATTGTGGAATATACACCAAAGATATGGCAAGTGTAATGAAGGATGCATGATAGCGTGATGTCATCCTCTGATACATTTATAAAGATGCTTGTGTATCTACATAAACGCGATGTAGATATCTGCATGCACAAATGCTGACCGCCACAAACAGACAGGCCAAAAACTCAACTTTATTCATAGATTAGCATAACACCAAAACACCTTGCAGATGCAGATGATCTGATCCCTTTGAGGGCAAAGAAAGTGGTCAATCGATATCCTCACATGAAGCTGAGACTCTGGTAGAGGAGCCAAGCACTCCAGGTAATGAACTGCCTGCATGATATATATCCCTTACGGAGTGGGATTGCAGTGGAGCAACATGGTACTGCAACAGCAGCAATTCTTTGATTAGGCATTTCTCTTCCATCACGCTTCCCTGGCACACAGAAAGTCTCTCACTCACATACACTTACTGTTTGCTGATGTGTCAACATATTCACTGTCAACCTGTCGTGGGGCTCACAGAGCTCATATTACATTTTAATATCGCAGAGTCAACTGTGTCAGAGGGAAGCTTTATTTTAATTTACTTGTTTTTATTTTGCATCTTTAATCTGAAATTTTAAATGCTTACCTTCTGTATAACGTTGGGAAAACATGAGGCTGTAGTTATAAAACCAAGTTCAAAGCTTAGGGATTCCTGAGCTCTTTTTCTTTTGATGCAAATGGAGAATTTGCGCCCAAAGCCCATGTAAAATGAGTCAAAAGCTACTTCATCTTTATCTGTTTAATGATTTTCCTACAATGGTTGAACCAGCCATGAATAACCAGTGAAGTGTTAAAAGTGCTGATTACCTGCAAAACTTATTTACTTATTCTACTAATTTCTTTTAAACTCCACACTAATGTAAACCCCTCAGATTTTCTAATCTGTTTAATTACTCCACAGAGAAAGTAATTTGTTACACATTACAGTACTTCCACATTACAACAATTTGTCAGCATGGCCTGAATTGTCACATATTTAACATTTAACACTTATGTAGACCCTAGGCTACAGTCCCACACACTGTCGTTAATTCATATTCTAATGAAGACATACATGCAATACTTCTTTGAGATTTATCATAAATCCAAAGCAAAGTTAAGAACAAATGCATTTCAAAGCAAATGCGCTGTCCAGGTAAAAATGGAGGCTACATAATCCTGCAAGCCTGTGTCTAATTACTGCCTTTATTACCTGTTTAAGATCAGGCTCTAGCAGCAGTGCTGTGATCTGCATTGACAGAGTTTTAGTAACACTCTGTGTTCTTTGTTAGCTTTGGGTTGGCATGCGGTCGATAGGGATGTTTGCAAAGAGATGTTGTTGTCTTGCACTCTTTTGTGCAATAAAAATAAAAGTATTAATTTGTATGTATTTCCAATTTATGTAACTTAAATTAACTTTTGCTTTTTAAATCTTCATTTTGTACACACATGCAAAAATACTGCGAAAAGCAAAAATCTTTAAGAAGTTAAACTAGCATGGGAGTCTGCAGCATCGTTAGGAACTCTTTGGGGTCATTCTGGGCCAGATTGTAACCGGCTCTTCTTGCCAAATATTTTTACCCCTGCTAACAGCAACAATGTTAACATCCTTATGCTGCTGCATTTGTTTACCATATATTTTAGTAGAAAACACAGAAGTACCTCTAGGAATGTTGGTCATAAATTAGAATTTTGGAAAAGTTAAAGTTTTGATGTTTCTTCAAGCTAAAAAGTCAAAACATTCCAAGTTGTAAAAATTCATCCAGAGCCAGATATGGATATTTGTGCCAAAACAATCATTTTGTTAGTTATGAAAATATTTCATTGAAACAATCATGTCACTAGCGTGCCTAAAAAAGAATATGTGAACAAAAAGCTCAGAAGTATACTTTTGTTCAAATGCTAAAGCAGTGAATTGTATAATGGCAAAGCTATTTTCTTTGTGGTTGGGCTTTTACTTAGTGGCATTTAAACCACTGAAATGTTTTAGCTTTCTGAAGTAAAAGAAATCCTTGCACTTAATGACTCACAACCAACCAGAGAGGATTTCCCCCCAGGGCCTCATCATTGGAGTTAGTAAAAAGGAGCTGCCAACATCTCACTTGGTTTCCACATAGTCTATATGCCTGCATCACACAAGGTGTGACATGTGCAAACATATTGTTGTTTAGTAGACCTTCTGAGAAACTGGACCAGGACTGAAATTGACATCAAACAAATTAAAAAGTTGTTACAATTTCTTTTATTTATTCTGACGTGTGACTTCTAAGCTACTTAATGAAACTTGCATATTACGCAGTACATTCATTTTGAACTGAACTCACTCTGTGTACTCAGCAAAATAGTTTCTTTTTTTCTTTTTTTCTTTTCTTGAATTAAAAAGTAAAGAAAACCCTGGAATGGTGCTAAAACCGTGTTACTTTCTGCAAACAATATTTTGGAATGAATTACTTATTTATCTTCTTTTCCATTCAAGTATAATGGATGATATTCTATTATTGATGGGATGCTTGGCTTAAATCCAGTGTCCAAACAGCCTTCCTACTCTCCAATAAGGAATTATATTATCAATATTGAGCATTTCAGAATGTGTCCCAGTAAATTGTCATCACTTTTTAATATAATGAAGTTGTTGGCCATTTGCAAAATGAAATGGCTCGTGGTTCATTTTTGTGACGTGAACGTACTGCAGTCCCTTGCATATTCAAAGTACACTATCAAAGTCTACAGTTGTGTCTAGAGTCAGAGTTCAAATTTAAGTTGTAGTCAAGGTGTTAAATCTATTGACTGTTTAGTTCAGTCTTTGATGCCACAGTGTGAGCTGTAGTAATGAAAAGAGAATGTGTTGGTCAAGGGTATGGCTTGTAAATTTTGCCAGTTCATTTCAACTCCTTTATTTATTCCAGCGTTCTTTTCCTCACTGTGTTTCAGGGCAGCATAGTCCACAGTGAAAGCAAGAGCTAAGAAAAAACGACAAAAATGTGAAAAGATCTCCTGAAGAGTCTGACCTTATCAACATGTTTAACAAAAGGACAAAGATTCACTGAGGTAAAAAGTACAAACTTATATTTTATGCTTGCAAATCAATGCATATTAAACTGTTATATACATACATATATACATATGTACATTTTACATCAGAAATTTTTTATAAGTATTTCCACAAAGACATATCTGCTAATTTAAATATGAACGTAACCTCATCATATAAAAATAAAATATTTAATTTCTATCTCGCAGCCGTTGTTATTTGTTAATTTCGTTAACTATGAAGACAAACTTGCACTTGTACACTTGAAACTTGCTATGGTAGCTATTATATCACAGTGACCGTCATTTATAAGTTTAACATGCTCTCTAGTTTAGTAATTCATCTCTAAGTTCACACTTAGTCAAAAGATCAAGAGTGCATTGTTTCAAGTCTCTGGCTATTGAAACAGTAATGATACAGAGGTAAATGAACACAGAAAAAATAGCAATCTAAAGCACTATTGTGAAACTTCAGAAATGTATCAGTGCAGAGTAAAAAGTGTGATATTTAAGAAAACATTTATTTTCTGCATGTACAGTTGGTGTACCTGGTCTAACATATGATTTATTAAAAACAAGTGAACAAACTGTTCAGTCCATGGCCCTCTCCCCGTCAGCCTGATAAAAACAAGAGAGGGTCAAAACCTAATCAGGCCCTATTGATCTGCTTGCACTGATCCAGTCCAGAAGTCTTTGGACTTTAAATTTATAATCCTCGGAGGGTCCTTGGGGCTGTTCTTCATGCCTGATACAGTTCCTTTGCTGGTCATTATAATGAGGCTTTAAGCAGCTCGGTGACTGTAAATCTGCTACGCTAAGATTGCATTGCTTCAGATCTGACTGGACCTCACCTCGGTAAATCTCACATACAGAACCGGAGAATAATTTACTGCTCTTCCGCACAGTCGCCAGTGCAGCGCGAAGTCAGCAAATGATCCCAAGACACCGACACTGTCAAATTATGTCGCGGGTCTGGAAGAGTATTAAGTCCAAAATATCAACATCTGTACTTGGATGCTTGAGAAAATATTACTGAGACTGGTGCTTGATTAGTGCTGTTAGTCACATAGGTGTGAATGCTGAAATCAGCCTATTTCCCCCTCATGCTGCTGTCTGTGGAAAAGCTTTAATCTTTAAAAGATGAAAAAAAGGTTTCTTTGAGAATGTTTTTCCTGTAGTTCGCGGAGATACTGACTATCATGGAGCCTAATTAGGGCACAGGTGAAACAGAGATTAAATAAATACATTTGGGTCGTTATGCTGACATTACTGGTTCAATATAACTGCCCTCTAATTACCTATTATCTGAAATCGCTCCAGAGTTGGTGTAAACTTGAACTAACTGATCACAGATCGGTTACAGGCAGCGGCACAGGACAGATCTGGATGAGTTGCAAGTGAGAGCAGCAGCGCACTAGAGCAGGTTGCTCCTTTTTGGCGGAGGGCAAAGTCCTGGTTGCCGATGTGGTCCCAAATGGGGGCTTCAGTGGATTTCAAAGCTGGATTGTTACGAAAGAACTTCACTATGTGACAGGAGACACCGCGCTGTGATGATAAAGTGACTAAATCTCACGCTTGTAGAATCCGGCATGTCCGAAAGCTTTGCTACGGAACAGCGCAGCTTTGAGTCTTCATCACTGACGACGGACCAGATGGTACCGTAAACATGAGTCGCGCACTCTCGATCCTCGCTTATCTTCTGCCTTTGATTCACTGTAAGTGTGTTTCCCCTTTCATTTAAGTAGCAATTTAAAATATTTCTAACATTTGGTACTGTGTGTGCGTCACCGCCAAATGTATCTCCATGTTGAGGAAACTACAAAAGAATGTATGCTTTTATTGTCCAAAAGTAGAATTTTCAATGCATAAGCTCGTTTAGGCTATTTTCAACTCACCTTTTAATTATTTTTTTAAAAACCAATATTTCTGTAGAAGACATAGATAGCTAAGCTTTTTAAATGTAGCTGAAATATGATATGAATCTATCTATCTATCTATCTATCTATCTATCTATCTATCTATCTATCTATCTATCTATCTATCTATCTATCTATCTATCTATCTATCTATCTATCTATCTATCTATCTATCTATCTATCTATCTATCTATCTATCTATCTATCTATCTATCTATCTATCGGTTTTAAAATATCTGGTTTCGGGTCACAACCAGTACCATCCATGTTTTAAAAAAAACAAACAAAAAAACCCCAAAACAAAATAAAACAAAACAACATTTATAACATCAGACAATTTAGGAAACAATTAGTTAGCGAACATTTTTGGTTCACACTTTATGTTACAGGATTTGGCGCCATATTATTGCATTTATGAGATAATTCTTCAAGTGTGTCCAAGAAATAAAATGCCCCCCCCCCTTTTTTTTTTTTTCCATTTATATCATATTAGTATATTATGTCATATCTAATAGTATATAAACCGCAGCTATCTTTGGCTCTCCGTTTTGTTGTTGCTGTAGTTTTTAAACTGATTAGATCAAGGTTCCAACTCCATTACAATGTAAAATAATGGGTTTTAAAGGTGTGCTGCACCAAATGACCTTTATCAACTCCAAAACAGCTTACAAATTTGTTTAACATGCCTGACCTCATTTTCAATCAGTGTAGCGTCAACACTATTAATTTCCCATATTAAACCTGCATGCACATATACACTTTAGATGCTATTCACAGCAGCTGCCTACAGTTGGTCTGGCTCAAGCAGTCTTTAGGTCTGAGGAAGAGGGAACTTGTTTGAGTCTGGCTTCCAAGAACTTTGAACGACATACCATCTGCTCAGTGGTGGTATGGAAGTCCTGCTGTGGTGAATAGGATCTTGGTGAGTGTCTGATAAAGGCACAGTCATGGCATTATTTACTGACCTGTGGGGGATAGACTGATATTACGCCACACCTCGCAAAGCTGCAGGAGTCTGTGAGTTGATGATGACACACACAGCTGGATACTGTTTCTAAAACCGCACACCATCATCACATGTAGCTGCAAGAAAAAGTCTGAAATTATCAGGATTGCTGAACTGGCTACACATAAAGTGCCTAAACTAATAAACCATGTACCCTTGTGCTCTCAGTATCTTTATTAAACACATCATGTAACAACAGCAAGAGACTTTCTGAATTTTCAGGACAAAAGTCAATTAATTTATACTTAATTCTTAGAATAATATTGCATAAGAAAAGTGTAAAAGTGGGCTTATTTATTAGTAATTTTTTACGAGACATATACCTAAATCTTTTCTACAGGTCTATCTGTTTATTTGCAATTTAGGTTAACAAAAATGACCCTAATTAGATGTTCCTATACCTGTTTATGAGACTTTTGAGAGGAATTTTGGACAATATGTCACTACAGTGCTGTTTAGTGCAGCTGTGTTTCTAGGATGTTTTAACAGCCCTTGTTAGGTCAGCCCTCAGCATCTCAGTTGGATTAAGGTCGGGTCAGGGCTTTGATTTTACAATTCCAAAAATATGGATTTTTTCCCCCATCATTCTGTTTTAGGCTCATTGTCTTGTTGCATTACCCACACTGAGTTTCAGGTCATGAACTGCTGCCCTGACATTCACCTAAAAATGTTGAACTGGAACAGGATAACAAAGAAATCCCAAATCATGAAGTGTTCCACCATGATGTGGTGCACATTTTTTCCTCCAAAGAAAATTTAAACTTTGTCTCATTGCTCTCATTGGCGACGTTGTGTCAGTTAAATTTCCAGATAAGTGTCTGCCATCTTGTTAAGAGGTGTAAAGTTTTAAAACTGTTTTTTTATTATTTTAAGACTAGTGTGGCAGTCTTTCATTCGAGATTTTATTGATTTTTTTGCTGCTACTGTTTTTTCACATTTGGTGTGATCTTTGCTCCTTAGGATCTCCTAAGGAGAATACCATTTGTAGAGCATTTATCTAACTGTCAATAACTGAATGCTCAGGTCTTTAGAACAGCTTTTGTAGCCTTTCCAGCTTTGTGTATCCCTATAATGCGTCTTCTAAAGTGCTGTGAAAAACCGAACTCCCAATAAGCC
Organism: Rhamphochromis sp. 'chilingali'; assembly: GCF_963969265.1. Classification (NCBI taxonomy): domain Eukaryota; kingdom Metazoa; phylum Chordata; class Actinopteri; order Cichliformes; family Cichlidae; genus Rhamphochromis; species Rhamphochromis sp. 'chilingali'. The sequence goes on from NC_137933.1 coordinate 32,173,447, forward strand.
TTAGAAGAAGTAATCAGCACAGAAGTGCAAATACTTTTTCTAGCCCTGAATGTTAATGATTAGTCAGTGTGTTCGATGAATTACCAGCCATTGAAAGCTATCAGTTTAGGCAGATATATTTTTGTGGCTTTTATTAATATCTGACTACATTTTATGAAAAATCAATGCAAAGATTTACTATTTGAACCTTGAATTTTGCCCTTGTAGTTAGTGATAAAAGTAACAAGTTTTCTTCAATGAGCACATTAGTACAAGTCTTGCTTTACTAGAGCATTCGCCACACATAAGTCAAGTCAGCAACTCCAAACCTTGTGGGGACATCAATAACCAGCTGCAAGTAAAGGAAATAGACGAGGTAGTATTACACGTATCTGCTCTGCTTCAGAAGAGAACTGACCATCTGTTTTAATCAGCCTTGCCTTCACACTTTACTTAGACATTATTTATCAGGAATAGGAGAGAAGGCTGAGTTCATGTGTTGGAATTCATAGTTTATTTTTACTTAAAATACAGATTTGTGGTTTGCTTTAAGCAAAGCTGTTACAAAAGCACAGTTATTAACATGTTGTGAAAATATCTGCCCTTCTACAAAATGTAATTACCTTTTTGGGAAATGACTTTTTGGGACTTTGTGACATTTTTATGTAATTTCCAGTAACACACAACCTTCCTAGTTTACATATTTGGGTGTTAATAATTGTGCTTTTGCTTCATGTTTGCTTAAAGCAAACCCACAGATGTGTAATTCTACCTTCCTTAAAAACTAAACAAGCAGTGTGACTGAAGCAATCCTCATTTATCTCGCTTAGAATTTCAGAGATTAAGCAAGTACTTAAATCATGTTAATCCAACCCCCCCCCCCCCCCCCCCCCCAAAAAAAAAAACAACAACAAAAAAACAAAACAACAAAACAAAACAGGAGTATGGTTAGATGAGTATTCTCTTTTACCAAAATTTAGTGTTAAAGCTGGAAGGTATCTAACAGTATATATAGTAAGTGTGTTCATGCCAGGGTGGTAGATTGTGTATTGTGGCACCATCAGTTCAAGCATTTTTACTAAAAACACAAAACCAATCACATCCCTAATCTTCAACTTCCCATTAAATAGTGTAGCTTTCATGTATGAGGTTTTATAGAAACCTAACAAACTTAATAATACAAGCTTTTAACACAGTTTTAAAAGAAATCTTTCGATTTACACTTTTTAAAAAAAAAAAGTTTTGTTTCTAAATACTGTACACTGAAAGTACAACAATAATAGAGAAAAATGAATCTCTCTTTTCACCTAAAATGCCCATTTCCTACTACCTTGTTTAATGTGGTCTTGATTTTTTTCTGTTGTATTTAAATAAGGTATTTTGTCTTTAACTGATTTGTGTATTACACTGTATATTGTAGATTATTTATAATGTAATATATCTATATAAAATATATGTATTTAAAAAATGTGATCTCATTCATTCCTCTTTATTATTGATCTAAAGCTGTTAAAGATTGTTTTCCAATCTCTGTTTGAGATTATAGTCTCTCCATTTTATTGGGATTAAGTTGTCTGGACAGAGGTGAGGTGGATGTGTGTACATAAATGTTGAAGAAAAGTGTGATGTCACCAGGTAGCAGCAGCGCTGACTCCGAAGAGCGGCTCATGAACTGGCTGCTGGGAAAAGATCGCTACAATCCCCTCATTCGCCCAGCTGTCAACAGAACCGAGAGAGTCACAGTAAAGCTGCAAGTGTCTCTGGCTCAGCTCATCAGTGTGGTAAGTGTGTACTCTTGCCCATTGTTAAGAAGTATGTATACTTATTTACATTTCTATGTATATTTCTATGTTTTTTTGTTAGAGACTTTGTGATGGTGACACAACAGGATATAAAGAGAAATTAAGTGTGAAAGATGGCGGGTAATAGAAAGCACACAGCAAGAGACAAAAAAAAAGAGCTTCGAGGAAGTAGTTAATTAAAGAGCAAGCTCTGCTGAAGAGCCATAGCTCTAAATGGATGGATGAAGCTGAGGATAGATCTGGTCAGCCGTGATCTCTGCCTCTGTCATGTCCAGATTGAAACTTCAGCACATTGGATTAAAAGGGGCCATAAAACTGTTTTGGCCACAGTGATAGAGGCTCTTCTCTGAATTACAGTGGAGGGTCCTCCCAGCTGCAGACTAAAGTAGCAAGGCTCGTTCACAGCTTCTGTTTATGAGTTTGCATTGTACCCCTTGGGGTAATTACCATTTGGTGTCACTTTATTGGAAGTGTATGTCACGGCAGTTTGATGACAGTGCAATCAAAAACATGTTAACAAGCAATCTGAGATGAAAGGAGTGTTCTTGTGCAGTGCAGTTCTTTTTTTAAAGGTTACTTTTAACCAGAGTAAACATGACAGTAAACAGGAAGGTCCAACCATGACTCAAATCAGTATAGGACTTATTTTTATTTTTTAAATAAAATTGCAGAAGCATATAATTTCCAGTTTTTGTTTAAACATTAATATACCCCAATAGGTCTTCAGCTCTTCATGTTTTAATTAACTAGAACAAAAATATAAAAAGAGTAAATGTCAGACACGAGTTCCTACTTCTCTAGGGCCAGTGTCTGGGTCTTAAACTTGTATTACCAATATAGGTAATTTCCCCCTAATATTTCATTTTCAGAATGAAAGGGAACAGATCATGACCACAAATGTTTGGCTCACTCAGGTAGGTGTGATGAAGCATTTTGTTTTGTACTGAGTGAGAATGTGTGTTAAATGTCCTTCATCTTGAACTTGAATCGTATCCGTATCCATTCTTCCTCTCTCTATGTGGAACAAACCGCTTCTGTAATTGTGCCCCAAACATAATTTACAGATAATGTAGCATGTAATTATAAATGAACTGCTATTGGGAAAGTGCACTGAATGGTTGGGTCCCTCTGTCTCTCCAGCACTGGGTGGACTACAGGTTGTCATGGGATCCTGCACAGTATGAAGGTATTGTCAAACTGCGCATTCCCTCCAGACATGTGTGGCTTCCGGATATTGTCCTGTACAACAAGTAAGCTCGGCTGACTTCTCAGTTTGTATTTTGAAGAGAGTTTCTGTCTGCACATTGCTGGTGTTAAATAAAAAAGATATTATTAATTTGTAAAATATTTGTAAATATCCTCTGATGCCCTTATCAAACATTTTGGATGGAACTGTAACAGCGTTATTGTAAAATGAATAAATAAAATGAAAAAAAGTGAAAAGTCAGTCATATCATAGAGTAAGTTATATTTCATGTTTTCACCCTCCTGGTTTCTGTCCTCTATCAATATATTTACCAGCTGTCTGCATTAATGAATGTCTATGCATTTGCTTTAGTGATTAACTGAATCTTTAACAATTATCTTCTTATTAAAAATAATTAATGCCACTATTACACATTATTAAAAATAGCTTTACCGTAAATTTCTATAATTTTGATAATGATAGCTTTAAAGGCCAATTTATATGCTGTTTTATTTCTATTTCCTCTCTTTCTCATAGTGCTGACGGAACCTATGAGGTAACGGTGTTCACTAATGTCATCGTCCTTTTCAACGGCAGCATCGAATGGCTTCCTCCGGCTATCTATAAAAGCGCCTGTAAAATCGAAGTCAAACATTTTCCCTTTGACCAGCAGAACTGCACTCTCAAGTTCAGATCTTGGACATATGACCATACAGAGATTGACCTGATCTTAAAGTCTGAGATGGCTAGTATGGATGATTTTACTCCCAGTGGAGAGTGGGATATCTTAGCTCTGCCAGGGAGACGGACTGTCAACCCTCTGGATCCCACTTATGTGGATCTGACATATGACTTTATCATTAAGAGGAAGCCTCTTTTTTACACCATAAACCTCATCATTCCATGTGTTTTGATCACCTCTTTGGCCATTCTAGTCTTCTACTTGCCTTCAGACTGTGGCGAGAAGATGACCCTGTGCATTTCTGTACTTCTGGCCCTCACCGTGTTCCTGCTTTTAATCTCAAAGATTGTTCCTCCAACATCATTAGATGTTCCCCTGATTGGCAAGTACCTGATGTTCACCATGGTCCTGGTGACCTTCTCCATCATCACCAGTGTGTGCGTGCTCAACGTGCACCACCGCTCTCCTAGCACCCATACCATGCCTTCTTGGGTCAAGCTGATATTTCTTGAGAAATTGCCTGCTTTACTCTTCATGAGGCGCCCTCATAACAAATCTGCACGCCAAAGATTGCGTCAGCATCGATGCTTAAGAGCTAAAAGAACCATTTTGGGCTTGGGATATCCAGTTGCATCCAAGGCAGATATCACCATGTCAGCTTCTGCGCTGCTGTCTTCAGACTCTGCCTTCTCTACACCAGGACACAAAAATATAACTCCTCCAGCAGGATACAGTCACTCCTATAGGAAGGGAGACCAGCGCTCTACTGATTTCCTTCCCACTAGTTTCACATCCACCCAGGACTTCCAACACAGGGACAACTCAGACTGGGCTGCTGATATCCAGGAGGCAGTGAATGGGGTGTGCTTTGTGGCTGAACACATGATGGGAGATGATGATGATCAGAGTGTATGTATACTTTTTGTAGCACATATTTCACCTGGCTATTATTTCATATTCTATATAGTGACTGTAGCTATTTTAATATTTGTTACTATAGCAGTACGTATACAGTATAACTCGTTTGGGTTTTGAGTGTGTATTGTGCAGTCCCCTGTGAGCCTTAAAATATTAAGCATAAGCATGCTTAGTACTTGCCAGTTCTACAGCTGTCTTACCATTTATATAAAAAGATATTTTCCTTGTACAATTAAGAGTCATGATAGTGTAATTAAAAAGGATCAACAAGGCTCTAACACAAAAGATCAAGTTCAATGTCTCAGCTTAACTCAGGTGAAGCCTAGCAGACGTCTGCTGTCAGTTACTGTATGTATTGGCAATCCAACTGTTACTCAAAGGCCTCCCCCATTAGAATGCAAACTTTATAAACTTAACCTGATGAATTATTAAAAAAAATACAGAAAATACTTTGTCATGGACTCATAACTTAGCCAGCGACAGAGACCAATTATTTTGGGTCCAGACTGTAAGCATAGTTTTTGCTCTAAACTTGTGCATTTGGGATCTTATTAGATTTTTCTTTAAAATCCCCAGAGTTTAACATTTGGGCTGGACCCAGAAGGCAATTAGCTTAGCTTACCATGTGTGGCAGCAGAAGTAAACAACTTGGGCCCTAAAGTTTAAATATCTACCTGCAAAGAAATTTACTAATAAGGTGCAGTTTTTAAGTTTACTCTGGTTGCATATGTTAATATCATAAAAGAGACAATCGGTTATAAGCTGTGTGCTGTAAAGATGTCATGAGCAACAACAGTGCAACACAGTGACAAGGCAACCTGTGGAGAAACTTGACAGATGTGGGTGCTCAACGGAATGTGATGTTTTTAACTGAGTTGAGTTTTTGTTTCGAGTCTGCTAATATTTCAGCATTTAATAACCAGCTGAGCGTCTTTGTTGTCGGCATCTAGAAGAGCTTTATATTGTCCTTTTTTCAAAACATTCTTAATCAAGAGAGTAAAAAGGTGAAAAAACATGCACCATAAATCATAATGCAGGCGTAGACCTCACAAATCCAATTGCTGACTAACTAAGCTAACCTATCTAGATATTGATCTGTTCACAGAATGGGTTTATAATGCTAACAAAAAGAGTGATATAAAGGTGACATTTCTGACAGTCCACATATGCGTGTTACTTTTGAAACAAATGACACAGAATTTACATGCAGATAAATATAACTTTATAAGTTTAGTTTATACTAATCTGTGTATGTGAAGTGGATGCTTAGATTTCATGTGATAGAAAGACTCATGCATTTGTTATTCTCTTTATTGGAATAATATGATGGTCCTGATGGGCCTCTGTTGTGGGAATAGCATCACCATCAATCTGTCTACAGTGCCATTATTGCTATCACCAGTTTTGCCTAGGGAAATAACGTTAGTTCAACCACATTTATTATGAAGTTAATTGCAGTCTACCTCCACTTCATTCATTAGGTGAGGTAAACAGAATATGGAACTATTTTAGTTGTTGTTGTTATATATAATATATCAGGTGTCAGATGCCAGCACGTAGCCTGGTCACAATAAACTGGGTCACAGCCATTTGTACTCAAATTATAACATTTTCCTCACACTCCAGGGCGCTTGAGGTGTAGGAGGGAAAACTACTAACCCTAAGTAGTGGCTGTAACTCACCAAACTGAAGGCAGATTTTGATTTTATCATTCACTTTCTCCCTTCAAATCAATAGATACCAGCAAATCAATAACAGATCAATAGGGAGGAAACCAGGAATGAGAAATAGCTCGTTTCAAGAACCACTACAGACAGCACTGATGATGAGGTGAAAGGGTCAATAGATATTCCAATGTACAGAATGCAGCACTATGGAGACCGATCCTTTAAGGGTTTTGCCTTGTTCCATGAAATGCATGAAGAAACGTTTTATAGAATATTATGTGTTCCCATTAAAACTAACAAGCATTTGCTTTTTTATTTATTGTCTTCATTTGGTTTCTATATTTCAACACGTTCTAACAGTATTAATTAATCTTACTGCTCTGCAATATTATACTTTGAAAAAAATATCAGCATGAAGAACCATGTACATTGACTAACTGAAATTATTTTATTGATTTCTGTGTTTTTGCAGGTTATAGAGGACTGGAAGTATGTGGCCATGGTAGTGGATCGTCTGTTTCTGTGGATCTTTGTGATAGTGTGTGTGGTGGGAACCCTGGGCCTGTTTCTCCAGCCTCTTTTCCAGAGTCAGATTGTTGCCAACCATGTGCCCAGTTCGGACATTCCTCGCATTTGATCCTCATACAGAAAGACTGAGCTACTTCAGGGTTTTCATAAGAAACTGTGCTATTAGGACAATATTATGTATGAGGGTATAGAGGCTTGTAAAAGTTTTGATGTCTTTTTAGTTTTTGCTTAGCACTGTGCTGGCAGGTAACAGAATCACTGATACAATGTCGTCTGTGCCAAATCGTACCCAGAGGGTTTGATAAAGTACTTGTAAACATGTAAGGTATGGTACAAAATAAATAAAAGCCACTTATTATCATATAGTATTTAAAACAATATGCCCTAAAACAGTAAATCACCCAATATGTTAAGGAATAGTTACATTTGCATATGTTAAAATGCAGCATCATTCACTGAGGCTGCTGTTTCTTCAAAGGATGGGTGTAGCTTTCACTGCACTGAAGTATGCTGAACTGTTGCAGTAATATACATAATGTGATAAATATACTGTATGACTGCTCTCAGATGTAGTGTGACCTGTCATCTGTGTTACTGTGTCACTGAAATACAATGAAGAGCTGTGTGCTCTTTTAGTTTGATTAAATGCATGAAATTGCCTATAAAGTCTTAAAGATGTCAGGGTTTTGCCAATGTGCTTATTTAATCTGTACTGCTGGTGATAAAGATCAGAGCCAATGTGTTCATTTAGGGTGAGCCAGTTAGGATGGTTTATCATATAGATAAAACAGTTGTTCACTCTCAGTGCAAAAAAAAAAGCAAGACAACGCAAAAAATACTGACACAACAAAACTTTTAGAGCTGGTCTTTATTGCGGTGTTTTAAGGTTGAGTACTTTCCATAGCCATTTCATATCACTGACATGTAACTGTTAGTAACTATTTCTCCTAAATTTATATATATATCAAGGGTCTAAATAAACAAAACAAAAAAAAAAAAGAAAAGAAAAAAAGAGATACTCTAGAATTTGTTTGTTTCATGCTGCAGTAATATGAAGGCTCATTTGTGCATTGACACTAAAAGCACCAAATCTTTGATAAGTGCTCATTTTTTACAGATGGGCAATTGTAAGCACACACATAAATGGAATAAAACAAAGCAGACAAACGCAACCTACACTAACACACAAATGAAACGACACAATGCTTACAGCTCACTAAACAGTGCTGAGTGTGCTCATTAAAGGTTCTGCAGACTTTGGGTATTTTGTGAGCCATGCATGTAAATCAAGAGATAGCAATAAACATCTGTGTTTATGGATCGACTGGCTTTATTTTAATCTTAGTTTACAGTTTTTCCAAATTGTTAACTGTTTTTTTCATGCGCCTGTTAACTTCCATTTATTATTGAAGCAGGATGTTGCAATTCCACGGCACATATCCATAAAAAATATTTCTTCTGGTTCAGACCAAAAGGAGTTTTGTTTTCAACAATCATTCCCAAGCCTTATGTCAGCAGTTTTTTGTCATTAGGATACATATGCAAATATATTTAGCAGAGTATTTATTTTAATGCTTGTGTCTCCCAAGAGGATTTAATACACTGCAGTCCACTCATGGAATAAATAAATACACATATTTCCAGAGAGATAATTTCAGTTTTATCTGTTATATAGCTGTTTGGGGTGATGTGACTGTGTGTCAGATATGAAGGACAATGGCTGTTAAGTCTTGGGAAGCTGACCATCCAATGGTGTGACTGGAGGTGAAAGATTTGCACCACTCAACATTTTACCCCCGTTTACCCGATTAAGTCGCCATATTCTGCATATTTTGTATTATTATTTTTGCAGTGCATGGCTCCTGACTGTGACTGGTTGTATGCCTCAGTGTGGCTCTGCCTCCCTCACTCGCTCGCTCCCTCTGCTCGCTCGTTCTGTCGGGTGATGCGGACGAGCTCTTATTCCTCCACTTTCCTCCTGTGTGCTCCGTGGATCGTTGCTGCAGCTGACCCTGGAATTATCTGGCATTTGTCAATTTGAACAGGATGAAAACCAGGTTTCACTTCTTATCTGGTCCCTGTGCTTTCTTTCTGTGTCTTCTGTCAGGTGAGTAAGAAGCTGGTAGCATGAAATCTACTTGTTGCTTTAGGGAAATGTAAAAAAAAAAAAAAAAAAAGCAATAGATCTAATTATTTTTGAAGGCTACGTCTATTGGGTTATGTAAAATTTAATGCAGTGCATCAAGGAATCATGCATGTGTTCAAATCCTTAATCTTATACAATCAGGATAACAGTAATATGTTGATGTAGTTGCTGTTCTCTGTAAGAGACATACTGTGTTAAGAATGATGCCAAATCACTCAAGTTAGAAAGAAAAGAACTTGAAATTAAAAAATGACAAAAAAGGTTGTGAAACTGTCAAATTTAGAGTTCTACTTTGGGTGGTAAATGGTAAAGCAGAAAAAAAATAGATCACAGTTAAACTGTATAATCATTTAAATATGCAGTGAGATTCCCATGGCTGACATTGTGCTCCTGTCCAGGAGGCACATGTTCAGATGCAGAGCATAAGCTCTTCTCTGGGATATTTTCCAACTACAACCAGTATATACGGCCGGTGGAAAATGTATCTGATCCAGTCATTGTGCAGTTTGAGGTGTCCATGTCACAGCTGGTCAAAGTGGTAAGTAGCAAGAAAATGTTTTTCCTCAGTGTCGGAGCTGATGCCCGGAGTGTTTGTGATTTATGGGGCAGCTATTTCACCTCTATAAAACAAATATCACTCTGCTTAATAAACATGACCTTAGATTACTCTTGCCTATAAAGAGTAGAAATTGTAGAAGATCTGTGTGTATACAAGGCTTAAAACTTGTGTTTTTACATCTCAAAGATATAGTTTGTGTGCTGCTTTGCAGACTTTTACTGAAACAAAATTTAGGGGAAGGTGGTAATTTAGACACCGTATCATAAGCTTGAGATACCCTCTCACGTTACACAGTAGCTCCTGGGACCTAGATGAAAGGGCGGACAATTGGGCTGTTTTTCTGGCCAAGACAAGATGGGAAATGTCAGCTGTCTGAGTACCTCTCAGGTACCCCCTATCACTCAGTCACTGCCACTTCAGATGGGCACTCCTAGATTTCTCTGCTAGAGTTTGTTGACTGCAGACTGCCATTCCAGACAGACGACTGTGTCACTTGACGCAGACAGGTTGAGCGCAGGTGGTGTTAATAAGCATAGCAAAGGACTGTTTGGCAAGCAATACAGCTTCATTCACACAATAAATTGTTTGGAAATACAGAATGTACTATTTATTTGCTTTTTTAAGGAATATGTTTTTTTAGTGTTTGCCTCTTTTTTCTTTTATTGTTACCCTTATTGCACCATTGCTCTCTTTTAACCCTTTATGTCAAACAATACTTTGGTGCTATAATGGTCTAACAGAAAGAAAATGCCGGTCAAAAACAGGTAACAGTATTTCACTGTGTATAAACTAGTAACCATCAGGTGACACCTTATGCATCTTCTTTTGCCTCTGTGCAAACAAGGTGTTTTTATTTTTTCAAAGGATCTAAATAAATATTAAAGATCTGTCTGATCAGACAATGATGATATGGAGAGAGAGATATTTTGTTACATGATCCTTAACTCATTTAAAGTAGCAAGCCAAGCTAGAGTGCTGATGGATGACTGTTATTCCCTCTGCACACCTGGTGCTCCAAACTCAGAAGCATTTGGTTCACCTTCAACAACTCCAACATGGCTATATGAGCTAATTTAGAGCATCAATACCTTATGGGCTGGGCAAACTAACATTATCTCACAATCAGGGATCAAACCACATGATCACTTGGTAATGGCAATGTGCATTTTGGTCTCAGAGGCTGTTCTGCTAAAGATAGTAGATGTAGTATATGATCTACAGCCAACATTCAGTTCTGCATCCTTGTTAAAACAAAATCTGCAAATATTAATTTAATCATCTGATTTTGACTACAAAAAATTATTTTGCGTCTTTTAGGATTTTGAGTGATTTAATTATGAACCACAGAGTGTGTGTCTTATCTATCCAAGTGACATGAAATAACTGTTCTCCCAAAGATATTCAGAAGAGGTTAAACTAAAGCCTTCTGTCAACCATTGAATCTAAGAGCTATTCTGGATACAAGATGGTCACATGAATGGTTAATGTTTGCGCTCAGTCATGAGATTGGTTCATTCACGGTCTAAGTCACACAGAAATCTGACCCTCAGTTGTTTTGTCTCCCATCTTTAGTCCCTCTGTTCCAGCTGTATCACTGAATTGCTAGTAAAAAAAAAAAAAGTTAAAGGCTGCGACCTACAAGCCCCAGCTGTCATGTGTATTATGCTCCAGGCATGCAGGACTCAGGTGCAGATCTCTGAAACCTTTTGCGCTGATGCTACAGAAGCACAGACAAAAATCTCAGCAGTGAATTGGATGATTGCCTGTGACAGTTATTATTACTGTTTTAACTTTATTAATAACATGTACTTAGTTTTCTTTGCTTCAGTGTCCTCATTATCTATTATCTTCTACCCTCTTCTCAGGATGAAGTCAATCAGATCATGGAGACCAATTTGTGGCTGAGACATGTAAGTTTATTGTTCAAGACTGTGCAAACAGACCTTGAGCAAGGACACCAAGTCTAGATCCAACCTTCTGTCATGCGTGATTCTTTGGAGCTAGACTGACAGGTTGAATTATTCATAGGAGGAAGCTTTTTAAACACATTGATCCGTGTGATCATATTTTCTTTCAAAAAAAATCAAATAAACTGAATGCACTTACATTTCATAACCAATTTGCATTTTAATGCAATGACAGTAGTTAAGAAATCTAGAATATCCGAATATGGAATATTCATCCATTATGGGTTCGTACAGTTAAAGTGAATCTGGAAGAGAAAGTTCAGTGATTATCCGCTATTTTTCTTTTTTTGCAATGCTGCATAGTGCAATGAACTAGTAATGAGTCAGATGAGGTAGGGCGGGTCTCCTGTTCCAATTTTACATGTACTGAGCAAGCACACATCTGTGACAGAGCCAGTCTTCTACTAAATGTTGAGCTTTAATTGTTCTTAGGAGTTCAGGGCTGGAGCATTGCTTCTCTTATGTTACAGTTTTTCTCAGTCGCTTTGGTGCATTTCTCACAACAGAATTGAACTCTCCACCACTACTAAGGCACTTCTCAAAACAATTAGTGCAAACTGCAAAACATGGTGGATAACTTGCAAAAGTGAGTCACTCCATCAAAAAGAAAAGTCAGGTGTCCAAAATAAGTTGTCAATGCATCAACAACAAATCCCTTGAGCAAAACAGATAATACATTCATCAAAAGCAAGTACTTATATCAATCAAAGTGTCAGGGCTGTCACAATTACAAGTCATTACACCAGCACCTTTGGTCACAAAATCAAATGGTTTGAACATGTTCTCATTGTGACGGATTTCTTTGTAGGTGCTTCCCAATGACATGTCAAGTCTGGACAGCATGCATGGCATGTTGAAAACCATAAATTGTAAAGGAAAATCAAGACACTCCATATGCACTCTTGATAATATTTAATTGAAACTGTTCACAGCATTGTGCAAACTGGGGAAATACAGTAAATCAAACATTTTACAGCAAACATAAACTCACTTAGACAGTAAACCTCACTCCAGTGGTTATGAAACAAAAAAACAAAACTGAAAAACAGACACTGCTGCATATCAATCATTGATATCTAGACGCTCCCGTCTGTCTGCCCACATATTTGCATCAACATCACAGCGAATGTCAGCTCTATCGATGCATCGGGGAAAGTATCTTCTGGAGTGTCAACTCCACTCTCTGCAGGACTCTGCTGTGATGTCATCACAAGCTGCATCCATAGCTGCTAGCAGGGTCATTTGGGTATGTGGATGCCTGTCATATACCTTCCACCTCCAGAAAGAGAAAAACTCCTCAATTGGATTTAGGAATGGAGTGTAAGGAGGAAGAAACTCCATAAGTATCCTGTCGTGTGCTGCAAACCACTGCCCGACTACAGCAGAGTGATGGAAGCTAACATTATCCCAAACCACTACATACATTGTCCGATTGTCACCAGGATCATCCCTTTCATTTTGTGGGATTAGGTCCCTATAAAGAGCGTCCAGAAAAGCCAACCGGTGTTGTGTATTGTATGCACCAATACGAGGAATATGGGTGTGAACGCCATTTTCTGAGATTGCTGCACACATTGAAATATTTCCTCCTCGTTGGCCTGGGACATCAATGGTGGCTATTTCTCCAATGTGATTTCGTTCACGCCTTTTGCAAGATTGAATCCCGCTTCGTCAAGATATACAAACGTGTGCAGGGGTTTCATGGAAACTCCTTAAAAATAGGGTTTTCAAAATGGGTGTACAAAGTGTTTGACAAGATGTTCAACAATTTTGAGTGCACTGACACAAGCAATGAAATGAAGACTATTAGTTGTGAGGACAATGACTATTCAGCCGGTACAAGTATGAATAATTGTGACATTCATGATAAAAGAAAGGAGATAGTGATGAATAGGAAGTCAAACGTGACCATTCTTTAGATATTTGTACTCACTCAACTGCTTCATGTCCAAAGGCATTTGCCTTTGGACGCAGTGAACGTGAAACCGCCACAGGGTTGTGCCAAAACGACTACATGTTGTGGTGGTTGAACTAACTGTTGTGCAATGTTTAATTCTGTTGTGAGAAATGCACCAAAGCGACTGAGAAAAACTGTAATCTCATCTGTTGTTTTTAGCATATCTCTGGGAAATACTCATCAGGGGCGAGACACATTTCTCCTGCTCTCCATCCCATCTTGCAATACACTCTGGATACATGCTGTTTTTGTAATTAAGTCAAATTTTTTCCAGCTCTCTGGGGTTGCTTTGATGTACTGGTTTCATGAGCCTCATGAGGATCACTGGTCGTCCTGATGAGCAGTGTTCAAAAGATCCATAAAACACGCTATAAAGTGTGATTCAAGTCACACGTGTACTATATATCCTTGTGTTTATGTGCTACCTTTGGAGATAGTGACATTATTTCTTTATTTTATGTGGAGCATTTTACAAGCAAATGCATATAAAAACGGACAAGAGATAATTACCAGGAGGAAGCATTTTCGGACTCATTATATTAACTTTTTTTAACTTTTCAGCACGCACCTCCATGGCTAACACTGTGGTTTTTCACTATAGTTTATCACAAAGATAGGCTATAATACTTATTATGATACATGCTGGCTTACTGACATTTCCATTCATGCCAAAATCCTACTGTGACACAACTATAGACTAGTTCTTTTGATATACCGCCAACTGTTGCTTTGTATTAGTTGTTTCTTTAACATACCGATGTTTTTGTAACTAATATGTTCTAGCGATTAAATATGTTTAAAAACATTTTTGAATGAACAGGGTGGAAGGTAATTATTGAACTGTCACATTCTGTTTCAAGCTTTAATCTAACCAAACAGATCTCCAGAAAACTGATTTAAAACCCCTTTACACATGCATCAAATTGACTCTGAAACTCATACCTGTTAATTCTCAGACTTTTTTTTATGTAAAAGAAATTTTTCTGCTTTGTTTCTCAGATCTGGAATGACTATAAACTTAAATGGAACCCAAAAGATTTCGGAGGCGTCGAGTTTATCCGAGTGCCGTCCAACAGGATTTGGAAGCCAGACATTGTGCTGTACAACAAGTGAGCATAATAACAAAAACCTGGCACAGAGTCTTCATTGATTGTTTATTGCTGCAAAGGATGTCTGTACAGTAACAAAATGTTATCGATCTACATTGTTCATTCAGCATGGGTCATTTCTTCTTTTGAAGATTCTTAGGGAAGCTATACATAACATCACATGGTGCATTTACTGAAACCCCAGGGCATCTTTTTAATTGATATTTTCATAACTCAATAGTTGCTTATATCTATCTGGTTAGTATTCAGTGGCTCAGTTGTTTTTTACTGTCCTTCCTTTCAATGTTCCATTCTCACTCTTCTTTTGTCTTTTTCTACAGCGCAGTTGGAGATTTCCAGGTTGATGACAAAACAAAGGCCCTGCTTCGCTACAATGGCGATGTCACCTGGATCCCTCCAGCTATCTTCAAGAGCTCCTGCAAGATTGATGTCACATATTTCCCATTTGATTACCAAAACTGCACAATGAAATTTGGTTCATGGACCTATGACAAAGCCAAGATCGACTTGGTGCTGATTGGCTCAACTATTAACCTCAAGGACTTCTGGGAGACAGGCGAGTGGATGATCATTGATGCACCTGGTTACAAACATGATATTAAGTACAACTGCTGCGAGGAGATCTACACTGATATCACATACTCTTTGTACATCCGTCGTCTCCCTCTTTTCTATACAATCAATATGATCATCCCATGCCTCCTCATCTCCTTCCTCACAGTGCTCGTCTTCTACTTGCCCTCTGACTGTGGTGAGAAAGTAACACTGTGCATCTCTGTCCTGCTGTCTTTGACCGTCTTCCTCCTCGTCATCACAGAGACCATCCCTTCCACCTCACTAGTGATACCCTTGATTGGCGAGTACCTCCTCTTCACCATGATTTTTGTCACTCTCTCTATTGTCATTACTGTTTTTGTGTTGAACGTCCACTACCGCACCCCGAAGACACATACAATGCCCTGCTGGGTAAAGCGTGTGTTTCTTGAACTGCTGCCCAGGGTGATGTTCATGACCAGGCCAGAGAGAGATCCTGAGAAGGTGACTGTGGCTGGCAGTGTTCAGACGATGCATTCGAAATCCTGCACCATTCATTCATTAGGTACTCTACAAAAGCAGCACAAACCTCAGGCCCTTGCCAACAGCTTGGTGTCAAGTTTAACAAACCGGCAAAGACTTTTTAATAACACAGAGCTTTCCAATCTCAATAACTTGGGTGGAGACTCGATCAAATGTCCTAGCTCTGGGTTCTTGTGCTGTGAGGGCCGCTGCAACTGCTGCTGGCAGAAGAGAACTGGCAAGTTGCCTGCAGATTCTGGAGGAGGGAGTGGAGGACTGAGCAGCCTAGGACCATTGAGTGGAGGCAGTGCTGTGGGTGTTGGAGTGGGGAGTCAATGCTCCAGCTCAGAGTCTTTGGATGGAGGAATAATGCCTCTTCTGTGTCTTTCTCCTGAGGTCAGGGAAGCTATTGAGAGTGTCAAATACATAGCAGAAAATATGAGACTACAGAATGAAGCAAAGGAGGTGAGTACTCAAAAAAGCAAGGCTAAAACCATTTAATGTCATACAGCTTTCAAATAAAGAATTACAATATTGCTGTAACATTGAACATGTTTTTGTCTTGATCCTCTCATAGGTTCAAGATGACTGGAAATATGTTGCCATGGTTATCGACAGGATCTTCCTATGGGTTTTTGTGCTCGTGTGCATCCTAGGAACAGCTGGCCTTTTCCTCCAGCCTCTATTACTTGGGGAAGATATTTGATTCAGTTTGACAAAACTAATACTAATACTGCAGACTGCTGAATTCCGAGCATATGTTTCACAGATGCTTAGAAAAAGTTTCAAAGCCAAGTCGAAATCATGACAAATGTTGATGGTATTTCAATAGAAGTGTTTCGTTTTCTTCATAGATTCATAAATCCTAAGGACATGGCTGCATTTAGGGTGATTTTAACTGAAAATGTTTAAGTGTCTTTAAAAATGCTAAATGTTTCCCAAAGCCAAAGCCAACACAGACTCAGATACTCTGATCATTCAACAGGTAAGCTTCACTAGAAGTGAAGACTGGGGCACATTATTACATGAAAATGACATAACCTTTCTATAGCTGTGATATTTTGTTTTGATTGGCTGTTTTACTTAATAGTCTCACTAAAGTGATGTATAATATCATGTGTGACAGACTTCTGTGGTTGTGTATCCTTCTGTATTTATCTTCTGTATGTAGTTAAGCTCTGCTAATGTTTGTGACTATTATAAAACCAGCTACAAGAAGTCAAGACAAGCCAAATGGCTTTATGACTTGTGGAATGCTTCAGTCTCAGAATGAGACTTGAATGGGATGCAGCACTTCATAAGGTACTGTCTACAGAACTGTTTTGCAATCGACCTGTGATTTTTGTTTGGATTGATAAATAGTGAGTAATTATACCTGAAATATGTCTATATAGATAGACATATTTCAGGTACTTGCTTTGAGCTTTTTAACAATAAAAATCAACTTTAAACAAACCTTTTTTTTTTTACTTCATACAAAGGTTAGTACAGTAGAGTGGGAGGGGAAAAAATCAAATTCACCACTGCGGCAGTATACTTGGAATAATTGTCATCAATATTGGGTAAAACCATTTGCAGGGTATCACATATAAGATGGTCTTCTTAGCGTGATGGTCCAGGGTCACCTGGCACAAGACGATAGTGGGAGTTGAGCCACCTGAGAAGAGATCTCAAAACTTCCCTGTAGGTAGCCGACAGTTGGTGTTGTAAGCCACCCCCTGTGTTGTGGGCCTCTTTCACTGCTCTTTCAGACCATCTGTCTTCTCTGTACAAAAATTTGAACATTGGCTGGGTTTGAAGTGCACCGGGATGACGTGCTCGGGAAAAACAAAACAAAACAAAACAAAACACCTCCTCAGTTTCTCCGACAAAGCTGCTATATAAGGGATGACAATATTGTTCTGTTTGTCATTCTGTTTCTCCCTAGTTGGTGTCCGACATTCTTTCCTGTGTATCTTTGCTGATTTAATGAAAGCCCAGTCAGGATAACTACATGTTTTAAGATAAGGGGCAGGTGCCACTGGGATTTAAATGCCTGGGACTCTCCACCATTTAAAGAAAGATTGTAGGCTAATTCTTACTTCTTTCTTAAAGTAAGTATATCGAATCAGGCCACAGACAATTCTAAGTTGCTTCCAGATATCACATCGAACTGTCAAACATTATAAAATTTAATGGAGATGTTCAGGTTTGAAAATCAAGCAGTGCAGTCTGTGTTTAAAGACTGCCACCCTGTGGTAAATCTTTGTTACTACAAATTACTTCCTGTTCGTTTTATAAAGGGATATATATTTGTTCTGATTGTTGCTATAAAATATCTTTATTTGATCACACATCTGAAGTCACTACAAACAGCTGCTGCTTACCTTTAAAATGGTTGCTATTCAGAAAGTGTAAAACCTATGAAAATGTCATTTATGAATTGTGAGGATACTGGAACCATATGACCACACCATACACACACACATACAAACACACAACTTTAGGTTGCATTTGTAGGAAATAAGTGGCATTGACAAACATTTACATGCAATTAAAAGCAAAGAGAAATATTCTTTGAGTTTATTCTCTATTTATCTACCTCTGAATTATTGTCTGTAAATCCAGAGGTAAAGATTTGGTCAAAGTTAGTTTGGTCAGCTGGATCAGAATCTTTCTTTAGTCAGTGTCAACCAGTGCACTCTTCAGAAAAGCTAACGTGTGTGTCTCTGTGTGTGGTTGCTTTTTAGTTTGCTTAATTTGTGGATTAAATTTTTATGGAGATTGTATTGCATTTGAATCGCTATAGTTATTTTCACTTTTCATTGTATATATATGTCCTCCATTGTGCCATAGTCAAAGACATACAGTTAGTGGAGGTTAGCTGGTGATCCTAAATTGCCCAGAGGTGTGAGTGTAAATTGCCACCTGTTTGTCTGTGTTAGCCCCGTGACAGACTGTTGACCTGTCCAGGGTGTACCCTGCCATTGCCTCCACCCCCCACTACACTCCCACCCAAACCAAATTGCATAAGCAGAGGAAAATGGACGGGTGCATTTCCTCAGTGCAAAGTGAAAAGTGAAAGAAGATAAGTATCCTGTATTAGGTATAGTTGTCAGTACGTCAGACTGACTTATTATACAGAATCAGAGTAAGGTAAGATAACTGAAGAAGCAAATTATCTGACAAAAAGAGAGAAATAGAGTGTTAGCAAAAGCTAAATGGGTATATAATGTATATGAGAGTAAAATAGTATAACAGTACAGTGTGGTAAGTATTATTTGTTTGTAGATATTATTTTTAATCCTAACAAGTAAATATCTCTTGCTACCATACAAGGAGCAGGTAGGGGTATGTTATAATTGCATGTTTGCATATGGTTATTTACTCTTTAACCACTCTGTGGTTTTGGACTTTGAGAAGCTTTCAGAAGATATGCTGCAGAGGGTCTGTAAGGGCGGCTCATTTTCTATAATGATGAACATAATAATCGCTCTTCTGTGTGAGTACACTAACAGATAACATCTACATCTTTAAGTGAAACTGTTTTCTATCTATTTAATCTGAAAGGATTCATTTAATTTTTCACTTCTTTTCTTCAAGGTGTTCTGGCAAACCAAGTCATAAGCCAAACCGAAGGTAAGTTCAGTTTCCTTCATTACAAGATATGTCTCTTCTGTATTCCTAAATGTTACTAGGTTGCGCTCATCATTACCTATATTGCTCACTATGATGTCACGCAGATATTTTTCCTGCAAAGATCCTGGCGCAGCAGACGATTATAAGTGAAAACAGTGACCTTTATGTAACATGCAGCACATTTGGGAAAAAGAAAGACTCCATGGTTTTTATTTATTTGTTAATAAACGAGTGCGGAATCCAGTATCTCGCCCAGAAGAAAGATCGAAGTGACACCCTGTTCACCATATCCAGAGCTAGTCTTAATCACAGTGGAAATTACAGCTGTGTTTATTCCCCGAATCATTATACACTTTCTGAAGTAGCCAAGAAAGGAGACAACATCATTCAGATTCTGGTCATAGGTAAGTGTTTTGACTCCTGAACATATGATGTCATTGTTATTTCTTTCCACTCATTTTCTCCTGTTTCCATGCAGCCAATTTTCTCCCAGCAGATATTTCAATAGTTGGGCCATCCACTCTTCATGAGGGAAACTATCTTGAATTCCAGTGCACAGTGTCTCAACATATTCAAACTCTTGGTGGATGTAAATTCATCTACGCTTACCTGAGGAAGAATGACACGATTCTGCTAGTGCAAGTCTTTAATGTCTCTCAGATGCTGACAACTTTCATCATCGATGGTGCAGTTTTGAGGGATTCAGGTCATTACAGCTGCATAGTGCTGCCATCAAAATGCATCTATGAGCATGAGTACACAGTTCATGGAACAAACAAAGTATTTCTTCAGGTCAAAGGTAAGAATGTCTGTATGCTTCAAAAATCTTTCAAATAGATAATTTTTACATTTTTAAATTTTAGTTTATTCTGTCTTTTTGTGCTTTCCAGTGAATTTAATCTCTTCAAGGTTACTACGTTATGGAGTGATAACCTTGATGGTATTACTGGTGGTGTGCCTTTGGTGGATCATACAACAAACAGGCAAATGCGCACATGCTGGAGGAACGGCAGGATGAGAGAGGGGGACGATCTAGATCAGGAGTGTCAAACTGATTTTATGTTGCAGGCCACACACAGCCCACTAGTTAAGTGGTGAAACTCCCCTTTCTGTCAGTGGAAAGAAGTTATATATTTAACTGTTTTTCTAAATGATAAAGAAAAAGCTGCTGTAATGAAGAAATAAATCCCCCAGGACAACTCTTTGGACTTATGGTCTCTGTGATGACGAGAAGAAAAACAGTCAAAGACAGCAGGACAGAGATACACAGTGTTACTTTCTCACCACAGTTAGAGGGCAAATATTTATATTTATATTGTAAGATATAAATAGCTCATTTTTGTATATTTAATATTAAATTTCATTTTTTTAATTTGAGAAGAATTTTCTAGCAATTCTTTCAAGGTTTTACAGCAATAATACATTTTGACAGTCATTGAGGTGACTTTGATTTCTAACACACAAATAAGAGATCTTATGAAGATCATGATCAGCAGTGTGCCAAATAACATGTTTTTTTAACACTAAAGGCACTGTAAAATATGGGTAACTAATTGGTTTTCTTATCTTGATCTGTAGAATAAAAAGGCTGGATTGATCACATCATTCACAAGAATAATAAAACTAACATTTTCAGCTTATTATCACGATGTTTTTGTTCTTTTGCACCAGCAGGGTTGTATCTGTTAGTTCACTGAGTGTCACCGGAAGACCACAGGGTATATATGGTGTGTGTTTCATGCTGTCTGAATTAGAATAGTTAATTCTGTCATGAAAAATGGTGAACAGAAAAGAGGCAAGCTTATGAGTGTCTAAACAGAGATGGCCATGGCTGCTACTTAACTTCAAACTGTCAAACCACAGATGATCTGCCTGCAAGATCAAGCCCACAGTTTTCTTCCCCTATTTGCCCTTCAGTCCACATTCCAGCTAATTCATGACCGAAGCGAATGCTAATGCAATTAAAAATGAAAGGGATACTTTTCATTCTGACTTATAGCATCAAGTCAAATACATTTCTGGGATGTTGATTTGGTTAATTGATTAGCAGACCGGTGTTGTCGGCTTTAGCTACGCTGGATGGGCAACAATAAGATAACCCCCAAAGCACAAAAGGTTTCACAGGTG
Organism: Rhamphochromis sp. 'chilingali'; assembly: GCF_963969265.1. Lineage (NCBI taxonomy): Eukaryota > Metazoa > Chordata > Actinopteri > Cichliformes > Cichlidae > Rhamphochromis > Rhamphochromis sp. 'chilingali'. The sequence goes on from NC_137933.1 coordinate 32,194,748, forward strand.
CAGGCCACTTACCTAGCCATTTTATTCTACAGCAGTAGGGTTACCACATACAAAGCTGTGAAAGAGGTTTTTTGCTTTTGCTTTTTTGCAAAAACTGCCTAAAAAGTCTGATGTCAGTAGCTATTCCCCGGTACAAACTTCTGTTCCCAAATTCAAACAGACTCTGTGGCACCACTGAGAGTTTAAAAGAGCCCAGAAATTTAGATCTCCAATAAAATGATTGTAGTGGCTTCTCTCCCATGTGTTACAATAAGGTTTAACATACATGCATCCATAGAAAAAAAGATTTTCAATGTTCAACAGAGTTAGAAGTTGAAGAAGCAGGAAGTTAGCTCGCTATCATTTCTATCTAAAGATGATTTGCCATGTACTGACCCAGAGATTTCTAAAAAACTAAAACGTATGGCTTGTCAGACATTAATAAAGACAGAAAGAAATTAAGTAGTGTCAGTGTTTGTATTGAAGTTGGGCTGGCATGTAATGATATGCTACCTGATGGCTAGCTACAATGCTATGGTTAGAATAATGAAATAATAGAACATAAATAAATCAGCACAGTGAAGATGGGGGATGAAGGTAATTTTTTTTTTTTACCCAATGGGCAGAAAAAAAATGCAATCGTATGGCAGGGCAAAGATACTGAAAACAGACCAAACCTCAGTCAAAATATCACCTGAGATGATCCATCCAAAACATGTGTTCAGTCACTAATATGACAGATTATGGCCACTCTTGGTAGGTTTATCATTTTTATTTCTTTTAAAATAATAAAAAAGGATATGCAATGTAGATTTTCAGCATGATTTTGTCTGTGATTGTCTTTTGATCTATGACCAAGCTCAAATTGATTTGGTGCTGATAGGGGCTCCTATTAACCTGAAAAACTTCTGGAGGAAAGGTGAATGAATTATTAATGATGCACCTAAACGTGATAATAAATACAAGTGCTGTGAAGAGATCTAAACAGATATCACATACTTTTTATACATTTGCAGTTTTCCTCTTTTCTATGCAGTCACCATGATTAGTCCTTGCCTCCTCATCTCCTTTCTCACTGTGCTTATCTTCCAGTGTTGGGGAGTAATGGAATACATGTACCAGCGTTAAGTATTTAAAATACAAATTATTTGTTAATTACCAGGGCAGAGAGTGATCCTGAGAAGGTGACTGCTGGCAGTGTTCAGACGATGCATTTGATAACCTGTTGCTATAAAATCAACCTAAAGAGAAGTTGGAAGTTAATTTATTTTTAGTTTCCAGAAACCACATCAAACTGTTCCACTTTTTAAAAAAATTTTTTAGTTTCATGTGAGACTCTTTGACACTTTGCTCAAAGGCTGACATCCTGTGGTAAATCTTTGTTACTACAAGTTACTTCCTAGTTGTTTTAAAGAGATATGTAACTTAATTTGTTCAGCTTGCTGCAATACATGCGCCCTTATTTGATTGGACATTAAAAGTTACAATTGCATTATAAGAGGTCCTGCCTAACTCTGAAGCAGTTACTTTCTGGAACATGTAATAATTAAGAAAATGTAATTTGTGAATTTTGAGGATATTTAAACACTGTGTACAAAGACAAAAAGGACCTTTGGAAAAAGTAGTGTAACCATGTGACCCACTCCTGGATACACGTTAATCTAGAATTGTAAGAAGATAGATTTGAGTGCACATCTGTAAATTAGAGTATATTCATAGAACACGCACACACACACACACACACACACACACCTTGCGCAAGTTCAGTAAATCGCAAGTTGCATTTTTCTGAAACTTTTTATGAACACCCCACCACTCCCAGAGGAAAAACTGAAATTGTCAAGCATTTGAATAAAACAACACTGGATCCTTTACAAAAATGCAAAGCAAATAATATTGTTCTTTTTCTGGATATCCAGAGGAAAAGGTTTGGCCCAAGTCAGTATAATCTGTTGAAGTCAGCCGGATCAGAATCAGTCAAAGTGCACTTTTAAATCGGTGTTCAGCTTTGTGTTATGGTAAAAGCCTCACTTTTATGAGTGTATATGTGTGTGTTTGAAAATCTATGGAAATCTTTTACATATATTTACGGTGGCCCTGAGAGGCCAAACAGACTGCAACTTCAGAAGTATTATATATTTCCTCAGTGAGCGCGAGTGAAAGAAGATAAGCATCCTGTATTGGGTATAATTGTCTGTATGTCAGAATGACTTATTATACAACTAAAGAAACATCAGTGGAAATCAATTTGTGATATGAGGTATTTGACAGTAAAATGGTTTAAGGGTTAATTTTATTTTTTGTAGATATTATTTTTTATCCAGTCAAAAATGTTGAACGTGTCACCTTACAAATAACAGGAAGTGGTTCAATATAGTTTCTCCATATTTACTCTCTGTGGTTTGAGCAAGACTTTTGAGAAGCTTTCAGAAGATACGCTGCAGAGAGTCTGTAAGGGCGGCTCATTGTCTATAATGATGAACATAATAATTGCTCTTCTGTGTGAGTGCACTAACAGATAACATCTATGTCTTTCAGTCAAACTGTTTTCTATTTAAGCTGACAGGATTCATTAGATTTTTCACTTCTTTTCTTCAAGGTGTTCTGACAAATCAGGTCATAAGCCAAACCGAAGGTAAGTTCAGTTTCCTTCATTACAAGATATGTCTCTTCTGTATTCCTAAATGTTACTGAGCTGCATTCATCATTACATATATTGCTCACTATGATGTCTCACAGATATTTTTCCTGCAAAGATCCTGGCCCAGCAGACAATTATAAGTGAAAACAGTGACCTTTATGTAACATGCACCACACTTGGGAGAAAGAAAGACTCAAGTGTCCATGTTTATTTGTTAGTAAATGGGTGCGGAATCCAGAATCTCACCCAGAAACAAGATCAAAGTGACACCCTGTTCACCATATCCAGAGCTAGTCTTAATCACAGTGGAAATTACAGCTGTGTTTATTCCCCGAATCATTATACACTTTCTGAAGTAGCCAAGAAAGGAGACGACATCATTGAGATTCTGGTCATAGGTAAGTGTTTTGACTCCTGAACACATGATGTCATTGTTATTTCTTTCCACTCATTTTCTCCTGTTTCCATGCAGCCAATTTTCTCCCAGCAGATATTTCAATAGTTGGGTCATCCACTGTTCATGAGGGAAACTATCTTGAATTCCAGTGCACAGTGTCTCAACACCTACATACACTTGGTGGATGTAAATTCATCCACTCTTACCTGAGGAAGAATGTCACGATTCTCCAAGTGCAAGTCTTTAATGTCTCTCAGATGCTGACAACATTCATCATCGATGGTGCAGTTTTGAGGGATTCAGGTCATTACAGCTGCATAGTGCTGCCATCAAAATGCTTCTATGAGCATGAGTACACAGTTCATGGAACAAACAATGTATTTCTTCAGGTCAAAGGTAAGGGTCTCTGAATGTTTCAAAAATGCTTTTTTAAATTCTTGTTTATGCTGTCTTTTTGTGCTTTCCAGTGGATTTCATCTCTCTGGGGTTACTGCGTTATGGAGTGATAACCTTGATGGTATTACTGGTGGCGTCCCTTTGTGGATCAAACAACAAACAGGCAAATGCACACATGCTGAGGAAATGACGGGATGAGAGAGGGGGACGATCTAGATCAGGAGTGTCAAACTGATTTTATGTTGCAGGCCACACACAGCCCACTAGTTAAGTGGTGCACTGGCGTAAGTTTGTGCTGGGGGGGGGGGGGGGTCGTCAATATCTCTGACTAAATAAATCTGGGTATATTCCCAGATGATTAAACATGCAACTATTTTGCTGGTAATACCCGAAGTGAGTAAAGAAAATCAACAGCCTATTTATGCAAAATAATTCATAATTTTATGGGGAGGTGGGGTGGGGTGGGGGGGTATATTGGTTGAGTCTGATTATTGGAGGGGGGGGGGGGTCATAAACCCTCTGGAAATTACGCCCCTGAAGTGATGAAACTCCCCTTCCTTTCATTGTAAAGAAGTTACGTATTTAACTGTTTCTCTACGTGATAAAGGAAAATAAATATATCAGCACAACTCTTTAAATTGTAAAATATAAATATGTAAAATTACAGAAAAAGTTCTGGTAGCTCATTGCCCAGATTGTCAAGTTCTGGATTTTTGTTGTTGTTGTTTTAAACTGTAATCCTCAAAAATAGAAATTTCAATAGTAGAAGATTTATAAAAGAAATCTGTCTTCTTTTTTTTTTTTGCCTTATTACTTTGTATATTTAATATTAAATTTCTCTTTTTTTTAATTTCAGAAGATTTTTCTGGCAATTATTTCATGGTTGAAGGCTTTACAGGAGGTGTGGGGACCTCCAGGCCTCAAGGCCCGGTGTCCTGCAGGTTTTAGATATCATTCTGGGTCAATACATCTGAATCAAATGTTTAGTTCATTACCAGGCCTCTGGAGAACTTCAAGACATGTTGAGAAGGTAATTTAGCCATTTAAAGCAGCTGTGTTGGATCAAGGACACATCTACAACCTGCAGGATACCGACCCTTCAAGTCTGGAGTTCCCCCACCCCTGCTTTACAGCATTAATGCCTTTTGACAGTCATTGAGTTTTCTAACAATAACCTAATAAGAGGTCATGAGTTTGCATACCAAATAACATATTTTTAACACTAAACACTGTAAAATATGGTTATCATTATAATACAATATACAAATACATGAGAATATGAGAAGTCCCCTTGCTTATCAAATGCAAAATGTTGCTCATTATAATGCTGTTTTTGCTGTTTCACGCCAGCAGGGTTGTGTCTGTTAGCTCACTGAGTGTTACAGAAAGACCACAGGATAGATGTGGCGTGTCTTTCATGCTGCCTGAATTAGAATAGTTAATTCTGTCTTGAAAAACAGAAAAGAGTCAAGCTCATACGTGTATAAACAGAGATAGCTGCTGATGACTGCTACCTTTCTTCAATGAATACAGAAAGACAGAAACAAGGTTGTGTCAATGTTTGTAGGGTTAATGAAGTTGTGCTATCTGGCATATAATGCTGTGCTACCTGATGGCTACCTACAATACTATTGTTAGAATAATGAAATAATAATACATAAATAAATCAGCACAATGAAGATGGCAGGTGAATGTAAACATTTTTCCCCGATGGGGAGAAAAAATGCAATCATATGGCAGGGCAAAGACACTGAAAACAGACCAAACTTCAGTCAAGATGTCACCTAAGATGATCCATCCAAAACATGTGTTTAGTCATTAAACAGTATGCACACTATGCTGCTGTGTGGTTTGGATTACTCACTATGACAGATTTCCACCCTCTGTAGGTTTATCATTTTCATTTACATCAAATATTTGAAAAAGTATATATAAAATATGTAGATTTTCAGCATGATTTTGGGATTTTTTTTTTCCTGATGTGTTTTCATGGATCTACGACAAAGCCCAAATTGATTTGGTGCTTACAGGGGATCCTATCAACCTCAAATACTTCTGGGAGAAAGGCGAACGGATTATTATTGTAGGTGCCAGACATCTGCTTTATATTTTTGTTTACAATTGAGTTCGTGTTCGTTTCATAATTCATAGATTCATTACATAAGTCATCTTTACAGGATTAATTATGTGTTTACATAAAGTAATGTTATGTCACTGTTTGGGATTGGAACCTAAAAAGGGGTACCTCTCACTTTAAGTATGTAAGTGCAATAGTAGCATGAAACCCTGTGTGAGGGGGAAGGGGAGGAGCATGGACAGAGAGGTTAGGAGTCACATGGTTTTTCTGACCGTGTGCACAGGTAGTTCTGGATAACTGCTTATTTTTTGGAACTTTCATGCTTACTTAGGAAGGAGTTCATTGTTATATCTTCAGTTTGCAATAAATAAACAGTCTTCACATCATAATGCAACTGGAAGCATTTCTTTTGGAAACCAGGAACACGCGTCAGCCATAGACTCTCTTCTTGAACTTGGTTTATTGGAAATTACCCTACAATTATTGACACACCTGCTTATAAACGTGATAACAAGTAAAAGTGCTGTGAAGAGATCTGAACAGATCTATCACATACTTTTTATGGATTTGCAGTTTCCCTCTTTTCTATGCAGTCAGCACGATTAGTCCTTGCCTCCTCATCTCCTTTCTCCCTGTGCTTGTCTTCTACTTGCCCTCTGACTGGGGTGAAAAAGTAACACCATGTATATATGAGAGACCATGACACCAAAGATGTATAATCATGCAAGTGGGTTTCTTGAAATGCTGCCCAGAGTGATTTTCATGACCAGGCCAGAGAGAGAAGGTGACTGTTAACAGTGTTCAGACTATTAGATAAAAAGTCTGTACCATTCATTAAGTCCCATGCAAAACCAGGACAAAACATCAGGCCCCGAACAACAGAATGATATCAAGTCTCTGTTGGTTGGTTTCTTCTGTGTTTCCAGATACCACATTACACTCTTCATTTAGAAAAAACTTGATTTAGATGTTCGTGTTTGGAAATCAAGCGGCACAAACTGTGTTCAAAGTATGAAAGTACCATCCAACGGTAAATCTCTGTTACTTTAAGCCACTCCCAGGTTGTTTTTATAAAGGGATATGTAACGCAGTTTCTTCAGATTGATGAAATAAAATGTCTTGTAAAGACATTTGAAAAAACATGTAAAATTTCTGTAGAGATTATTTTACATTTGAATAGCTATAGCTGTTGTCAATTTTGATTTCCTATATAATTTCCCAGAACAGTGAGAGTGAATGAAGATAGGATCCTATATTGGGTACTACTGTCGGTATGTCAGACTGAGTTACTGTACAGCAATAGAATCAGAGCACTTGAAGAGGCTGAGTCAACTCTGGGTCCAGGGTTAGGGTTACAAGGTCAAGTGTAATCAAATACCTAATAATCAAAAAAATTTTGGTTCCATATTTTTTCTATATGGCGTTCCAGGGTAATAAGACAGATCACATATTGTACTTCAGTAAACCTGCATGTTTTGTTTTCTTTTAAAATCTTATGTTTTAAAACAGTTCATTCAGTTTTGTGCACACCACGGTGAGCTTTAATTTAGTCTGATGTTTTTAAATACTTATGTATCGTGTGTACATGGACATTTTAGTAGAAAAATTATTTGTTATGACTGTTGAAGTGTGTGTTAATGTGTTAGTGTGCCTATAAACACCCAATGCAAAAGTGAATGTACCACTGAAATGTGTTTTCTTACAGTGCAATGAGTCAGCAGGCAATGCAGACATATTGGAGGAACAGCAAGAGCAGATAGAGGGAAGCACAGGAAGGTATAGTGAAAATAGAATTACAGTAAAGACATAGTCTGGAGAATTCTTAATAGAATTACACACGATGACTGAAATAGAAAACCTATCTATCCGAGATCTGTTCTTTTTCAAATCCAAAGAAAGACAACAGTCTTATTCCACTAACATTCATACGCTCAGTGCTTAAGAAAACATTTAAAACTATTACTCCTGATAATATCTGTTTCCCAAAGCTTTAATGAAATTTCATTTAAGGTAGCTACTGTATATACAGCTGTTAGGCTGGTTTAAAGTTTGTGAGTACAAGAAAATTATGATTAGAATAAAATGTGCTCAAGTTTGTTTAGATGGTAGAGTGCAGCTGTCATCAGATCAGAGGAATGGGAAAGGATTTGGGTGTGTGTAATTGTAGAGATAGAGGAATTTATTGACAGTGGGGGTCTGCCTGTCATAAAAGGAAATATGAAGAATAGTATGCACAGAATAGGGTAAAAGCAGACAGATGTCATGAGTATACAATCTTTCAGTAAGATGTTGGTTACATGAATGGTTTTTCTCATGACTAACCGTGCGTCCAACATCCACTCTGCACATGCTTACGTAGCACATATATATACACACATACTCAAGTATCAGCACAGGCTGGTACCACACAGACACACACACACACACCCACACACACCACTCTGGCCATGAGTTGCTGTTGTTGCCATATAAGGGAATCCCCAGGGTTTTATAGCATATTTTAAAGCTCATGGGGACCCTCCCCCAAAGTGTGAGGCTAAATGTATATATGTGTAGGACTGAGGGATTGACCCTCAGATCTGCTGGTTACAATTGCATTAGTTCCCTCTGTGCAGAGGTTCGGTTTAAATAAATGCAAATAAATACAAGTGTTTGTGATTTCAGAGTGTTTCTTTACAGCTGGGTGACAAATGGACCAGAAGTATAGAGTGATTTATATCATTTATATCACTCCATACTTCTATACCAGAAGTATAGAGTGATTTATATCATTTATATCACTCCATACTTCTATACCAGAAGTATAGAGTGATTTATAACAGGTATTACCAGTAACAGGTATTAAAAGTATTACCAGTATAAAAATACTGGTAATACTTTTATGTACACTTTACAAAACTCAAATAAAAAAGTATCAAAACAATATGGAAAGGTGAGTGCTCAACATATTTTGGCAGTCGTGAATCTGTGTATACTATGATTGCATGGCGTTTGACTTCCTTATACTGTAAAACTCATGGTTATGATATCTTTTAAAAATTACATAGGTGACTTCACTGCTAACATGCATAAATTGGCAGTATGAGGAATGCAGTTGTCAAATCCAACATTTATCACCTGTCACTAGCTGTTTTGTCATTTTGAGTTTTACAGCTCAATAAGGTTAGATTGAGGACAAGTTTGATAAGAATAACAAAAACAAACACGAGCAGCTTATTATAAACCTTTTTTGTCCCTTCAAACCAGCAAGTTTGTCTGTGTTACTTCACTGAGTCTTACAGGAAGACCACAGAACAGGTGTGCTTCTTGAATTAGAATAGTTAATTCTGTCATGAAAAACGGTAACCAGAAATGAGGGGAGAGGCAACCTCACAAGTGTCTAAATAGAGATGACCGTTTCCAACCACAGACAATCTGCCTGTAAGCTGCCAGCATGCCTGTGTGCCGCCTCCTTCAAACATTAAAATAAAGGCAACAGCTTTGTCAGCCCCATATTTTCTTTAATCCATGTTCCAGTTAATGTTAGTCCATTCACCAATTTGATCAACTAAACTGCACAATGAAGAAAAGTTTGATTCTTGGACAAACAACAAAGCCAAGGCCAACTTGGGGCTGATTAGTTCAACTACAAGCCTCAAGGACTTCTGTGAGACAGACAAATGGGTTATTGTTGATGAACCTGGTTATAAACACAACATTAAGTAGAACTAGTGAAAGGAGATCTACAAAGATATAACACACTTTTTGTGCATCCGTCATCTCCCTCCTTTCTTTGCAATTAACATGATCATCCCATGAATCCTAATCTCCTTTCTCACAGTGCTTGTCTTCTGCCTGCCCTCTGACTGTGGTGAAAAAGTTACACTGTGTATCTGTCTATCACGATGTGTATGACTCTCCTACCCTTTGCCATCAGATATACCTCGTCATCTACTGCTTTCTGTTGAACATCCGCTACCATGCATTGCTGATTAAAGCATGCGTCTTAACCTCCAACTGTTGCCAGGCTGATATTAATAACCTAGCAGAGAGTGATCCTGAGAAGGTGACTGCTGGCAGTGTTCAGACGATGCATTTGATAACCTGTTGCTTTCATTCGTTAGATACTCTGCAAAAACAGCAACACCCCCCATTTGAAAAAAGAAAATGCAATTTCATATTGAAGTTAGGATTCTGAAATCAGGCCTTTGCCATAAGCTCTCTTTTATGATATTCTTGTCACTAAATTGCCCCCTGTGGCTTTTTGTGTGGAATCACTGGCCTCAATAGTGGCTAAAACATTTGCCCAGTACCACATGCAAAGTGGTTAGCACTATTCTTCACATTGAGACAGTCCTGGGCTTAAACCCAGGCAGGCTGAGCTTACATGAGTTTTATCTGGGATCTTTAAATTATCCTGTAAATGAGATGACGAGATGAGTTAAAGTTCCCTGTCTTGACCTAAGACACACTTGGAAAAAAGATGCTAAATCAGATCTACTGCACTAACAAAGAAAGACTGTGACTCTTTCTCCTTGCTTAAATTAAATATATAAAATCAACCTAGAAAGATGGTGTAAGTTAATTTATTTTTAGTTTCCAGAAACCACATCAAACGATTCCACTTTTTTTTAAATTTAGAGTTTCATGTGAGACTCTTTGGCACTTTGCTCAAAGGCTGACATCCCATGGTAAATCTTTGTTACTACAAGTTACTTCCTAGTCATTTTAAAGAGATATGTAACTTAATTTGTTCAGATTGCTGCAATACATGCGCCCTTATTTGATTGGACATTAAAAGTTACAAATGCATTATAAGAGGTCCTGCCTAACTCTGAAGCAGTTACTTTCTGGAACATGTAATAATTTAAGAAAATGTAATTTGTGAATTTTGAGGATATTTAAACATTGTGTACAAAGACAAAAAGGACCTTTGGAAAAAGTAGTGTAACCATGTGACCCACTCCTGGATACACGTTTCTGTGACGTTTACAGATATTTTATTTCGAAAAGGTCGAATGTAAGCCGGAAAGGGGGTTAGGAAAAAGGAAGGAAAACATTAGAGCAACAAGTTAGTGCTGCAGATTATGTTGCCGCTGCAAGCCTGAGAATTAAAGAATGGAACTGATAAATACTGAAGTTGTTATCATTAATGTTTGAGGCATGCAAACGTAAGCATGTGACCCACTCCTGAATACACGTTGATCTAGAATTGTAAGAAGATAGGTTTGAGTGAATCTGTAAATAATATTATATTTATGAAACACACACACACACACCGCAAGTTTCATTTTTCTGAAACTTTTCATAAATCTTTTATGAACACCCCAGCATGCCTGGGGTAAAAGCTGTAATTGTCAAGCATACAGACACACTGGACACTGGATCCTTTACAAAAATGCAAAGCAAATAATATTGTACTTTTTCTGGATATCCAGAAAAAGAACCAGTCAGTCTAATCTGTTAAAGTCAGCTGAATCAGAATCAGTCAAAGTGCACTTTTAAATCAGTGTTCAGCTTTGTGTTATGGTGAAAGCCTCACTTTTGTGAGTGTATATATGTGTGTTTAAATATGTGTGAAAATCTATTATGTATATTTCCTCAGTGAGCGCGAGTGAAAGAAGATAAGCATCCTGTATTGGGTATAATTGTCTGTATGTCAGAATGACTTATTATACAACTAAAGAAACATCAGTGGAAATCAATTTGTGATATGAGGTATTTGACAGTAAAATGGTTTAAGGGTTAATTTTATTTTTTGTAGATATTATTTTTTATCCAGTCAAAAATGTTGAACGTGTCACCTTACAAATAACAGGAAGTGGTTCAATATAGTTTCTCCATATTTACTCTCTGTGGTTTGAGCAAGACTTTTGAGAAGCTTTCAGAAGATACGCTGCAGAGAGTCTGTAAGGGCGGCTCATTGTCTATAACGATGAACATAATAATTACTCTTCTGTGTGAGTGCACTAACAGATAACATCTATGTTTTTCAGTCAAACTGTTTTCTATTTAAGCTGACAGGATTCATTAGATTTTTCACTTCTTTTCTTCAAGGTGTTCTGACAAATCAGGTCATAAGCCAAACCGAAGGTAAGTTCAGTTTCCCTCAATACAAGATATGTCTCTTCTGTATTCCCATATGTTACTGAGCTGCACTTATCTTTACATATGTTAATCACTATGATGTCTCACAGATATTTTTCCTGCAAAGATCCTGGCCCAGCAGACAATTATAAGTGAAAACAGTGACCTTTATGTAACATGCAGCACATTTGGAAAAAAGAAAGACTCAAGTGTCCATGTTTATTTGTTAATAAATGGGTGCGGAATCCAGAATCTCACCCAGAAACAAGATCAAAGTGACACCCTGTTCACCATATCCAGAGCTAGTCTTAATCACAGTGGAAATTACAGCTGTGTTTATTCCCCGAAACATTATACACTTTCTGAAGTAGCCAAGAAAGGAGACGACATCATTGAGATTCTGGTCATAGGTAAGTGTTTTGACTCCTGAACACATGATGTCATTGTTATTTCTTTCCACTCATTTTCTCCTGTTTCCATGCAGCCAATTTTCTCCCAGCAGACATTTCAATAGTTGGGTCATCCACTGTTCATGAGGGACACCATATTGAATTCCAGTGCACAGTGTCTCAACATATTCAAACTCTTGGTGGATGTAAATTCATCTACGCTTACCTGAGGAAGAATGTCACGATTCTCCAAGTGCAAGTCTTTAATGTCTCTCAGATGCTGACAACTTTCATCATCGATGGTGCAGTTTTGAGGGATTCAGGTCATTACAGCTGCATAGTGCTGCCATCAAAATGCTTCTATGAGCATGAGCACACAGTTCATGGAACAAACAAAGTATTTCTTCAGGTCAAAGGTAAGGCTCTCTGAATGTTTCAAAAATGCTTTAAATAGACGTATTTTTTATAATAATGTATTATTTTTATACTGAAATATATTTTTAAATAAATTAATCATCTTATTTTACTTTCCAGTTGATTTGGTGTCTACAGTATTACTCCATGTTGGAGTAATAACCTTGATGCTATCACTCGGGGCATGTCTTTGGTGGATTTGCAACAAAATAGGTCAAATAAGTATAATTAAAAATAATTTTAGGCTTCACATTTTTTTCACAAGTCATTGTTTATTGTATGGATTAATCAAACCAACCACATAATATAGCCGAATATACCTGCATGCAATATTTTGCTTTAAAATTATATTTGTTTTGCGTTTCAACAGTTCGCTCAACTTCTTGCAGACCACGGTGAGCTTTAATTCAATATGCATAATTTTTTGGACACTTCTGTGATTTTTATTATTAGGAAAATTATTTTTTTATGTTTTGTCTTTGTGTGTAAAGTTCTATATACTGAATGCACTATATCACTGAAAAAGTGAATGTACCACTGAAATATGTTTCGTTTGTTTTGTTTTACAGTGCAACGACTCAGCAGGCAAATTCAGACATGTTGGAGGAACAGCAGGAGCAGGAAGAGTGGGAAGACGGTATGGTCAAAATGGAGTTACAGTCAAGACATACTGTAGGGAATTTTTGATAAAGTTACATATGATGACTTAGAATGAAAACCTTATCTGTGTTCTGCTCTTTTCTAATCCAAGAAAGGATTTCTGTGTAATTTCACAAACAGTTATACATTCATATTCTTTCAAACAAAAAAACTATTTAAAACTATTCAAATCACATCTGTTTCATTAACGACTAAATTTTTCAAAGCTTTCAAAAGTGAGCTATATACAGCTGTTATAAATAGAAATTGCTATGAACTTTAATTTTTCTCTGTATTTCACTGTGTTTTTGTGTGTGTGTTTTTATCAGAAAAAGAAGACTCTTTCAGCATAGAGTATGATGACGCGTAAGAATATATTTTTATTTTCAACATCTGTACACTTAAAAAATGTGTAATAACAACAAAAGCATGAGCAGTAATGAAATCTGATCATTAACAACATTTTATCATCAGGTGTCCAAACAATCTGGCAGCTGAGGTTTCATTGCCTTCTGAAAATTTTGAAGACGCGTACACTGTTGTAGGTAAGCGATCACATTGTGTTTCATTGTGCTATAATAGACATAGTTTTGATGCCTTTTAACAGTCATTCAGGTGACTTTATTGCCTAACATGAACATAAAAGAGATGATAAGTCCCATAACATTAATCAGCAGCATGCCAAGTAATACATTTTACCAGAGGTGTGGACTCGAGTCACATGACTTGGACTCGAGTCAGACTCGAGTCATTAATTTTATGACTTTAGACTTGACTTGAAAAAATGTTCTAAGACTTGTGACTTGACTTGGACTTTTACACCAATGACTTGGGACTTGAATTGGACTTGAACCGGTTTACTTGAAAATACTTGATATTTTACCCCAAATATAAAATTTAACATGCATATTATATAGAGATTGAAAATGTGACGTCATTCACGGGTAGAACCGCAAAGGATTCTGGGAACTCGTGGCAAGCGGTACTAGCGCACGCAGGCTTTCAATTAAAATCAGTTATACAGCGATAAAAAGAAACACAAAAATGTCAAGAAGCTGTTGTATTATTAACTGCAATAGCCGGTCGCATGACAGCCACGGGAAGCCGACGGGTAAAGAGATCGGTTGTTATCGGATTACCTCGTTGAAGAGAAATTGTTCGAGCCATGTTTCCGAAGTAACAAAGATGCGACGGATGGTCTGGATTGCAGCCATTCAAAGATCAAATATAACGTCCCAGAACACTCCAGCTCACAGGTTAGTCTGCTCCAAGCATTTACACGAAGGTCAGTGTTTTTTAGTAGTTAATACGTCATTTTCATAACATAATTGGTGATATAGGTTACAAGCAAGTCTGGCGCTGAACAGAAATTGTGGCGCTATGCTCCTTTATTTATTGTGCATAAATAGTGAATTGTCCTGACACAATATTGCGTTTCGCTTCTGTTATTATGGTACATTGACAAAAACATATGCTTTTATTCACAGGATAAAACAGGTTTTTTGTATCACTAATTGCCCAGTACGATTACAGCATACAATATTGTTGTCACTGCTACATTTCTGTGATGCTACCAGAAATTATTTCCACTACTAATTAATTACCGTTGAGCTCAAAGGTCCTATTAATAAACGGTTAAGGAATGTGTATTTATGACGACAATTTGTGAGACTGGTAAACTTATGATACGTACGATGGTCTTTCGTTCGACACGGTGCGTTTCAAGGTCCTGCACCCATCCGTCGGTAAACTGTACCTGGGCTTGTTGCAGTGACCGGAAGTTACTAAACTTCATGAGTGTGTGCACTCACTCCAAGAACCGTATGATTATAAATATGCATATAAATATGCTACGATGAGATAGCTGACTTCATCTAACTAGCAAATGTTGTCCAGGCTATGTTGGTGATACAGTTTTTTTTTAATGTGTATGATATTTTTGTCATGCGATTTTAAAGCCAGTCCTACAAGCGCATCCAAGAATAACATGCAGCTTATCTCAGAACTGTCTGTGAAAATTATTCTTGGAGCTAGGTTTAATTGAGCTGCATTTTAAAGAGGTGCAATTTCACAATTTGTGTATATTTTCTAAGTTCACTATTTTGTCATGTGTTGAGAAAAACACAGATTTTAAAATTACATGGTCTAATATTTACATTTAGCATATAACTGCAACATTATTTTTTCGTTGTTTTTTTTTTAAAGACTCGAAAGGACTTGAAATTCAAAGTTTCAGACTTGTGACTTGACTCGGACTTTTACACCAGTGACTTGAGACTCGACTCTGACTTGCCTGACATTACTTGAGACTTGACTTGAGACTTGAGGATAAAGACTTGAGACTTACTTGAGACTTGCAAAACAATGACTTGGTCCCACCTCTGCATTTTACTAAAGTACGGTACTAAAAGTACTTTAAAATTAATATATTCAGTGAATCACAATTGGCAATGTAAGATGAATGCAACATGATGACATGTTGCATTATCAAATACAACATGTATTACCTAAGAGTAGTTATTATGTCTTCTAGTCTTGAGCTGGATTGAGCATGAAGTTATTAGAATAAGAAAACATATTGTTGGGAACTTATTACAAATGGTGTTTTAATACTTGAAACCAGAAGGTTTGTCTTTGTTGCTTTACTCAGTCTTACAGGAAGACCACAGGAAATGTGTGAAAGAGTGTTTCATGCTGCCTGAATTAGAATAGTTAATTCTGTCAGTAAAGATGGTTACCGGAAAAGAGGCGAAAGGCAAGACCATGAGTGTTGAAACTCATTAAACACATGTCTAAATAACACTTGCGACCACTATTTAACTGAAACTTTCCAACCACAGATGATGTGCCTGCAGATTCAAGGCCAGAATGCCTATATAGTTCATCAATGAAACGTAAAAAGAAAGACAACAGCGTCCCCACCCCCAGTTCCTCTTCATTCTATGTTTCAGCTAATTAATGACTGCAGGCAATGATCATGTTCAGAATGAGTGGCAATGTTTTCTGAAAGTGTAGTGGCTGCGAAGCATCGGCATTCACAGATGTTTATCAGCAACACAGCGGAATTGAAAGACTTGCTCCAACTTGCTGTTTCTTGTTTCTTCATAAAACATTTTGATCAAAGGCATAGATGTACTTACCATGCTTTATAAAATAGTCTGCATTTTGCTTTCACTCTAGAGCATGCAGACATTAGTGTTTTATATTTTTCCTAGAGATGTGTTCACATTTTTGTGACCCCTTATTTCCATCAATCCATCATAAAAATGTATATAATATGTATATAATACAATAAAAAATACTCACTGTGTATAGCTTTCAAATTTACAATTATTATGTTTTTATTGTGGTAATTAGATGTATTTGTATTCAATAAATTGTTTCTAATCCATACAGAACATGTTTAATAAATTTGAGGTTGGGGTTTGGGAAGGCTATCACATTATCCTGCATAATTAAATAATTAAAATAGAAAAAGCACATTCTACTGTTCACCATGGGGACATACAGACTGTGGACACAGGGATCAGGGTTTTATGGTTGTAATTTTTATTCAGTTGAATGAACTTTCACATTTGACAGTAGCTTTGATTTGTAACATAACTGGGGAAAACTACACTGAAATCTGCAAAATAACACAAACCATGTCTTATCATTTCTTATTCAACCTATTAGTTTTAATTTTTAGGCATTTTTCAAGACATACCAGCCTAAAGAACACAAGAGATTAAAAAAAAAAAGTAATTAATGCACCAGCAGCTAAAAAAGATAGTACTACATCTACAGAGTGGTAGGAATACCGGGACATTCTGTAGGACTCTGCTTTCAGGTGAGCTGCTCCTTTGTGCCTCATGACAAACTCTATCAAGAAGAGAGCGTTATCCAGTGACATTACTGGTTTATCTCTGTGTAGCCTGGAAAGTCTCTGCATGTTCGCCCTGTAGGAGGGATCATTCATGACTTCATGTAAGGCCTTCAGAAAATTATCATCTTTATCCACAATGGCTAATGTAAGAATTTTAGCTGCTCCTTTTTCTTTCAAGCGAAGCAGGTTATCATACTGGTCAAAAAACACAGGTAGGCCCACAATGGGAACTCCATGATAAATAGCTTCCTGGACTCTGTTTGTTCCTCCATGTGACACAAATAATTTTATTTTAGGGTGTCCTAAAAGGTCATTCTGTGGCATCCAATCAACAAATAAAGTGTTATTACCCAGACCAATTGGCCTGTCACCTTTATACTTCCAGATGACTTTCTGTGGTAGTTTAGCAAAAGCTGCAGCGATCTCATTTGTTATATCAGCAGGAAGTTCAGTCACAAAAGTCCCCAGAGACATGAGGATGAAGCCATGCTCTCCAGAACTCTGCACAAAGTCCTCCAAGTGTTCAGGAAGTGGTTCTGAAGGTTTACACTGAAATCCTCCTATATAGATAACATTAGGCATGGTCGGTCGAGGGAACTCAAACACAAAGTCCACTCTCATGAGCCAAATGTCTGCATTGATCATTAACTCTTTAAAATCATTGGGATATACGATAATGGTGAAGGTGCAATGGCCAAGTGTCCCTCCCCACTAGTTGCGAATTGTACATTATAGATCAGAGGTAATTTCAGGCGATTAATATGCCTGCACCCCATGCTGGGTCAGTGAGGACTAGGTCATATTTGTGCACCTTTAAATTACTCATCAAATTCTCATCTTCAAGCATGATAGCCATTTTGCATATGATTCCATCATATCATTAAACATTTCAACCTGCAAACTCAAAAAGCTAAAAACCTAGCTTTGTGCTAATTAATCCTTTTTCACCTGCATTTTTAGCTGTCCTTATTCCTAACATCCTTTACCCCCCTCCAACTATGTTTATTATTTCAACTTATAGTCTCTGTATTTTAGTGGTGTAGTGGAAAATCAAATGTCACTCATCAATACGCTCACATAGCTGTAATGTGAAAATAAGGCCATGCGGGGGCAGTGCAGGCTCAACTAAAGGCCGGAGACAAAAGCAGTCTTCCTGGTTTTTCAAACGTTTCCAGAAGTGAAGTAAACCTCCCCACCATTTTTTCCACTTAGAAAGAATTATCTGAGGTATGAAAAATCAGTCATACAACAAAACAATCTGGCGAGACATCCTCAAATAGCTTTTAATTCTGTAATAAATTTCAGTGAAATAAAAACATCCCGTCCCTGAAGCGTCTTTTGTGCTGCGACCATGGACTGTCTTACAGTCTCCACAAAGTATGCAGTAAATGTCCTCAAGGTGAAAGGAAGTGCTGTGAAATTCAAGTCCTGGCAAGAGAGTCTGCTCTTTCTCAAAGAGGGCGAGGGAGAATGAATAAAGAAACTATTTAAATGACAATGTTTCCATATAAGAACATAACTGACACACATGCAGTCAGCATAATAATAATTGTATCTATTGTGGTCATATAACTGTAGCCTTCTAAAAGGCAAAGGAATTCAAGGAAATTGTGGAGAAATGCTGATCTTTTATTTACCAAGACCAGCTGTTCTCTTTCACAATTGTGCACCTTGTCAGATTTTGTGTTTACCTGCAAGAATAGTCTATTTTTAAACTACTAATGAATCTGACATTGCTGATAGGGCATACTGTGTAAAAGTGAGAATCATGATTATGTTCTACAGTTCAAAAGATCATCAAAAACTAGTACATAAAGCTTAAAACGTGTCCTAGTGCCATCATGGGGTATGCTTTTCCTCATGTCCTCATGAAGGGATTTATGGGAATCTCTGGGATTTGTTCTTGCCATATTGTATTGTGCTTTTTCCAGAACCAACAATAAATCCACTCAATGATGCCAGTAAACAGACAAGGCCAAATACATGTATCATATTGTACTGTTATTTATTTATATGTGAAATGTGGACAGAAATGCAGATGATCTTTTCTAAGTAATATTTAATCTCAAATGCAGAATTTAGATTAAAATCAAGTTCATCCTATAGTGATTATGTACTCTGCTACACACTAAGTCTCATATTATACCCTTTCCCTAAAGATTTTTAAGGGTTTTTATGTTTCAGTTGTGCTTTGTTGAAAAATATTGTTTATCATAGACACATTTACAAATTGGTAGTATTCAGTACATATGTCTACTCTGAGTACATGTTTGTTCATTATTCCAGTATCAATCAACTATATGCTGAAAGCCTACATAAGAACAGTACATGTTATGGATTTGAGACAAAGCCTGTTTCTCTCCACTCTGCAAACAAGGCACCCAAAGCTGTAGCTGTGCAGCTTTGGCACACCTATAGCAAACAGAATAACCCCGAGCAGGACTATAATCATATCTCAAATATGACTAGAAGTAGCTGTTTATGTGCTTTGCTTCAATTTTTGGTTAGTCTAACTGTGGTTATTAGAGGATACTTCCAGCATGGCTAGGGACAATGATACTGGCCCATTTGTAAATAACTGGGATGAAGAGGAGAGCAGAACCAAGGACTGACACCAAGAGGAAGGCCCACAAAAACATTCGATCCAGAACCTGGGCTACAAACTTCCAGTCTTGAACAACCTGTAACAGAAGAAGCACATGGCAGTCTCTATATTCTTAATGGTTATGGGGAGACACATATATAAGCTAACTCAGGGTAATGAATCCGTAATTTTTCCAAGTTTACTGTCTTTGTTGTAATTTGCGATTTTGTTTTACAAATGAAAAAACCCTCAAAACTCACCTCTCTGACCTGATTTTCTTTAACCACATGCATGGTAATGTAGCGAATAGACTCCAAAGCAGCTTCTAGGTTGTGTCGAGTGTAGAGGAGCTGAGTGAGCTCAGGTGTCGAGCTCTTTATCCCTTCCAGTCCCACCGCTTCTCTAGCCCTGGCTACTCCAGCTGTGGCATAACGATCCACATGGCTGCGCATGCATAACAATTTAGGAAGTCGATGCAGGAAAATTTTCCTCACCCAGGGTGCCATACTGTGATGTGTAGAAGAAGAGCGGTGGTGGATGTTGATGGCAAAGACAGTAATAATGATGGAAAGTGTGACAAAGATCATGGTAAAGACCAGGTACTCCCCAATGAGTGGGATTGCTTTTGAAGAGGAGGGGATGATCTCCTCAATGACCAGGAGGAAGACGGTAAGCGACACCAACACTGAGGTGCAGAGAGAGATCTTCTCACCACCATTTGAAGGCAGATAGAAAACAAGAATGGTAAGAAAGGACAAGCCAATGCAGGGAATGATGAGAAAGAGGGTGTAGAAAAGAGGCAACCTGCGGATAATGAAGAAGTAGGTAATGGTGGGATAGGAAGAACTGCCATCAGTCCTCAGACCACGGCTGCCTGTGGCTTTTACTATCTCCCATTCACCATTGTCAAAATAGTCCTGCTTGTCTACGTGGAAGTCCTCCAGAATTATGTCCACCTGTTAAATCAAAAAGGGAATCTAATTAATCAGTGTTTATTACAATATTAATGTACTGCAGATGCTGTTATATAATAGAAATTCACCTGGGAGCCATCATAGGTCCAGGAGCCAAACTTCATTGAGCAGTTCTGGAGGTCAAAAGGAAAGAAGGTGACATCAATGGTGCAGGCTGACTTGTAGTTGGCTGGTGGTGTCCACAATATTGTACCATTGTACTTCACAACGGCCTTGGTGATAGTTCCCTCAAAGCGTCCATCAGAACTATTAAGAAAAATATGCCCACATTTTAGCTAACAGCTTCTTTAAGAGTACTCCTACAACATCCAGAACAACAACTTCCTTTACTTCATTTTAATCTCCCCACTTTTTTTCTTTGCTTTATATACTATGAAAATCATTTGGAAAATTAGGAAAATGTAAGAAAAAAAGAAAAAGCTTTTCATTATATCTTTTAATAACCTATTTATATACAGTACAGTGACATACTTATCATACAGTACAACATCCGGCAGCCATAGCCTGTCTGAGGGGACACGGATCGATGTGATGCCCAGGTATTCATCAGGATTCCATCTGAGTTTCATGTCAGTCCATTCCTACGTGAGGGAAAAGAGTCCATTTAACAATTAAAACCACAACTAATCTATCAATGGGTTGCTAAAATACATATTAAACTTATTTGAAAAGTCATATCCTTTCTTGAAAGTCAGTTTTTGTAATAATTTCATGGCACCTGAGCTAGTAGCTGGTTGACTTAGCGCAGAGACTGGGAACAAGGAGGAACCGCTAGTTAGAAGTGACAACAACTTATTCTTTAGACTAGAGAAATTTGGTAGTGGTGGCAAAGAAAATGGAAAGTGATAAGGACTGTAACAAGATGACTGGATAGAAGAAAAAAGGACGGTTACGAACATCTGGTTTCCCTCAAGCTATCATAATGGAGGGAGATGACAGCACAACAAATCCTGTCTTTAGGTAATTGGTATTTGGCTGGTAAGAGGTTCTGAGAAGATAGTTTGGTGGTAGAAATACGATCCAAGCCATAAGTCATTGCCAGTTATTATTTAACCAGTTAAGAGATAAAACAAGGAACCATGAATACACTGGGAACATGGCTCCATACAATGAACAGCTATGTCAGTTTTATCTGGCAATGTACCAGACTATGATAAAAATAGAATAGAATAGAATTCAACTTTATTTTCATTGCACATGTCACAGGTACAAGGCAATGAAATGCAGTTTGCATCCATCTAGAAGTGCTTTAGCCATGACTGTCAATATAGATATGTAAATATATTACAGAAATGGGTCTATTATGGTATGTTATAATGTACACGGTATGAAGGTATGTTATGAATATGCTATAACTATAAGTATGTACAGGCTGTAGTGAGTACGAACTATGTATGAACAGGATATAAATATGAAAAACTATGAAATAAAAAAACTATAGAGAAATATGAGATATACAGCTATACAGAAATGTGAACTATGCAAGTTATAAACAGTGTTGAATTAAAAATTATCGTATTGTACAGAATGATTATTTACACAGAAGCAGGCGTGTATTCAGCCTCCCCTTACGAAATCAGGTTTATAGGGTGTTAGTATAGCTTGCTGGATTGAGAGTGTGACTCATATGCCTCAAGGCTATTGCAGTAGTCTAGATTCAAATCTCCTTTGGGGCATTTCCCACTTAACTTTCCTGGCTCTCTATCCCAGCTTTCCTGTCCAGTCTATGCTCTTCTGTTATAATACATCCTAAAAAGCCAAAGCAGCCATTCCCAGAGTGAAGACTGCTACTTCTATCCAGTTAATACAAAGTGTTAAGGCCCATGTGTGACCCACCTGTCACTGGCAAACAAACTTCAATACAAGACCACTAAAACTTAGGCCAGAGTAATATCACAACTTAACCACTAACCACCACCCATTCCTCCTGACTATATTCCTAATAGTGTAATTTCCTGCTGTTGGACAACAAAATCCTGAGACTATTAACCCTTCAATCTTAATCTCTACAGATTATAAATATTGCCAAGGTCAGACAGAATATAATAATATAATTGAATGCTGCTACTCATTTAACAATGCAGCAGTTTTCCATCTACATTTAGTACGAAACACGGCAGCAACGCTATTCACAAACACTCAATGCAAGAAACATTTTACTTCAGCTCTTGCAGAGCTACACTGGCTTCACAATTCCTGCAGAATCCAATTTAAGACTGTATTGATTACTTTTAAATCACTACATGATAGAGCTCCACTTTATATCTCAAAATACTTAACTCTTCATTAAGCAAGCAGATCTCTCAGATAAGAGAATCAATTGCTGTCACAGCTTCCACATTCAAGCCTTAACACAAAGCCGGTGAGTACCTTTACTGTTTTGGCCCAAAGACTGTGGAATAAGCATCCTCCTATTATTATATGCCCTCTTTTTATTCAAGTGCTTTATGTATTTTTTAATATTTCTTGTAAGTTTAGATTAGAAAGGTGCTATAGAAATATTAATGGCGCAACATGATGTTACATCATTTTGTAAGTACAGATATAGAGGTACTTGCCTGTTTCATCCAAACATTAGTTGTCATTAACTGATTTTTCTCATCCTAGAATTGTAAAACAACACATTTTGTACAAAAAACATTCACATTTTATATTAAGTGATACATTATATTTTTAGAGAGCAGAGAACAGAGCAGTGATTTAAATGGCATTTAATCTTTGAACAAACTATTTTATGTCCTTTATATGATTTCTTGGTAACAAATAGATAAACATTATCACAGTAATAATCAGTGCTGATTTATACTCACCACGTCAACAAGCTGTGAAATAGCTAGTCCAAACCTCACACGGATTGTCTGGTTTAGGTATTCCACTGGACGAACCCATTTCTGGTAGTTTTTAAAGAGATATTTGAATAGTTTGTCTTCTGCTTTTGCGTAGGAGGAGAGTTTTGGAATACCTAAGAGATGGAAAAGACATGATTTTTAAAATATCTATATCTATCTGTCTATCTAGCTATACTGGTTTATTTTAAGGTAATTCAAAAAATATAGCATTACTTATTAACAGGGTAGTCATGTTAAAAAAAGTTAAACCATTCCCTGTATGTTTTCAAACAGCACTGCATTTACCTTTCTGAACTTATATTAGTTTTATGTGTAGCGCTTCTGGCTATGACCTCTGCAAACCAAAGTTAGGAACCAAACTCATACTGAATATATAATTAAGATTACTACATCAAAAGAGAATGTATGAAGCCTTTACAATGAGTGCCAAGCATGGTAGCGAATATTTTCTACTTAGCCTTTGCTAATGGAGTGATCAAAAAGAAATGTATTTTTGAATATAGCATTCAAAATACATTTTTAGTGTTTAGCTGGGATGTTCTGGGTGATGATGGGTTAGCTAGAGACAAATTTAAGCAATAGTTTTTTTTCTTTTAGGTTCCCAGTCTGTAAGATGCCATCAGTTAATATTTGCAGAGTATAGCCTCAGAATGATATCCAAATAAAACACTGCAGTTAGACTGTGCTTCATGCACGTGTACTGATGAAATGTATGTCTGCAATTTAAAATGTAATCAGAGGAAGCACTGCAGCGATTTGGCTCAGTTCCTATTTACTTTGTACCATTCCTTCACTAGTGTGAGTACCTGATATGTCTATACACCTTTCTCATCACATCACTGCACTGTGAGTTATATGCAGCAACGATTGTAAATAATGCGGACATTCTCATTTGAAGGATAATCCTATTCAATAAAAGTCACTGCTTTCTAATGTATCCCGCCATCTTTACTGCATATGTAACAAAAGTAAACATAAGATGTGAACTTTTAAACATGACTTGAACTTGGACTGTTCACGGTGAATTGTGGAATTGCTGTTGATGCCAAATTTTAGGAAAATAGTTTTAGGCAAGAATATCTTTAGGCATGAAGTTTTTCTTCAGCTGACTTGTTAAAACACAAACAACTACAGGGTGCTAAAATACACTGAGTGTTTAACAACCATTTTAATTAATCTAATCCTAGTTTGTTCACTATATAAACTAAATTTCTTTATAATCAAAGCACTTATAGAGTAGGTGGCATAGATTGTGGTCATGGCATTAAACCAATTCCACCACATTAAGGGTTCAACTGTTTTACAACTGCTGCATCGCTTTGCTGTATCAGAATACCAGTACAAACAAGAAGCAACTGATTCTTCACTTCCATGGTAATAAACTCAATTTATGGATAGTGAATGTGGCTCCAAATCTACCTCAAGACTGACCACAAATATGTGGTGTCACTCTCAGGCTGCGTGGATCAATAAAGACAAGGCTTCAAACAGCCTCAATCAATGACTGTGTGATCAGCAAATTCATCATCTCTCAGAGCTTCTTCTGCACTGTCACCAGCATCCTGCTCGGGTGAAAAACAGGCAGGAGAATCTTCTGGATTCTACATTCATCACTGATGACTTATTGGTAACCTGGGAATGTGCTCAGTCATAAATGATGTAGTAAAAAGTTGGTGTTTAGTATATGAGAAAAACCTGGAGCTCATTCATTATCAGTGTCAGCAAATGTTGAATTCTATCAGCAAATGATATTTACACATAAATACTGCGTAAAAAAATTTCATGTTAAATCATTTACTCAAATGAATGCTAGCTTCTGCTTGTTCAGTGCAATAGGAAGCATCTCAAAACACTAAGCATGTAATGCAATAAACATGGAATATATAATGTGAGTTGCTGAGGATTCCAGTGATAAATTCTCTAAAGATCACATGCTGCCACAGTCAGGCAAATATGTAAAACATTAATAACAAGAGATCACAAAATAATGGACAAATAAAGTATATTTGTATATACGTTAATGATGGCAGCAGATCTTTCTTCCCTCCCGTTGGTATAGTTTATATTATTATTCCTGTCCTTTCTCACTTTCTACTGTTCCTCACCTGCCCACCAATAACCTCTACTAAGTTAATTCTCCAAGAGTGACTTCAGTTATTCTTTTGTCATAACCAAAGGTTATCTTTTCCATCCACTTATCCACACAGACCCTCTGTTTTCAGTCAATGATAACGAATGAAAACAGAGTGTTAATTATTGATGTAGGTGAAAATCGTGTGTCATAGTAAAAAGTAAGCACTCTGTTTCTTCAGAGGAAGTCTATTTAAAATTGAACAGTCTTTTAGTTACTAGCTTTAGAATTTTTTACATATTTGATCAGTAAGAGGATAGCTAACTTGTTTTTCTAAACTCACAGCAAATGCACAAATTATAAAATGTTATATTAACATGCTGACACAAGTCACTCCTTGTAGCTGAACTCTTGCAATTTTTTTTCAATATTCTGTAGAAAACTCTGCTACTCTGTCATCAGGCATCCCCAGGTCATAAAACACTCACGTAGTGAGTGGCACAGGTAGCACCAGCACACCAATGGCAGCAGCAGTGTGAGAGAGGTGGCTGCCCCTCCTGCTCTCCACATCATATCAGAGGTGGCACTCGATCCACACAGCTGGTACCTTGGGCATCCCAGAGCTGGAAAATAAAATATTCAAAACAATAGTTATTAAAAACCGTGGCTTCTTTATACATCTGGGTAAATAAATCTTGCCTTGGGTAAACGCTCAAATCCCAAGTTATTCGTCTTTATTAAAGCCGAATAAAATCTTATTTAGGGATTTCAGGGGAAAGGCTGTGAAAAACAAATAAGCATCATCTACACTAAATAATAAACTGCAACCACACTTATAACATCCAGAACAACATCTGCATAAGTCAAGAATATGTTCTACCTTCACCTTGCTAAGATGACCCTCTCCAAGATAAAAATTACATTTTAATATGTGAGCATGCAGCTGCTGTATCCATACCTGCTCTGAGGTTGTCCCATTAAGAGTGATTAACAGTGGATGTGAAGGTAGTTAGTGTCCAAACAACAGCGGCAGTGCTGCTGTACTGCTCCTCCATTACATGCAGGTTCTTTCTCTCGCCTTACACAGATGCTGCTTCACTCCCTGCTGCCTCCAATTGTGAACAGGCAACGCATGCTCATCCCCTCCTCCTCCTGTTCCTTAGGAGAGTCCGCCCCCAGCACCATCACCGTTTTCCATCCTTCCCGTTTCTCTAACATTCTCGTGGTCACTAATAACAGGCAAGAATAATTGCACCCTCCATGCAGCCACCTCATTGCCTCTCCACAGCAGCTAATGGTAAGCTCTGCCACTGCCACTCTGCTTTGCATCTAACCAACAGTTTCCAGATCATTACCTGGTGCCCACTGCCACACATGATGATGTATTTTGTGATACTTGTCCCCCCCCCCACAATTCTGTGTCAATATGTTTGCTTCCATGGTGACAGCATATTGTGGGATGCAGAAATGTTAACATGCAAGGGGAAGATAAATATTAACCAAATTCTGTTGGAAAACCATTTTCCAAAGTCAGTGCAGCACATTTACATTTTACTGTCTTATCTTTTGTTTTATAAAATACTAAATACATAACAAAACACAATTTTGTGTGAGTATGCAGGGCTTATGTGTGTAAAAGCAGTCTTGTTATTTAGTATTAAAACCTGTTAAATATAATCTATTATACTTTTCATAGCATCTGTGAAACGGTAATGGGAGACCTTTCTGAAAAATATCAGAATTATCTGTTACATGCAAATCTTTACAAAAAAAAATCAAATCCTGGAAAAAACATTTCAGGATTTGCAGATGAGCAGAAGACATTCATCTCTTGCAGTTATTTCACAGCCAAAGTTTTAGTATGTGCAATAAACCACCATAGATGCACCGACATGCATCTACATAGGCTATATATCGACATATGAAACTCTTATATATTATAAACCAATAAATTTAGAATGGTTGCAAATTTAGAAACGATCAAACCTCATTAGGGTCGCATAACATTTACATGACATTACACAGAAACAAATATAAAGCTAAGAATTAAGAATCATTCAAACAAAATTACAAAATGAATACAGAATGACTTATCCATTAAGAAATGCAGCTTCAATATAAACCTTTCAATGCATAACAAAAAGAATCTTTATAATGGTTAACGCCTACAGACTGTGCTGACAAAACACTGGAATTTAATTCCTTATTCAGTGAAAATGAAAGTGTACAATTTCAGTTAATTCATAAATGACGCACTAACTTTGATCCAGAGTACATAAACACACCTTTGCTTTCCAAGTATCCCCGTCACCTTTGAACACAGATAGATAGGGTTATTACTTCCTGCCTTCCAGGCTTCAACGTGCATCCTGGATTGTGATTCAGTTCTTCTCTATCCTGCATAGCAACATTAATTGAACAGATTTCGTTCATTGGCGCTCTGGAAAACAGGCTCTTTACATTTCTTGTGTGGAGAAACCAAACGTCCAGCAGTAAGTAGAAACGCTCTGTGTTAATGTGACTGTATATACGGGAAATTAACTTAACCTTGCTACTCCACGTAAAAGCTCTGCTCAAATTGCGACTGGAGTTAGTGGCCTACTCTTAAGCTTTGTGGGTTTTTGTGGAACCCCCGCCCAAAAAACGGTGTTGAAAACCACCGAGGGTCTCTGCTCCAGTCCCCGGGTAGTTGGGGCTTCCTGTTTAGCTGCAGAGAGGGTTTATTGTCCTTGGAAGCAGTGTCAAAAATATGTGGTACAACTGGTGTGTGGGCTACGCATGCTTATGCTATTGTTGATCCATCAGTCAGACACGGAGAAGAGCAGAGTTATAGCATACAAAGAGCCGAAGCAGAACGTTGAAAACAATGAAAAGTATGGATTGCAGCCACCGTCTGCACTTTCAATACTGCAGTTTTTAATCTTTATTGTTTGTTTCGTGCTTCTTCCGTTCCCGGTAGTGATGGGTCGTTCGCGAACGAAATGGCTCTTAGAGCCGGCTCTTTGACGTGAACGACGCGAGCCGGCTCCTTATCGCGAGCCGTCACGTGGGTTTTGTTTTTTTTTTTTTTTTCTCTCAGCCTCTCTCTCGCACTTTTTTTCCGCTTCACTCTGCACGCGAGCCTTGTGCTTTACGCTGGGCAGAGGGGGGAGGGGCGGTAGTTACACTCAGTAGCACAGGAACAGAGCCAGAGAGAGAGAGAAAGAGAGGCAGGGACAACAACGTCACATTAGAAAGGTATAGTAATCATCCACAACTATTTTCGGTTGCAGATGATAAAGGATTGAGAAAGTTTATTCATGCAGGTCCATATGACAGAGAATATGCATGTTCTTTTAGTTTTCATATTATAATTTATATTTAATTGTGTTGTGGTTTGCAGTGTTTTGTGTTCTTTTCACTTTAAATTTGTGAAAGGAAAAAGCTGAAAATTTAAATAGTTAAAACTTGAAATGTGAATAGTTGATTTTTGTATTATATGATTTATTTATTACATTTTATGTGGAGTGAATAAATAAAAGTATATTTACGGTGGCCCCTAGAGACAAAGCACATACAAACTTCAAATCACGTACGAACTCTGAAGCATGTACAAACTCCAAAACACGTAAAAACACGTACAAACTCCAAAACACGTACAAACTCCAAAACACGTAAAAACACGTACAAACTCCGAAGCACATAAAAACTCAAAACACGTACAAAAGACAACAGAAGTGCTCCAGGATGCTGGGCGCAGTGTTGAGCCTTTGTTATCTTGTGGCTACACAAGCCAGCAAGTACCAACGACCGGATTTGGTGTGTGGTAATAACAGGTAAATGAACTTTTTTTAAATTATTTGAATATATATATGAGTGCCTGTGTATAAATACACAAACAATACACACATGCTTTCAATTGTGTAATTTAAGTGATCTAGTAGCTCTGCTTTGGAAGTTCAGTTCATGCTAGAAATGTGTTTTGGAGTTTGTACGTGTTTTGTCTCTAGGGGCCACCGCATATATTTATATATAAACATATATAAATAAAACCACTTTTTTTTACGTTAGTAATTCCTTTTGTGCATAATTTTATATTATTGTTAATAATAAATTAATTAAAGCAACAAAACAACCTGAAGAGCCGGTTCGGAGCCGAAAGAGCCGGCTCTTTTTAGTGAGCCGAACCGAAAGAGCCGGATCTCTAAAAAGAGCCGGAAATCCCATCACTAGTTCCCGGTGAACTCTGTCGTAGCTCCGTTCTCTACATTCAGTGGCTCTGCTTCTCTATTTTGTCAAACAATCAACATTCGGTAGACTCTTACGTCATCCGCTTTCAGCAGCTCGCTGTCAGTATCTTTTTATTAATTAAATAAAAAATAAAATAAAAAAGCTCCCAATTATGCAGTTACACGCCTAATTTTTAAAACGTGCAACCTACCTCAAGCTAATAAATTATCTGCACCAATGACAAAACGTGTACCAACTTCAAATATGTTATTATAAATATTATTACAAATTCAAAAATTTCAGTGATGAAACAGAAAGTTGCTTAATAAATCATGAAAGTGCAAGAGCATATATGGATGGCTTGTGATTGCATCACTCTCAAACTTTCATTGACAAAGTAAAAAAATGTAGTTTGAAATTTTCATAGTCCGTTTCCACTGTGAACATCTTTTTCATGTCAGTAAATTCATTTTTTTTTCTTCATTTCAGATGAGGGTGATCTATTGCTGCACTGCTTTGCTGCTGCTCATTTCTATTCCCAGAGCCTGTGAAGGAGGTAACATCTTAGTGTTTCCTTCAGAAGGCAGCCACTGGGTAAATATGGATATTCTACTAAAGGCTTTGCACTCTAGAGGACACAGCATAACAATTCTGTGTTCCAGTAAAAGCTGGTACATCAAGGATATTTCCTCTAGTTATAATATTTTAACAGTTCCGGTGGAAAACCCTGTGACTCAGGAGATTATGTCAAAAATGGTGGCTAAGCTCATAGAATCTGAACAAGGTGCTCTTTCCTTGTCAGGTTTTATCCACATGGGTGTAGAGATGTTCAGCAAATTTGTTGACATTCACAGAACTATAGGTGAACTTGTAACAGCAATAGTAGATGACAAACTGTTGATGAGAAACTTAAATGAAAGCAAGTTTGACGTGATACTCGCTGACCCCTGCTGGGGTGGTGGAGTCATTCTGGCCAAATATCTCAACCTTCCTTTGGTTTATAATGTTCGCTGGGTAATAACTGCAGATGCTCATTTTTCCATAGCTCCATCACCATTATCTTACATTCCTGTGACTGGAACTGGGTATACTGACAAGATGACCTTTTCTCAGAGAGTTACAAACATGGTTTTACACATCATAACACAAACACAGAACAGCCTGGTGGCTAAACTAGCATACCAGAAAATAACTGACAAATATCTTGGGCCTGGTTATGATTTTAAAGAGTTAATGATCAATGCAGACATTTGGCTCATGAGAGTGGACTTTGTGTTTGAGTACCCACGGCCCACAATGCCTAATGTTGTTTATATCGGAGGGTTCCAGTGCAAACCTGCTAAACCTCTGCCTCAGCACTTGGAGGACTTTGTGCAGAGTTCTGGAGACCATGGCTTCATCCTCATGTCTTTGGGGACTTTTGTGACTGAACTTCCTTCTGACATGGCAAATGAGATCGCTGCAGCTTTTTCTAAACTACCACAGAAAGTGATCTGGAAGTATAAAGGTGACAGACCAGCCAATCTGGGCAATAACACTTTACTGGTGGACTGGATGCCACAGAATGACCTTTTAGGACATCCAAAATCAAAACTGTTTGTGGCACATGGAGGAACAAACGGAGTCCAAGAAGCTATTTATCATGGAGTCCCAGTTGTGGGAATACCTGTGTTTTTTGATCAGTATGACAACCTGCTACGTCTGAAAGACAGAGGAGGAGCTAAGATACTTACATTAACTACAGTGGACAAAGACAACAACTTCCTGAAGGCCATAGAGGAAGTCCTGAATGATCCCTCGTACAGGACGAACATGCAGAGACTTTCCAGGCTACACAGAGATAAGCCAGTAAAGCCACTGGATAACGCCCTCTTCTGGATAGAGTTTGTCATGAGGCACAAAGGAGCAGCTCACCTGAAAGCACAGTCCTACAGAATGCCCTGGTACTCCTACCACTCTGTAGATGTAGTTTTGTTCCTGGCTGGAGCTATGCTGCTTGTGCTTTTAACCACTTTCTACCTTATTAGGTGTATATACACTGGGATGTGTAAACGTAAAGTGAAACGTGAGTGATGGAGGATTTCAGTAATGCAGCACTTTGACAAAAACCCCATTGTATTTCTATTGTATTTTATTGAGATTTTATTCAGAATTATATTTTCATAAAATATTTCTGAATGCATATTGTGATTTCATAATAATGAGCACAAATAAAACACTTGAAATGACTTTCCAACCACAAGATTTACTTTTTTGGTAATAAATACTTACTAAATGGAAGCCAGTGCCCTCAGCTTTGCATGTGCCTGCATGGGAGTGGGATCACTGACTGCTGATGCAGATGGTGCATAAAAGTCAACAACACTCTGCTGACTATGTAACTGCAGGCTTCCAAACCTCCTCTGACATTAGTATGAGCACAAAACTGTAAGCTGGAATGGGTTTCATGGCTGAGAAGCTCATGTAAATATAATATGTAAGCAGCCTGGTATTTTTTCCATATAATATATAACACAAAAGGTGGAGCTGAGAAGGAGGTGGAGTGTAAAGTGAATTCCACATATGCCAGCAACTCTAGGCAGAGTAAAGCAGTTTCAATAGTGTAAAGTGTGTACTCTGCATGAGATTTCACAATGAGATATTTCCTGGGTCATCAGCTACTATAATGGACTTGATATCAGCTATTTTCATTTTACCCAGTGACAGGTGTGATTCTAGGTTCAAGCTTTTAGGGGGCTCAGCTCACAATCATAATGTCATGCATGCCTTGTAATTGATATTAAGGGAATATGCTGATTGAAAATTGAAAAGTCATATTTAAAATTGTATAACCATAATAATGTTACCTTCCAAAGCAACCTAATTAGTTGGATGGCCTATTGTAGTTTCTAAGAATAATTCTGAGTGAATAATCAGAGATTCCAATCTATTCCTGTCACGGTTTGCGGGGCAAGCCGTGTGGATTTGTAGTAAGGACCAAAAGGGCGGCAGTTCTGGTGCAGGTGAGTGTTTATTTATGATAGTGGGTCAATACAAACAGCAAGGGTGGCAAAACATGAAACTAGAAACCTAAACTGGGTAAACTAATAAGACAAACCAGAAACGAAGATGCAGGGAGGTCTGGGGAAATACATACGGAGAGACGCAGGGAGACCGAGGGGAAACAACACAGACGAACCAGCAATTACTAAGACAGAAAATACAACTTAAATACACTCAGAGAACACAGGGAGATTACACACAGGTGGGAGACACAGCTGGGAGTGATTAACATGACGAGACCAGGAAGGCAAACTGAAAACACTCACATAAGACGCAGACCTTCACAATAAAACAGGAACACACGGGGGGGAACAGGGTAAACACCAATTAGAGGAGAACAGAACCAAAATCGCGAAGAGAAAACACAAAACGCTGGGTCAAAAGGACCCAGGATCATGACAATTCCATCAGTTTTAGTGTGGAGCCTTTAGTTATCAAACCCAAGGCAAAGGCTCAGTTGTGAAAGAAGTTAAATCAAAATTTGTGGCAAAGCAGACAAGAATAAAAACATGCACAACACTATTTCAGTCTCTTGATCACACAGTTCACCAACTCATCAAGCACTTCAAGTAGCATTATTCAGCACAAACACTGGAAAATCACCCTGCCATTCCGTAGACATATACACAGAGCAAACTGGTAATAGAGTTGTTTTCATATTAAAATTTTTGAATTCATAAAACACCCTCTCTTTATTATGCAAGAGGCATCACAGAGCATCATGTACACCAATGTTGAGAGTGGAGAAAAGATTCTGTCACATCAATATAGTGGCAGCCATCGTGTTCAAGCCATGTTTAGAGTGGTATGAATCCTGTAAAATGCTACAATTATTACCAATATTTTTTAAGTTTGTTACTGGAAAAGCATGCAAAGCACAGATGAAATACATGAAAAATTACTTTGTTAAAAATGCAGGGCTTTTTTTCAGCTAGCTTCATTATTTGTTCACTTGTTCTTTTGGTTCGTGTACAACCTCTCGGGCCTCTCTCTCTGTCTCCATCTTCCTCAGTCGACTTGAATTGTAATTGCTGGTGTTACGGATTCAAATATTGGGGATGGATACAAGAGGAAAAACCACAATAACAACACTGGTCCGGCCGGGTTGAGTCAAACGAGGATTTTAATAATCACACGCGTGGGAGATGGACACCGTACGCAGACAGCATCAGATCTCAAAATGGTCGAGCATTGATCAAACTCTTATAGCCTCTAGTGGCCCCCACCTAATCATAAAAGCCTAAACATTCACATTCTTTCTCTCACACGGCGCCTAAGCTACGACCTTGGCTCTCTGTTTATCTGCTCCTGCTGAGATGGGGCAGAAAACTCCAGCATGTTCTGTTCTCTTCTAATCAGACAAATAAGGCGATGACTTTCTGCGAACAGTATTTCTTACAACTCAGCAGTATAATGCATCATAAAACAATATCATTCATTCACAATAAATCAGCAGTCTAATGTAATGCAAATCAGTTTAACAAAAGCAATAGTTATCACCTTCTTCTAATTCAGGAGCATAATGCAAACTAGAACTACATAATAATTCACAGTCTTTAATTAGGGGTCTAACATGGCATAAAATAATATTATAATCCCACACTGGAAAATATCAAAAATATAATCATATAATAATTATTATACGAGCAGGTCTGGGGTTTTAAAACTGTTCAGCACACTGCTAAATTATGCAAAATCATCATCAGTGAATGTGGGTAAAACAGAAGCTACAGCTTTATAATTTTTTGGTGAATTTGACTACATGTCACATATTAATGATAAAGGAACTGACCTCCCAGCCCATTCTTCATTCAGTGCTGCTAGTTTCAGTCATTGTGCAATGTACTGTTTATAAAAATGAGGAAACCTGCAGTCAGCTGAGACTGAAGATGTCACTTGGATGAGTGACGAAACGTTTCTCCCACTGAAAACGCTACGTCCAGATGAACAGAATCAACCTTTTGGGATTGACTACATGTCCACTCTTTGCTTCTGTTTGTTCTCTCTTTTTGCATTCTTGATCCTGCTTTCTCCCTTTCTCTCCTCCTCTTTCAATCTTTGTGGCATCACCCAAAAGTTAAATATTGCAGTAAATAAAAGGCATAAACTGATCCATAAACTTCATCCATCAGGCTGTCAGGAAGCTTAACTCCCTCCCGATTCTGCCCCCTCTCCCCTCCACAGTCTCACTGAACTCTGTCACACACACACACACACACACACACACACACACACACACACACACACACACACACACACACTCTCTGACTCACTCACTGGCCTGCACCAGTTACCAGTCACTTTGTGGAGCATTGGACTGCCATTACCTCATAAGACTTTGTTGTTACACTATCTCTTACCGCATACTACTAAATCTCCATTTGCACTATTTGCCTATTTGCACTACTATGCCTCCTTACTTGAATATTGTATATTGCATAGCTTTTTTTTTTTTGTTATACGTAAAATTGTATTGTATTTATTTAAATTTTTACTTTTTAATTATTTTATTTGCATTTTTTAATCACTAGGGTTTGAGAGTAACGAAATTTCTATTCTCTGTATGTCCTGTACATGTGGCAGAATTGACAAATAAAGTTGACTTGACTTGACTTGATATCAGTCTTTAGCAATATTCAAACTGATTACAGCCTGCTGCTGGACATAGACAGGAACCATCATTTTGACTTACTGTCACCTGGATTTGGAGCTGTACTATAAACAAACACTGAAACCTAATTCCTAACCAGAATAGGAATAGAAAATTTTAAAAAACTAAAATAACAGCGCACATCAGCTAATAATTAACTAATAATCCCTAGTGATTTAAGTTACAACAACTAACACTTTTGATGTTATCTAGAGATAAATAAAAATAGGCATATACTTTATAAGATACAGCAATGTCCCTGCATTATTAGAATAGTTTGAACTTTTGCTATAGTTCAGTAAAAGCCTGTTTCAAAACTGCATCACTGATTTGTCTCATGAGATTACCTCTTAATCTTCTGTCTGCCAGCACAACGAAAGTATAATTAGTCTACTGATGACAGACCACGCTGCTGAAACAGCAACATCATGACATAGGACAGAAAACCTGTTTTCATGCTGCCCTGTAATGTTGTTAACTTGAATGAGTTTGGGATTGTGTTTAAAAAAATGCTTAATGACAATGCATTGAGCCATAAAGCCTAGTAGACAAAGTACTCACATAAGCAGATGTAATTGTCAACATGCACTTCGATCTAGGTATAAAAGTCAATAAGTAACTTCATTATCACGAACAAATTACCTGTTGCTTCCGGAAACTCACAGATACTGGGCTTTAGTGCATCTTGCATCGGATGCATCGAGGTTTAGCTCCTCCGCTACGGACTACATAATTACATACAGCTCGGTTTGTCGCTACACAAAGCAGCCCTCTTAACACTGACCTTTCCAAGAGAAAGAATGATATGATCACAGTAAGTAAACCTGGGTTAATGTGTTACTGGCTTTATGTTGGCTGAGGAATGTTGCTGGAATTTACAAGTTAACTTTGCAGAAAATGGTGCTCAGAACGTGGATAGTCTGGGAATCACATTTAAACTTAATAACTAACAGGCTGCATTAATCAAAGTAATAATAATTATCAAGGACACGAACTGTTAGTGTGTTTTAGGGACTAGTCCTTTTAATAAGTGTTTTTAATGCGCTACTATTTGCATAATTTTAAAGCTCGGATACTCCTTTTGGCAAGGACATCCCCTTTCGAAATCGGAAAATTTACAACGGGGAAAAATGAAGAAGTAATTTTATCTATTTAATGATATAATGAAATTGCAGCCAAGTTAGAGGAAAAAAAACCCTATTTGAAAAATTATTGAAAATTATTTTGTGAAAAATACAGGGTTTTTTTTTAGCCAACTTCACTATTTGCTCACTTGTTATTCCTGTTCTTGTACAACCCTCAGTCCTCTTTCTCTGTCTCCATCCTCCTCAGTCAACTTAAATTGCAGTTGCTGGAAAATATCAAAAATATAATCTTATAATAATTATTATAAGAGCTGGGGTTTTATAACTGATAACAGTATAGCACAAGTTATGTGAAATTACCATCAATGAAAGTAGGTAAAACAGAAGCTACAGTTTTATAATTTTTTGATGAATTTGACTACATGTCCACTCTTGTTTCTTTTTCTTCTCTCTCTTTGCTGTCTTCATCCTGCTTTCTCCCTTTCTCTCCCCCTCTATCCTCCTCTCTCAAGATTTAAATATTACAATGAATATAAGTTATAAACTGATCCATATCAGTCTATAGCTATGTTCAAACCAAATATAAGCTGCTGCAGGAAATAGACAGGTACAACTAATTAGTCTACTGATGACAAACCACGCTGCTGAAGCAGCAACATCATGGCATCGCAACAGGACAGAAAACCTGTTTTGATGCTGTCCTGTACTGTTGTTAACTTGAATAAGTTTGGGAATGTATTAAATAAAGGCTAAAGAGATAAAGACTCGTAGAGAAAGTTTTCACATAAGCAGACGTAAATGCTTAGCATGCACCTCGAACTCAGTCAATAAGAAACATCAGTATCACGAACAAATTACCCGTTGCGTTCGAGTACCTCAGAAATATTGTTTTTTACTACGTCTTGCGTTGAGGTTTAGGTCCTCCCGTACAGACTACATACACCTCGGTTTTACTGGTGTCAAGCCAGCCTCCAATTCCAGCATTGCAGTCAAGCTAGCCTCCACTTTGTTTTACATTCCCTGTGTATTCTGATGGCAAAAGATGTGAAAACCTGATTTCAAAATAAAAGCTCAATTAAAGCCATCTCCTTTTGGATTTCAAAGTAAAAGCCCTCTGAATGTTTATTTTTGAACTACTGTTTTAATTAATTCAGAATGGAAAACTCACGTTTCCACAGACTAGTTGCAGTCTATATTGACAGTATACAACCCCATAATGATATCATGTCAATATTAATCATTCTTGTTTTGCCTTTCAAAATAATGGCCCTTTCAAATTGACCATATATCAGTGTGCATTTTCCATGAATTCAGAAAGCTCTAAAATGGAAAATTGCTGTTTCCACAGAATAATTACTGTCTATATTGACAGTATTCCATCCCACAGTGATACCATGTTGATCTCAAGTCATTCTGATTTTGCCTTTCAAAATAATAGCCCTTTCAAATTGTCCATACGGGAAATAATCTTTCAATGAATTCTGATTTCTCTAAAAAGATAAATTCTTGTTTCCATATCATAATTTCACTCTAGATCAAGAGTATGCAACCCCACAATGATACCATGTCAATATCAAGTCAGTCTGGTTTTGTGTTTCAAATTAATGGCTCGTTGAAATTGCCCATTTAAGACCTACCTTTCAGTGATTTCAGAATGCTCTGAAAAGGAAAATTCCTGTTTCCACAAGATAATTCAACTTTAGATCAACAGTATACAACCCCACAGTGATACCATATCAAAATCAAGTCAGTCTGATTTTGCCTTCCAAAATAAAGGCCTTTTTAAATTGCCCATATACGACCTACTCTTTTAACGATTTGAAAATGCTCTAAAAAGAAAGATTTCTGTTTCCACAGGATAATTCCACTTTAGATCAACAGTATACAACTCCACGGTTATACCATATAAATTTTGAGTCAGGCTGATTTTGCCTTTCAAAGTAATAGCACTTTCAAATTGACCACATTTGACTTACTCTTACGATTTCGAAATGCTCTAAAATGGAAGATTCCTGTTTTCACAGGGCAATTACACTTTCGATCAAAATTGTCCAACCCCGCAGTGATACCATATCTATATAATATCATTCTGATTTTGCCTTCCAAAATAAAAGCCTTATCAAATTGCCAATATCTGACTCACTTTTGTAATGATTTCAAAATGCTCTAAAAAGAAAAATTCTTGTTTCCACAGGATAATTTCACTCTGTATTGACAGTATACAACCCCACAAAAATGAAAATTGCTGTTTCCACAGGATAATTTCACTTTAGATCAACAGAATCCAACCATGCGTTGTTACCATGTCAATTTCAAGTCATTCTGATTTTGCTTTCCAAAATAAAGGCCTTTTTAAATTGCCCATATACGACCTACTCGTTTAACGATTTCAAAATGGTCTAAAATGGAAAATTCCTATTTCCACAAGATAATTTCACTTTAGAATTATTCTGAACTGTTTTTTTTTCTTTCTGTTATCCACATATATGTTTTGATGTGCAATGGTATTAGTTTGAATGACATCTCCAAGGCCCTTTAATTTATAATTTTCTTTTTTGTTTTTTTTCTTTTTACTTTGTTTGTCAAGCATTTACCACATTTAAAACACACAAAAAAAGACAATAGTTAACTTTAAAATTAGTACAGAGGTGGAGAATAAACTCAACCGTGGTGTCTTTTGTCTTATGTAGTCAGAGAGATTATTGAATGTTTGGGTGGATGTATTTTCCTCTGTGGTAGGTTAGGATGTGCGCCCGCTACCCCAGGCTCTGTGGGGCTTGGTGGTGGTGCTAATGTAGGCCCCTATCCAGATGGGCCTTTGTGGCTTCCTGTGGTGCCTACTGGGGTCTGCGGGGGACCTGACCCCACGAGGGAGTACTTTGCCTTCACTTCCCTCTCCTCCTCATCCCCACTCCATCACATCGCCACAGATGCAGGGCTTTGGGGTACAGTTGTTTCACTGAGGTGGGGGTGAGGCATTCCTCCTGTGTCCCCTTCTGACCACCTGTACCTCAATTTTATTCCACAACCTATACATCAACATCACTTGTGCTGGGCATGCTGAATGGCGTCCAAGGGATGGTCTGTGTATTCAACCTCTCCTAAGTTGCCGGTGCCCACATCTCAATTTTAAATACATGTAGTGGATAAGGTTTCTCGGCAGGGGCCATGCTGACACCAATATTTATTATTTACTGTTACTTATACTTATCTAGGTTGTGGCTGTGGTCTCCCTACTGTGTTATATTTTTTCTTGTTTTCTTTTCTGTTTTTTTTTCCAGTAGGTAATCCAATGGAATTTACTGTCTTGTCTCACCGTCCCTCATCCCCTCTGTATTTTCCTCTCTTTTGAACGTCTCTTGTCTAAGTCTTAATCTTTCTTATCAACCAATTATGTGTGTTCCTTTGATAATAACTGCAAATTTAAATTTGCATTTCGTCAGGTTAGTTCTTTTCACTTAAATTTTTTTTTAAAATATATTGTATTAAATTATGTCGTTAAAATGAAATTTATTAAAAATGTATGCTGTTCTCTACAGAACTTGTCTATACCAGTCAAAGGGGATTCAGATAACGGACAAAAGCCACCAGAGCAGGTTCCATAAATAAAATTCTATGTGTTTGCTATTAAATATGTTGATATACCACATTTTAGTCAATCTATTACTGTTGAAATTATCCCTAAACTGAATATTGTTACGGGTAATGTCATTTTCAACAGGAAGAACTATCAGCTGCCACTTCTCTGACACCGGACATCTCCGTCTCCTGAGCAGGTCAGTCTGTCTGTACTATCATAATTTCTCTTTAACATTTACATGTAATTACACTAAAGTTACACCCCTCAACTCATGTAATAGCAACCAGAAAAACTATCAGCTGCCGCTTTCCTGACACCGGACATCTCCTTGCAGGAGGACGGACAGCTGTCTCCTGAGCAGGTCAGTCATTAAAAATGATTTCAAATAAGTTATGATTGGTGCTAGTATCATTGTTTAAATGACCACGTTATATTACATAAAAATATTTGTAAAAACACAATATACAATTAAATAAAGAATTTTTATCAAATGTTGTAACATAGAATGCAATTTCTATTTAATGACACTTCTCGACATGAATTTTTGCTATATATTCCAAAATTAAAAACACTGGCTGTTAATATACTTAAAATACACGAGTATTTCAAGTATATTTACAGATATTACAGTAGTTATGTAACATGGAACAAAACTTTTTCTCACTAAATGAATTTTTTCTCTTTTGTAGCCTAACAGCAACTCATCTGATGATGGATTCATAAGAATCAGGGTTCCACTTGAACCAACTTTTTTTTTTCTTGAAAAGAAAAGAATGGGCTAATCTAAAAAATAAGAGATCCCAAAGAAGATACAAGGGACTACAGTGGACAAATCTGATTTCAGACAGACTACGGACAGTGTTTCCATATTGTTCCTTTGCTTTCAAAGGGCACAGAGTCCAGGCTTTGGACTCAGTAAGAAAGGACCCTTTCTTCAGGTGTCTGGGTTACTACAGTTTCGAGGATTGTCCAGTGACTGTCAATGTCACTGTAGATAAAGAAGACGATCTAAAGGCGAAAGTAAATTTTCAAGATCTCGAGTGTGTGCACAACCACTATGAACTGAAAAGAAGACCAGTAAGAGCTCATAAGAGAGATAAAATTGCCATGAATTGGAAAAACAATTACCCAGAGCCATGTATCTGGAAAAAATGAGCAAAATGGATGATGATGTTGTGCAATCGGGGTGTAGAGATGAAGTTCCAACTCCTCAAGTGTTGAGAAACATAGCATTGGAAATCCGAAAGAAAAGTCGTCTTCATCATAATGAGATTATGAGTCTCCAGTTAATGGTGGCAAACAAGAAGAACAACCCAGAGGATGTATTGCAGAAAGTGATGTTACATCCAAAAGGTGTTTTTTTATGGTCTTCCAAGAGCATTGAAATTTTCCAGAGCCGCTGTCGGGAGGACTTAGTTTATTTGGATGCTACAGGAAGTATCATGAAAAAAAGAAAGTGTTTGCCTCCTTTCTGTATTTACGAACTTGTAGTAAGGAATCCATGGAAAACATGCTCTCCCCTACCAGTGGCTACATATTTAACATGTGACCATACCACTGCCTCGGTCACATATTTTCTGGAAGCATTTCTGACTGATGTTGCAAGGGCCTTTGGGCGCAAAGCCATGCATTCAGCTGTAATGCTTACGTGTGATGGATCTATGGTCCTAATGCAAGCTGTCTGTTTAGCTTTAGCAAAAAAAAATCTGTCGGACACAATAAATCATAATTATAACATCACTTCGGGGAAAGGAAACAAGGAAGACTTCGAGGTTCCAATTCTTCACAAATGCCTTAGTTATGTTATGAAGAATGCCAAGGAGATCTGTAAAAAGTAGTAAGTGTAGTCGTTTTAATACAGTATTCACTTGTTTGTTTGTTTGTTTTTTATTGTGACATGTGACATGGCATTTCATTTTTCACATGGCATTTCATTTTTCAATTTGGGAAAACTGTTTATTACTGTTTTGGAAACACTTAAAGATAATTTCTTCTTAAACTGCAGTGCACCAAAGAACTACCATCTTGCAATGCACACTGTTGGAGTCTTCACTACTGCAACTTCCTTAAAAGACCTCAGTGACATGGTTCAAAGTGCTGCAGTTGCTTTTGGGAGTCCTTGTAGTGGTGAGAATGTCGAAAAACATTTTCACAACCTGCAGTTATGGATGCAGAAAGCCAATGTTGATGTTGATGGTAATGCTAGAAACTCAAAAGCTGATGAGGACCTAAAGGTAAACTGAAGTCAATTTTTATTAAAGCTAAAGGCTACACTTTTGTCTCTTATACTTCTTTTTAAATACTTTGGAATAGCATAATAATCACAAGTCACAAGTAATTTGAAATGTTTTATACAGGTTTGATTCAGGTGGCGCCAGCGGGATAGCCGCATGAGTGAAGATGGTGAATGTTTGGGTTTAGTGCGAACAACTGCATCCAATTTTTGCAGTTGGTATAATGTCCATCACTGGTCACCAATTATCTCAGTTCCCATTGTTCTTCTCCAAGATGTTATCCATATTGCAGAGCCATGAGCTTCTCCAAGATCTTATCCATACTGTGTTCAAAACACAGTCTGAGTACTCACAGCCCTGCCAATCGTCTATCAAGTCGGCCAGCCTTATGGGATTTTGAACAGCTGTAGCAGCTTCTTGTTCTTCGACAAGCCAGGTTCAAGCCAGCTCCAATCAGCCCGAACTCTGTTATCGTGGTTCCTAATACATAGGTAGATGTCGTTCAATGTCCTCCATCGAGTGTCGTCAGACACACGATGCAACCGACCATCGAGTATCTGGCAGCAAACGTCTCTACAGGACAATTGGATGAAATCCATATTTCTTTAGGCTTTAGAGGACAAGACTGAGAAACTCTTTGAGGGTTAGAGTTAGACGAGACTAGACAAACACACAGAAGCAGCAGGGAAGCCAAGGAAGGGAGAGGGGGAAAGATGCGTCCGCCTCCTCTGAGAGCCAAAATAGATGAAATGTATGTCTGCAATTTAAAATGTAATCAGAGGAAGCACTGCAGCGATTTGGCTCAGTTCCTATTTACTTTGTACCATTCCTTCACTAGTGTGAGTACCTGATATGTCTATACACCTTTCTCATCACATCACTGCACTGTGGGTCATATGCAGCAACGATTGTAAATAATGCGGACATTCTCATTTGAAGGATAATCCTATTCAATAAAAGTCACTGCTTTCTAATGTATCCCGCCATCTTTACTACATATGTAACAAAAGTAAACATAAGATGTGAACTTTTAAACATGACTTGAACTTGGACTGTTCACGGTGAATTGTGGAATTGCTGTTGATGCCAAATTTTAGGAAAAATGGTTTTAGGCAAGAATATCTTTAGGCATGAAGTTTTTCTTCAGCTGACTTGTTAAAACATAAACAACTACAGGGTGCTAAAATACACTGAGTGTTTAACAACCATTTTAATTCATCTAATCCTAGTTTGTTCACTATATAAACTAAATTTCTTTATAATCAAAGCACTTATAGAGTAGGTGGCATAGATTGTGGTCATGGCATTAAACCAATTCCACCACATTAAGGGTTCAACTGTTTTACAATTGCTGCATCGCTTTGCTGTATCAGAATACCAGTAAAAACAAGAAGCTACTGATTCTTCACCTCCATGGTAATAAACTCAATTTATGGATAGTGAATGTGGCTCCAAAGCTACCACAAGACTGACCACAAATATGTGGTGTCACTCTCAGGCTGCGTGGATCAATAAAGACAAGGCTTCAAACAGCCTCAATCAATGACTGTGTGATCAGCAAATTCATCATCTCT
The DNA here is from genome assembly GCF_963969265.1 of Rhamphochromis sp. 'chilingali'. NCBI lineage: Eukaryota > Metazoa > Chordata > Actinopteri > Cichliformes > Cichlidae > Rhamphochromis > Rhamphochromis sp. 'chilingali'. The sequence continues at coordinate 32,238,463 of NC_137933.1, forward strand.
CAGAGCTTCTTCTGCACTGTCACCAGCATCCTGCTCAGGTGAAAAACAAGCAGGAGAATCTTCTGGATTCTACATTCATCACTGATGATTTATTGGTAACCTGGGAATGTGCTCAGTCATAAATGATGTAGTAAAAAGTTGGTGTTTAGTATATGAGAAAAACCTGGAGCTCATTCATTATCAGTGTCAGTAGAAAAGATACTTACACCTAAATACTAGGGGTGCAACGATGCACAAAATTCACGGTTCGGTTCAATACTTTGGTGTCACGGTTCGATATTTTTTTGATACAAAAAAATGTTCATGCTTTTTTAATGTCATTTATTAAAATTATAAATAGATATTTTAACTCAAAAGTACAGTTTTTAAATTTAATGTTGCTGAAACATCAAAATAATACAAAAATAAATCTATCTGATCGAGGAATCACTCATCTTTGGAAAAGAGAGTTTATTACAGAGAAATGGCTCTTTCCAAAATAAAAGCTATACTACACGCTTCTTCTGGGCTATATTCTCAGCAGCATATTAAACATATCAGGTCCCCATAAGGAGAATCATGTGCTAACGGCTGTCTAAATGACTCGGGTAAAGTTTGTAGTGTTACGTCTGGTTCAGTTTGGGTAAGAAGGAAAAACAGCCGAGTCCGTGTAGGTGACAAACATAGTGATTTTATTGCACACTTCTAAGACAGAAGCATGGGAAGACAAGCGTACAGCCACAGATCTCCAAAGAGTGGACCGTTCCCCATCCTTATATAAACCCATGATGACATCACACAGTTAGACCTTACTGGAAATGATAACAGTCTCCCCATAGTCCAAAGTTCTCCTTATACAAACATCAGATGATACTTTAGAGAAATAGAAGTGTATGACATGTCATGTTGTGCAGTTCTATGAGCCTGTGTGTCCAACTAGAGAATGTCCTGACATGACCTCCCTGTGTAAATAAGGGTGAACGTGCGTGTTTACATAACTCTCTATGTGCATGTTCTGATGTAGGCCTGCAAATGAATTAGAACAAGGTCCTGCTGGACCCTCCAGTTATGGACGGTGAATACAATGCTGTGGGTACCATTTGAGACTTGATTACAATGATGATAACATGCATACATTAATCTTTACTCAGATTACCATAGATATAAAACAAAGATTATACTGTCATCAGATTCCACAATGGTAAATGATTAATGATTGATACTTCTAATTATAACTGTGATCATAAGAATACAAAATAAAATATCTCCTGGTCACAGTAGCATGCGTGCTTGTTGTTTTTGTCTGCTTCCACTTGTCTTTGCACTAGGATGATGTCAGCGTGAATGTGCAGTCATATTCGTTGTGTTCCCACTAGTGCTGTCAGCGTTAATCTGAAATGAGGTTAATGCCGCAACACAGCAAATCTCCGTTAACGAGCTACCGGCGGATTGCCCCATGCGTGGGGCTGGACGGTGTCAACACGTTAACGAGCTAACTGCACTAACGCACTAGTTCCCACCCATGTAATTGAGCATTGCGTGGCACATCCGACATACTGTTTTACTTTTGTCCATGACGCGCTTACCTTCAGGGTCATACTTCACATGAAGACTAAAATAGTTCCAAAGGCCAGATCTGAATGAGGGTGGGGGAGGTTCAATTTGCCATGTTGCAACGAGTTTAGCTTCTGTCTTGCTAGCTTGCGCTGCGCTCAGTGGATCTGCGCTCAACAGTGCAGCCTAGGCGGAGTAGTCGAACGCAGATCCACTGAGCTCTCAACACAGACAGCATCGTCAGAAGAAAAGTTGATAAAATAAATTTAAAATTTTGTATTGTTCGATACATATGCGTACCGAACCGAAAGCACTGTATCGAACGGTTCAATATCGATATGAGTATCGTTGCACCCCTACTAAATACTGTGTAAAAAATATTTCATGTTACTCAAATCAATGCTAGTTTCTGCTTGTTCAATGCAATGGGAAGTATCTCAAAACACTAGTGATGGGTCGTTCGCGAACGAAATGGCTCTTAGAGCCGGGTCTTTGAAGTGAACGACGTGAGCCTCACCCTCTCTCTCGCCCTTTTTTCCACTAAACTCCGCACGCGCGGCCTGTACTTTTCGCTGGGCAGAGGGGGGAGGGGCGTTAGTTACACTCGCAGTAGCACAGGAACAGAGCCGGAGAGAAAAAGAGCGAGGAACAACGACGTCACATTAGAAAGGTATAGTAATCATCCACTATTTTCAGTTGCAGATTATAAAGGATTCAGATATCATGCAGGCCCATATGACAGAGAATGTGCATCTTCTTTTTGTTTTAATATTTTAATTTATATTTAATTGTGTTGTGGTTTGCAGTGTTTTGTGTTGTTTCACGTTAAATTTGTTTAAATAGTTAAAAGTTTAAAATGTAAATAGTTAAAAGTTTAAAATGTAAATAGTTGTTTTTTGTATTATATGATTTATTTATTACATTTTATGTGGAGTGAATAAATAAAGTATATTTATAGTGGCCCTTAGAGACAAAGCATGTACAAACTCCAAAACACGTACAAACTCCTAAGCATGTACAAACTCCAAAACGTGTAAAAACTCAGACGCACTTACAAACCCCGAAGCATGTACAAACTCCAAAACACGTAAAAACTCAGAAGCACGTACAAACTCCAAAACACGTAAAAACTCAGAAGCACGTACAAACTCAGAATCACGTACAAAAGACAACAGAAGTGCTCCAGGATGCTAGGGCGCAGTGTTGAGCTTTTGTTACCTAGTGGCTACACAAGCCAGGAAGTATCAACAACCGGATTTGGTGTGTGGTAGTAACAGGTAAATGAACTTGTTTTTTTAAATTATTTGAATAAATATGAGTGCTTGTCTATAAATACACAAACAATACACACATGCTTTCAATTGTGTAATTTAAGTGATCTGGGTAGCTCTGTTTTGGAAGTTCAGTTAACGCTAGAAATGTGTTTTGGAGTTTGTACGTGCTTTTTGGAGTTTGTATATGCTTTAGAGTTTGTATGTGTCATGATCCTGGGCCATGTTGGCCCAGCAGTCTTAGTATTCATGTCTTTTTGTATTTTGTTCCTTATTTGATTTCCCCTTGTGACTTTTATCCCCTGTGTGCCCCTCTATGTATCTGTGAGCCCTCGTCTCCCCTCATGTTTCATTCCATGTTTCCCCAGCCCACTATGCCCGTGCTCTCTCTCTCCTCCTGTCTGCACCTCTGTGTACTTCCTGTTTTACTTTGACAGTCTCTCGTCAGTATGCGTCATGTTGTGTTCACTCCTGCCCTGTCCCGTTACGATTATCTGTGTCAGCTGTGTTCCCCGTGTGCTCCCACTTCCCTTGTTAACCCTCTGTGTATTTATGTGCATGTCTCCCTCAGTTCAGTGTCGCGTCGTCAATGTCTCCTCCCCGAACCTGTGTGTCTTTCTGTGTTCCCTCGGTCTTCTGTTAGTATTCCCAGTTTAGTTCTGTTTCGTTTTTAAGGCCTGCAATAAAGCAGTGATTTTGAGTTCAGTTCCTGTCTCCGTGAGTTTTGCGTTTGGGTCCTCATCTGCCTCCACACAGCCAGTTCATGACAGTATGTGCTTTGTCTCTAGGGGCCATATATAAACATACATAAATAAAACCACTTTTTTTACATTAGTAATTCCTTTTCTGCATAATTTTATATTATTGTTAATGATAAATTAATTAAAGCAACAAAACAACCTGAAGAGCCGGTTCGGAGCCGAAAGAGCCAGCTCTTTTTAGTGATCCGAGCCGAAAGAGCCGGATCTCTAAACAGAGCAGGAAATCCCATCACTACTGCTTACTCCTAATGTGAGGAGTGATAAAAAACCTAATAAGACATTTCCAATTAAATTCCCGCCACTGTAGGGAATTTGTAGACGTTTGAAGTGAACCACATAACTGGTACCATGTTTCATCTGTAATTGATAGTTTTAGTTCCTGTTCCCATTTTGTCTTTACATATAAAGAGGTAAATCTTTGATTCTTCATCAAATTAGAGTATAATTTGGATGCTAGTTTAGTAGTTTTCTGCTGGTAGGCGTCGCACATTGTTTCAATTAGAGGGTTAATCATCTCAGCTTCAGCTATCTCTTTATTGTAATAATCTCGAAGTTGTAGATATCGAAAAAAAATCCTGGTTTTCCAATTCAAACATGTCCCTAAGCTCTTGAAAGCTCCTAACTTTGTCCTTTTTGGTAATTAAACAGAGAGCAGTTCGGCCCCTGTTGGTCCACTCTTTGAAAGCCTTGTCATATTGTCCTGGTTTAAAACTCTTGTCCAAGGCTATCCATCTCAACTTCCTCTGGCCATTTTGCAGTTTTAAATGTTTGACAGTAGAGTACTACATTTGTAATGAAAACTGGGATATGGGATCGAGTTTTGACTTAAACCCTTGTGCTCCCCTTCGGGGCAGCCCCAGACCCCGGGGGTCCCAAAGTACCCCACCCTCAGTAGAGACAGATGAATGAAAATGAAAAAAAAAAAAACAGAACGATCATTTGGGGTCGAAGAGTGCCCCAGAGCGATTCTAATGGGTTCGTCAGGGGATCGGGAAAGAAAACGTAGCACTTGGGGGCCACGCACAGAAGCTGCTGCGGCAGTGTGGGGGTCATTGATACCCCAGTACATAAAAATGAAGCATAATCACAATAATGCTAATAATAATAAGAAGATGAAGAAGAAGATGAAGAACAAGAAAAAGAAGAATACAACACACAGACGCTTCTGAGTTTTATTTTATTTTATTTGAAATTACACATATGATACAACTGAGGCAATCTGGAAGGCCATACCTTTTAGGGACATGCGCAATAGGGAGGGTGCGTTTTTAAAATGCCCCCCTCCCCCCCTGGGGCTGTATTTTTGATTACAATATCAACAAACTGTCCGTGTTTCAGGTGCTCGGTGCTGTACAGCGCCTTCGGTGGTTGTGAATACATGATCAGGAGACGTTGAATGGAAGGAATGAAACGCGGCGTGAGGAGTCTTTTCCTGATGCTGTAATAATGTTCAGCGTAAAAGTCATCCTCCAAGTGTCACAGCGGGATGGAACGGACACACGCACAGGCTCTGAGTTGGGAAACACAAGAATCTTTATTACAGCACACCAGGTGATCTATTTACAGAGGTGAGGGGGAAGCCGGGCTCCGGGGGTCCACACACAAAGGGAAAAGACGCTGAAAGTCCACACGCACTCCGTCCACTCCTCACGCTCCTCTCCACACTCCACAGAAAACACGATGACGTACTCCACTCCTCGCACACTCAATCACTCAGGAAACACAGGGGTTGGTCCAGGGAAGGCGGGTCGGCAACGGTCCAGCGACGAGAAACACAGAGCTGCCGTCTTATAAAGGAGCTGGAACACTCTCGTAATGAGCCACAGGTGCGTGATGGCGACCGGGTGTGTGGACCAAGGGCAGAAGCCCACAGGTGAGCTCCGCCCTGGCAGAGGGAGGAGGGAAAGAGAGGAAGGGAGAGAGCAGGAACAAAATGAAAAACATATGTAGCCATACTGAGCCGACCGGGTAGGCACAGGGACCCTGACACCAAGACTCACAGACACTCGTGTTGTCTCTGGCTGGGGTGATTGGTCTTGCACCCGTTGCATGCTTCGGTGCGGTACTCGTTGATCACTAGGTTGAGTAGGTGATACACCTACGCAGTTTTCACGGTATCGACGAGTAAAGAAGACGCCCAACCGTCAAGCTCGGCGTCTTTAACTGAGAATATCCAAGGGCTCCACCAAGCCCCATGAGAACATAAGATGTAAAGTACGCTCCTGTGCCAAATAATCCCAGGGAAGCGAGGCGGAAGAATTCACACCGCTCCTTCAATTCGATCCTCTCCTCTTCTTCCCTTTTTCTTTGTTCTTCCTCCTTTCTCCTCTTCAGCCTTTCTCCTTCGAGCTTCTTCTGGGCCGCCTTATACATCTCGTTGGTGTAGTGGTTTCCTCCATTGAAATCCACCATTTCATCCAAAAGACAGCCCCAGAGTGTCGATCACAGCGATATTTCTACCGCCTTCGCCCTCTGCCTCTTTTCTGAGACAGCCGTCGGTGACAGACTCAGGCGAAACGTCTTCTTTGAAAGCGTTCGCATCCCCCAGGATGGTGTTTCCGGATGCACTCTTTCCCGATCCTGTTTTACCGACCAGAAGGAGTCTCAGTTCTTCACGGGTCGCAGAGCCTGCGGGGTTGGGGAAATGATAGTAACATTTGAATTATTCTAGAAAAAAAAAAAAACATAAAACACTACGTTACACTAGGCTATTCTTTTGTTATCTTTGTATTGATGTTGACAGCAAGCAGTTTGTCCACATAAAGCGAGTACCACAAGCAGCACACAACCCTGGGATTGCACTTTACCTTTGTATCGATGTTGACAGCGAGCAGTTTGCCCACATAACGCCAGTAGCACAAGCAGCACACATCCCTGGATCTGGCCTTTGGTCACCAACATTTTCAGTAAGCTAAGAAAAGAAGAAAGAAAAAAGAGGTGAAATTAAGGCACATTCAAGGAAAGTATTTCAGATCAGATTAGCAAGTTAAACCACACTGAAAATACACGTTGAATAAACCATGGCCCCAAACTGGTCGGTTGTCCCATGTGTTTCCCCCGTAGCTGCTCCAGACGCACACACAATGAGCCCTGGTTTCGCGACACAGGCGTAGCAACAACCTCCTTCTACTCCTCACTGCCTCCTGTATGTGTGTGTGTGTGTGTGTGTGTAGGAGGTACTGGGCTCCTCACAGACGGTGGTGTTCGCGAAACCCACTAGGGGTGGGTTTTGATAATCGATTTATCGATTAAAATCGATTCTGGCTTGGATAACGTGATATCGATTCATTAAAATCCTGAATCGATTTTTTAATATAATATAATATAATATGTTTCGGGCATATAATATAATATGCCCGAAACGCCAGAATCTCAGGTTAAACCTCACAAAATTTCAAGAACCACCAAACAGCTAAAACAGTAAATGAGAGCAGGTACACAGATTCTGCACAAAGATGTACAATTTGTACGTCAATTTTGTACTTTTTTTTTACATTAGTAATTCCTTTTGTGCATAATTTTATATTATTGTTAATAATAAATTAATTAAAGCAACAAAACAACCTGAAGAGCCGGTTCGGAGCCGAAAGAGCTGGGTCTTTTTAGTGAGCCGAGCCGAAAGAGCCGGTTCTCTAAAAAGAGCCGAAAATCCCATCACTACTACATAGGCTATATATCGACATATGAAAGTCTTATATATTATAAACCAATAAATTTAGAATGGTTGCAAATTTAGAAACGATCAAACCTCATTAAGGTCGCATAACATTTACATGACATTACACAGAAACAAATATAAAGCTAAGAATTAAGAATCATTCAAACAAAATTACAAAATGAATACAGAATGACTTATCCATTAAGAAATGCAGCTTCAATATAAACCTTTAAATGTATAACAAAAAGAATCTGCATAACTAATGCTTAATAGCATGTAAAGTATAAAAACATCTTTCCAGATTATGCAGATTATTTTTCATAAAACACACCAACACTACATCTGAAGACAACAAGGATTAACGCCTACAGACTGTGCTGACAAAACACTGGAATTTAATTCCTTATTCAGTGAAAATGAAAGTGTACAATTTCAGTTAATTCATAAATGACGCACTAACTTTGATCCAGAATACATAAACACACCTTTGCTTTCCAAGTATCCCCGTCACCTTTGAACACAGATAGATAGGGTTATTACTTCCTGCCTTCCAGGCTTCAACGTGCATCCTGGATTGTGATTCAGTTCTTCTCTATCCTGCATAGCAACATTAATTGAACAGATTTCGTTCATTGGCGCTCTGGAAAACAGGCTCTTTACATTTCTTGTGTGGAGAAACTAGGGTTGCCAACCGTCCCTTAAAATACGGAATCGTCCCGTATTTAGAAACAAAAGTACACGTCCCGTATTGAGCTAATAAGGGACGCACTTTGTCCCGTAATACAGTGAGAATCAAAAGTAGTCTATAAATGTTAATGGAATTAACGCTTTGTTTGAAAACATAATTCCCAGCCCCTCTCCTGCTTTGTGACCAATGCGCTGACAGCACACTTATGACAATTCGAGTATGACAAGTCAGATTATCGCTTATCTCATTGGTCGAGGAAAGGTCGCTTACGGAGAAAATACCGGAAGACAACAGATGACCACAACAAGAAGCATGGCCAACAGGGGAACAAACGCCGTCACTGCGGTGCAAGTCTCGGACGACAGTACACCTAAAGCTGGGCAGACACTGTGCGATTTTTTCAGTCGCGTTATTCAGCTCCTGCTCAAACTGCACGATTGACTCGCAGGGGTTAGAAGTTGGTAGGTCACGATGCAGGTCTCACACTATACCGCCCGATGCTCTGATGCGACCTGAGTGCTCACACTGTGCGTCCATAAAATTAAGGTTATAACAGAAAATCTGTCGCTCGCTCTCTCTGTCTCTCACTCACACAGACACACCACCACCATCAACTTTGCTAAATTGCTAATGAAAAACATGATCAGGCAGCTGTGATTTAGCAGCGATGTAGATCCAACTATTTTCACGGTTGTTGTGGTCGTGATAATTTTGTGAGGCCACATCGAAAAGGCTCGGATGAGCTTTTCAAAGTTCTACAAGTTGTGCCTCCATCGCTTGTGTCCAGATCACACGCTGCACAGCCGTGCTGCTCCGTCTTTTTCACGGCGTTTACGTGTTTGCGCGCGAGCAGTGTGAGCGGCTCACGAGCGATTGATGATCGGGAGCTGGTCGTGAGGTGTTAATCACTTCTCGTTACCCCACGTATACTACACGACGCACGATGAAGGCCAAAATCGGTCCGATCACTCAAAAGTCGGCTCAAAATGGGCCTAAAACCGCACAGTGTGAGCCCAGCGTTAGAGCAGCAATGTTTGTTCCCCTCAGAGAAAGGGAAGAATGGGAAAAGGAAAACACCTGGCTGGAAAAAGTTAATATGGGCATGTGCAGTGAATATCAGCGCTATGTGGCCAGAAGTGTGATAATATAATTTATTTTGTGTAATAAACGACTGCAAGGATAGATGATTACAACAAATAGATGACTAATACATAAAAGTAATACATAGATGAATAATGATGATGAGTTAAGATGCGTAATCATGGGAACAAGCGGGTTTTCAAACGGGAGCAGCTGATTAGCATTAGAAAAGCTGAAATAATACCTCAGCTGAAGCCAATTGTACTAAATGCACTAAATGTGCACTGTTACAAGAATATTTTTCTTTCTATTGTTTTCTATTATTTTAAGTTAAGCAGGACAGAGTTCTTTTAAAGAAAGATTTACTTATATTCTCAAAAGTTAAGCATGACAGGCTTCTGTTTAAGAAAGAGACCTGTTTTACTGTGTTAATGTTGTCATTTTGAGCTAAAAATAAATGGCTAAATGATCATTTGTTTCACATGTGTTCATATCACAAAGAATACACATCTACTTAAATCAAATTCAAGTCAAAGGGTTAAAAAAAATAATTTCACACACAAAAAAAGAGCTAGAAAATTCACCACACTGGGAAGGGTGAAGACAACTGGGTCGCCCGGCCCTGGCCACGAGGTGTCCCTTATTTATTTTTCAGGGAGTTGGCAACCCTAGGAGAAACCAAACGTCCAGCAGTAAGTAGAAACGCTCTGTGTTAATGTGACTGTATATACGGGAAATTAACTTAACCTTGCTACTCCACGTAAAAGCTCTGCTCAAATTGCGATTTGAGTTAGTGGCCTACTCTTAAGCTTTGAGTTTTTGTGGAGAACACCGAGGCTCTCTGCTCTAGTCCCCGGGTCGTTGGGGCTTCCTGTTTAGCTGCAGAGTTGTTTACAGCGCTGTCGGCCGCTGTTTTTCCCCCTTTTATTTACTTCCGTGTGTGTGAGTGTGTGGTTATAAGTAGTTTTAAACCTTGTGATCCACAAAACAGTAAAAGGAGAACTGACTGCCTTACAGTCAGTGCAGGAGCAGCGGATTTGCAGTTTGGACGCATAGGTGTTAACGTCTTCTGCCCTGATAGCAGCTGGGGAAGGACTATCCTCCGCCTGTGAGCGCCTTGGCACGGGTGAGGTGCCCACGGCAGTACCGCTGCTTATTGAGAGTAAGAGCGATACGCGTTTTCACGTCAAAAAGTCGTCATAAATAAGTCTCCAATAATACCAGGAAAAGTCGCCAGATTTGTCGCTAGTCGCTTTTTAGAAAAAAGTCGCTAAGGGGGTCTAAAAACTCCCAAAATATAGAGACAAAGTCGCTAAGTTGTTAACACTGCGCAGGCTTGCTGCTGCTAAAATTAAACAGAGCTCCCTGAAAGGCACAGCCAATCACATTGGCCATATTTGTCACGTGACGTAGGACTCCAGTAGCGAGCGTAATTTAACTTTTTCTGCACCGCTGGGTGAATGAGACGTTGACAGATCGTTTTTTCTTTCTACCGGTTTTCTTTTTATTTACTCGAAGAGATCAAATTATTGGTGGGGACAATTCAATCATCGCTGGATATTGGTGGGGACATGTCCCTTCCGTCCGTGCCAAATCTACGCCCTTGCTTTGAATACACAGGGAAAAGAAAACAAACTTGGCTGCAAGTCTCGAATTGGAGGCTGGCTTGACACAAGTCGGTTTTGCGCTATACAAATCAGCCCTCTTAACACTGTGACCTTTCCAGGTGAAAGAAACGATAGTGATCACAGTGAGTAGAAAACCTGGGTGAATGTGGCTGGCTTTATGTCGGTTGAGGAATGTTGCTGAAATGTACAAGTTAACTTTGCGGAAAATGGTGCTCAGAACGCGGATAGTCTGGGAATCACATTTAAACTTAATAACTAACAGACCGCATTAATTAAAATAATGATAATTACGAAACACCGTAAATGTTAGTCTGTTTTAACGACTGGTCATCCTCAATAAATATTTTTAATGCGATGCATTTTTGTCAAGCACACTGACTTTCGAAGTTTACAATGGTGAAAAATGAGGAAGTAATATTGTCTCTTTAACGATGGAATGAAATTGCAACTGAATTAGAGAAGAAAAAAACCCGAAGACGCTATTTGAAATCAAAACAGTGCATTTCCACTGCTAAAAAAATGAAAGAAACATATTACAATATATTAATTTCGTGACAGAAGTCATGCCGGTAACTTTTTTGTTTGTTTGTGTTTTTTCAGATGAGGGTGTTCTGCTGCTGTACTGCTTTCCTGCTGCTCATCCTTATTCCCACAGCCTGTGAAGGAGGCAACATTTTAGTCTTTCCCTCTGAAGGCAGCCACTGGGTAAACATGAACATTCTACTAAAAGCTTTACACTCCAGAGGACACAACATCACTGTTTTACGTCCCAGCAACAGCTGGTACATAAAAGATGACTCATCCTATAATACCATTACAGTTCTAGTGGAGAATCTCTTGGATCAGAAGTTCATCACAAGACTTGTGTCTGACTCCATACAATTTGAACGAGGGGCCCTCCCCTTGACGAGTTTTCTTCAAATGAGTGGAGGGATGATCAGCTTAATTCTTGATGTTCATAAAGCTGTAGCTAATTTTGTATCTGCAATACTAGATGACAATGACTTGATAAGAAAACTAAAAGATAGCAAGTTTGACCTGTTGCTTGCTGACCCCTGCTGGGGTGGTGGAGTCATTGTGGCTAAATATTTGAACCTTCCTTTGGTTTATAATGTTCGCTGGGTATTAGGTACAGAGGCTCATTTTTCCATAGCCCCGTCACCATTATCTTACATTCCTGTGACTGGAACTGGCAATACTGTCGAGATGACCTTTTTTCAGAGAGTTAAAAACATGCTTTTACACATCATAACTCAAACACAGAACAGCCTGGCGTTTAAACTAGTATACCAGAAAACAGCTGACAAATATCTTGGGCCTGGTCATGATTTTAATGAGTTAATGACTGATGCAGACATTTGGCTGATGAGAGTGGACTTTGTGTTTGAGTACCCACGGCCCACAATGCCTAATGTTGTTTATATTGGAGGGTTCCAGTGCAAACCTGCTAAACCTCTGCCTCAGCACTTGGAGGACTTTGTGCAGAGTTCTGGAGACCATGGCTTCATCCTCATGTCTCTGGGAACATTTGTGACTGAACTTCCTTCTGACATGGCAAATGAGATCGCTGCAGCTTTTGCTAAACTACCACAGAAAGTCATCTGGAAGTATAAAGGTGACAGACCAGCCAATCTGGGTAATAACACTTTACTGGTGGACTGGATGCCACAGAATGACCTTTTAGGACATCCAAAAATAAAACTGTTTGTGGCACATGGAGGAACAAATGGAGTCCAAGAAGCTATTTATCATGGAGTCCCAGTTGTGGGCATATCCTTTTTTTTTGATCAATATGACAACCTGCTACGTCTGAAAGAGAGGGGGGGCGCTAAGATACTTACATTAACTACAGTGGACAAAGACAACAACTTCCTGAAGGCCATAGAGGAAGTCCTGAGTGATCCCTCGTACAGGGCGAACATGCAGAGACTTTCCAGGCTACACAGAGATAAGCCAGTAAAGCCACTGGATAACGCCCTCTTCTGGATAGAGTTTGTCATGAGGCACAAAGGAGCAGCTCACCTGAAAGCACAGTCCTACAGAATGCCCTGGTATTCCTACCACTCTGTAGATGTAGTTTTGTTCCTGGCTGGAACTATGCTGCTTGTGCTTTTAGCAGTTTTTTTCTTTATTAAATGTTTATACGCTGCAGTGTGTAAATATAAAGTGAAACGTGAGTGATAACGTGAGGTATTTTAGTGGGGTCGTGGGCTGATCTTGACTTCCTGGTTTGCCTGAACTAATGCCATGTTCAGCTTTTTTGTAAATGATCATTAGCCATAATTATGATATAAAATGCAGCTGCATCTTTCTTTTTTGCGTCTTCTGCAATTTATTCTAACCTCAGCTCAACAGTATTGCAATAACAAGTTGTATTTGTCAGTTTCGGAAAGGCTCATTTTCTCTCATCACTCAATGAGTAAAGACAAGAAGGATTAATCCATACTGTAAGGCACCATTTTGTCTTAAGCTGAATAAAGGCAGAACAAAAACTGATATTAGTGCAATTTAAATTCCATTTCATATGCATTCATGAGTTAAACCAAAAAAATCCCCCAAACAAAGTTCCACATATCATAGGGATCACTGTAAATAAACTGCTCACCTCTGGGAATTTAAAATATCTCCTGAGTTTGGTTACCTACTGCTTTCTTTGATGCTTGAGCAAAACTACTTTAAACCCTCTTAAAGGATAACATGGAGAGATTTACAAAGCTACAAGATAAGAATACAAGAAAGCCACTGGATAGCTCAGTCTTCTGGATATAGTTTTACCTGAAAGCAGAGTCCTAACATACCCTGGTGTTCTTACCACTTTGTAGATATAGTTTTGTTTCTAGTTGGAATCATGCTGCTTGTGCTTTTAACTGTTGTTTATCTTGTAATGTGATGAAACACTGCATTATGTACAAATAAAAAGAAATATGAGTAATCAGAAAGTAAGGATTTTCTTAACTTTTTCAATTTTATATCATTTCATTTTCTTATGATATTTCAGCAAATTTAATAATAAATAAAACACTTAAAATTATTCATGGCTAAACCACAAAATTGAGCTTTTTTTTAATGCAAACTCACCAGTGCACTCACCTGCCATCGTCTGTTACTGCTGTTTGGCTTACTGAATCTAATCCATTGTACAGATAGAAATGTGTTTCGTTATAGGAAGGACCCAAAGGTTTATTTTTTGTGTAATAAATACATTTAAGTCAGATTCACTGTAGTCAAAAGAACATTTCACACTGCAGTAATTAATGTGAAGTGTTGTGGTTCTGTTGTGCTCTGACCTACCTGCCCCTCCATGTAGAAACATGGAAAGCCTGAGGCAGGGAGATGGAACAGGTATCAACAACAGATGTGACCCTGATCAAGTTAGAAGGCATGAAAAGAAACAGCTGGGAAGGTGGTGGGCTGTAAAGTGGTCAGCACATGTGCCAGAAACTGTAGGCAAGATAAATCAGCTTGAATAGAACAACCTATGTGTAATTATCAGTAAGATCATTAGAAAGATACTTGGTATGGCAATGGGGAGGAATTGATGTCAGCTGTTATCATCTAGCCTAATGGGATTGTGGGTTAAGCCTGTCTTCGTGGGCTGAAGTAGTGGTATGATAAATTTGTTGTTCTAAAATAATTTCGGCTCAGAGAGACGAAATGTGTGCGGAGCTGGCGGCACCAAAACACTACTTGGTTTTCTGAGAGGCTCCATTTGATTACCATCATAAAACATAATAGTGGCATAAAATGCAGTTGCGTCTTTCCAATTTGCTACTTCTCCAACACATTCTAACTATAGCTGTACAGCATCGCAGTCACCAGTTGCATTTGAATGAAGAAAAGAAGGATTAGTCCATAAAATGCCACCAGCACACCGACAAGTTCTTTTTGTGTTCAGTGAAATAAAGCCACATTAATTTTAATCAGAACTGAAATGGCATCTCATGTGTTGCTTGTTCTGTATTCCATTATTCATTGCTAATAAATAAGGAGATGAATTTATTGTCTTCTTATAAGGAGTTTTGGGTAATATTTTTTAAAAATGGGGTAACTGTGATCAAGAGTTAGAGAACAAAACACACACAGTCACATCTAAATTTCATTGTAATGATTCAGTCAATGTATAACCTCATTATCGTATCACTGCTCTTTGCACACAGATTGATACCGTTATGCACTTTGCCTTACAAGGGTCTACTGAGGCAATGGGCAATAGTGCCTTTTGCATGGTGGCTCAGCTCCTCCCCTCTGGAGAGTACAAATACACACATGTCACGTTCAACATACTGGTGCTTTGAACAACAGTTCTCTTATCACCGTGACCTTTGCTGGATAAAGAAACTATTCATATTACAGTAAGTAGAAAATCTTTCAGACTCAATAAACTGTTTAAATGCAGCACTATGCATACATTTAAACATATTAACCCTTTTATGTGGGGGACTGACTTTCAATACAAATAGTATTCTGTTGTTAAAAAGTAAAAAAAAAAAAGTAACATTTGCTATAATAAAGTGAAAGCATACCATGTTTTTAGCAGCAATTTAAAAAATATAGATTTTATTTTTTATTTCTTGGAATGTTCATTTTAAAGGTAGGAAAATGCTCTCTAAAACATCTTAAACAATTATTAACAACCGTTTTACAATGCCTAGCAATAACATTGTTTGGACACGGATTTAAAGTTAAATTTTTCTTTATTTTTTGACATTTTTTTGGCCTTTTTTGGGTTGGGGCTTCTACTACACTTGAATTTGAATGAGACCAGGAATACACACTGGGCATATAGTCTACCCACAGAGATAACACAGAGAGACAGATAAACATTCACACTCACATTCTCACCTACAGCCAATCTAGAATTTCAAAATAAGCCCTTTGTTGTACCCAGAGAACCTATAGAGGCACAGTTAGAATTTTTCAAACATTTTTTAAAAAAGATTAGGACATTATAATCTGTTTTTCTGTTTGAAAACTTAATTCGAACTTGCAGATAGTGTTTGCAAATTGTGTGAGAACATCCCTGTCTAGCTATCTTTATTTTTAGGTAGGTAGGGTAACATATCACTACATTTACACTCTGATTTTACAAATGACCTTCTTTATGCCAGTAAGTTGATTTTGAATTTCAGATGAGGGTCGTCTGCTGCTGCACTGCTTTCCTGCTGCTCATCCTAATTCCCAAAGCCTGTGAAGGAGGCAACATCTTGGTCTATCCTTCTGAAGGCAGCCACTGGATAAACATGGAAATTCTACTAAAGGCTTTGCACTCTAGAGGACACAATATCACCATTCTGCGTTCTAGTAAAAGCTGGTACATAAAAGATAACTCATCTTATTACAGTGCCTTTACAGTTCCAGTGGAAAACACCTTGGATCAGACATTCATCACAAGGATTGTAGCTGAGATCATAGAATTTGAACGAGGAGCCCTCCCCTTGATTGGTTTTCTCCACATGAGTGTGGGAATGTTTGGCACATTTATTGATGCCCACAAAGGCGTAGGTGCAGTAGTAACAGCAATGATGGATGACAGTGAGTTGATGAGAAAAATGAAAGACAGCAAGTTTGACCTGCTACTTGCTGACCCCTGCTGGGGTGGTGCCATCATTCTGGCCAAATATTTGAACCTTCCTTTGGTTTATAATGTTCGCTGGCTTATAGCTGCAGAGTCACATTTTTCCATAGCTCCTTCACCATTGTCTTATATTCCTATAACAGGAGCAGGGAATACTGACAAGATGACCTTTTTGCAGAGAGTTAAAAACATGCTTTTGCACATTATAACCCAAATAAAAAATGACCTCTTAGTTAGACTAGTATACCAGAAATTAACTGACAAATATCTTGGGCCTGGTCATGATTTTAATGAGTTAATGATTGCTGCAGACATTTGGCTGATGAGAGTGGACTTTGTGTTTGAGTACCCACGGCCCACAATGCCTAATGTTGTTTATATTGGAGGGTTCCAGTGCAAACCTGCTAAACCTCTGCCTCAGCACTTGGAGGACTTTGTGCAGAGTTCTGGAGACCATGGCTTCATCCTCATGTCTCTGGGAACATTTGTGACTGAACTTCCTTCTGATATAACAAATGAGATCGCTGCAGCTTTTGCTAAACTACCACAGAAAGTCATCTGGAAGTATAAAGGTAATAGACCAGCCAATCTGGGTAATAACACTTTACTGGTGGACTGGATGCCACAGAATGACCTTTTAGGACATCCAAAAATAAAACTGTTTGTGGCACATGGAGGAACAAATGGAGTCCAAGAAGCTATTTATCATGGAGTCCCATTTGTGGGTATACCTGTGTTTTTTGACCAACATGACAACCTGCTACGTCTGAAAGAGAGAGGAGGAGGCAAAATACTTAAATTAGCTACAGTGGACAAAGACAACTTCCTGAAGGCCATAGAGGAAGTCCTGAGTGATCCCTCGTACAGGGCGAACATGCAGAGACTTTCTAGGCTACACAGAGATAAGCCAGTAAAGCCACTGGATAACGCCCTCTTCTGGATAGAGTTTGTCATGAGGCACAAAGGAGCAGCTCACCTGAAAGCAGAGTCCTACAGAATGCCCTGGTACTCCTACCACTCTGTAGATGTAGTTTTGTTCCTGGCTGGAGCTATGCTGCTTGTGCTTTTAACCACTTTCTACCTTATTAGGTGTATATACACTGGGATGTGTAAACGTAAAGTGAAACATGACTAATGATCAGTGCACAGATGGATTTGATAATGCATTGTGTCATTTTAACTTCTCATTCTTGTTTGAGTACCTCATTCATATGAGGTTGTTATAAAAAAAACTTCATCATTATTAAAAGTCTGTGTTTCAAAATAATTCTGAGTGGATTAACTCTAACAAGATAAACATAATCAATGAAAAAAAATCCATTTTGTATCTTTACTTGAATATATGTAGTTTTGTTATATTTTGCCTTTGTTTAAAAGGGAAAACAACTGCCTCTATGTTTGACAAACAATACATATCTTCTTAATGAAGAGATTTGAGAGGAATTCTCCGTTGATGGGACTTTAAATGATAATCTCATGCCAGGCAAATCTGAGTAATGATCCCATTTGAATTACAGAAAATGTTCTATTTAATTTGTAAACGCTGTCAGATCAGTCGCTTATTAATGCCAAGAATGACAGAATGGCACTGGCATAATGCTCTGGACACGCGTGTTTTTAGTCTTAAGAGAAAATGAATCAATGAATGAACAACTGAATGGTTGTCAGTTTTACTTTAATCGAATGCAGCATTCAGTTGAAATACAAAAAATGTCGGTGTAAATGTAACTTAAAATTGAATCAAGACCGGTCATGTCACATTGCAGAGTAACGCATTCCTCTCGTCACATTGCATTTTTGTCATAACTCATTAACGTGACGCGTTACAGTACTAAATTCGGTAATCACATCGGGTAACATTTAGGCCTTACTTTGGTTACAATGATTATTCAGTACGCCGAGCGAATAAAAAGTGCAACAAAAAGCACAAAACGTGTCTTCTTCCTGCCCGTTGACACTACGATTTTGGTTCCTGTGTAGGGAGGAGGAAATGGTGGAGCCATAGACATACATAAATGTATGTCCATGGGTGGAGTAGTCTACAACTTTTGAGGAGTGGAGGTTTGGACAATATGTTTCATTTTTAGTTAAAGGACAAGCACGTGATTATTAAGAGCAACAGGACGACATAAAACACTTGTATTAGATTGTCAACACAACATCGGCTCGTTCCAAGCATCTGCAGTGACAGCATGCTGGCTCAGAACTAGCGAAGATCTTCAACAGGCAACAAAGGTAGTAAGGAGCACTCTGTAGCCTCCATTTCTACGTCTTTTTAATAGTAGCTTTGAGGTTTCTTTAGGCTGGTATTCAGCTTTGTGTTGTCGGTTTTGTGGTCATGCAATCAGTAAAGAAAGCGTGTCTCTCTCCCTCTCTCTGTGCGCGTTTGTGTGTGTGTACAAATAAGGAGCAATGTGTAACGCTTTACTTTTTATGAGTAACGATCCCTGCACTGGTCAGGAGTGTGCACACACATGAAGCCTATCAGCTTCAGTATGAAAACATCGAATCGCGGAAGAATAGTAACAATAAAGCTAAACAATAAAGCGAGACTCGGGTTTGGATTACACAATGTATTAGTGACACAAAGAAAGCGCAACATAGGAAAATGTAATCACTACGGCCAAGGCGAGAACACTGATCAGAAGAATAAAAAAATTAATTATTTCTTAAATAATTATATGACCTTATATATTTTGCAAAAGAACTAAAGAAATTACATTACTGAGTATTACCGAGTATTCAGTATCAGTACCCAACTCAAATGTTTTTGAGTCGGGTTTGTTTTCCCACAGCTGGTGGCGGTAATGCACCAATTCATAGTTTTCTAACCAAGACGAATTTCAAGTAAGTTTAAAAAGAAGAAGTGCTGTATGAAACTTGTGCAAAGCTTAGTGGAACGCTTGTAGTAACTGCAAGGCTGTTGTCACGCAGTAAGGCTTGTTAAATTGAAACTGAAGCGCTTATACCCATTCTTATTAAAGTTAAAGCTGATTAAAGTTAATTGGATAGATGGGTTGGTGATTTGATAGATTGCGCTCAGGCTAAGTGGTTAGACATAGTGATAATGACCTTTTTGACTTTATAAGCGTGACTTATTGAATACAATAAACATGCTTCACAAGTGGAAGAGTCTCTATTTACAACCGTGCACAGGTCTATATGAACACATAATTCTTGGATCAGTGCCTGCCTTTTATTCTAGAGCCAAATTCAAGATAGTCATTTTAGAGATAATTGTTTATTTTTTAGTGTTAATGTGTTAATATTTTGCAGACTGGTTAAAATCTCATCGTTTCAGATCAGCATAGTTATTAATATAATATATTTTGGGTTGAAATGTCCAAAATGCAACTTCCTTTTAAACAGACAAGAACTTAACCGTCACAGGCTTTGCACAACTGCAGGGGTGCGGCCAAAAAAAGACAAAAAACACAAAACAAAAAAAAAACAGAAAGTCTTGTTTTTTTCTTCCACCTTCACTTGTTTCAACTTAACCCACTCCAACTGTGCCTTGTCAGTTTGAAGGAGACGTACAACAAAACTAAGAGCATTTAACTGTAAGTTAAGTTGTTATTCATGCTATTATTTGGCTGTGTTTGTTTTTTGTTGTACTGATTGAGTAGGTTTATATAACACATGCAGCATGACTCGCATTATATATCAAACACACAGCACTAACTGCCGAGAACATTTTAGTGAGTGTCTGTATGTGTGTGTTCACACAACTGTCATTGCTAAGATATGCTTGACAAGTGTCAACAGTTACCCTTTTTTATATGCTTTGTTGGTTAATCTGCTATCTAAATTCTTCAATCTTTGTCAATATTTCAGTGTCATTTTTAGAGACATGCATGTAAAGGAATCACTTTTTAAGTGATTCCTTTACATGCATGTACTGGGGGTTCTAGTGCACATGGGCCCATTGGGTTTTATGAGACACTGTTCACTTGCTGTGAGAGAGACAAAAATACCTAACCATATCTACATAGCTACTGTAAGTCTTTTTTTCAGTTCAGAACACTGTATCTCTGGCTCATTGCATACTTATCTGGTTAAACAGGAACATCTGAAACCAAAAAATCATCAGTCATCTTCAATGACTTGCATTCAGTGCTTTTATCTGGGTCACAGCACTTTAAAGAGACTTCTTTGTTGACATGCCAACTAAGTTTGTGATGTAACCATAACATTTATAGCTTTTGTTTTTGGGTTGACACAAAATAAAGTGTGGAAAACTACCCTTACCAGTTTTTTTTGTTTTGTTTTGTGTGTGTGTTTTCTTTTTTTTCTTTTTTTTGTGCTCCACTGCCAGATAGTGCCATGACAGGTAGTGGCGAGATTATAAATCTCCTAAACTAAATCCAAACATTTTAAAATATATAAGAAAACAGATGCATTTGATCTGTTAAACATGCAGAGATTACTTAATTTCTTAAGAGGAAGATGCCAAACATAGTCACGCTTACAAAATAATTTCTGTTCAGGGACACTGGGATCTGACACAGAATGCACGCAGAGCTCTTGGCACCACACAGCACTCTAATTTCCTGAGAGGGCTCCATGTGCTACATACACGTGAGGGCTGTCAGAAGGAATTTTCTCATGCAAATAAAGAGACAATTGAATATAAAATCACTGCAGCTCTCTGTTATCCTGATATATCATTGGCCACTGTGCACACATTTGCTGTGATATCATTGTAACAACTCTCTGATATGTGTGTCCTGTTTTTCACCTCTGTTTCTATTTCAGAACACAGCGCTTATGAAGATTTGAAGATGTTTTTGTCACTGGCTTCCATCCTCTCTTTTTTGACTGTTTTTATTCCTGTCGCACATTCTGGAAAAATTCTGGTATTTCCACATGATGGAAGCCACTGGGTGAACATGAGAGTACTTGTTGAAGAGCTCCATTTGCAGGGACACAATGTGACAGTGATTCGGAATGCAGACAGCTGGTACATCAGTAAAACGTCTCCACATTACAATGTAATCACAGTGGATGTTGATGGTGGTGGAAATGAAGATTTTTTTCGTGCATTTGTCTCTGAGGTTATTAAAATTAAGCGAAGCATGGGGTCTGCATGGTCTCACTTTGCTTTACAAATGGAGTTAAAAGACAAATTCTATGAACTGCACAAAAAAGTCTGTGAAGTGATTGTGTTCATCTTTGAAAATGAAGATTTAATGAAGTCCTTAAAAGATGCCAAGTATGATGTGGTTTTGACAGATCCTGCTAATGGCGGAGGAGTGTTGCTGGCACATTACCTTGGCGTGCCATTGGTGTTCAATGCTCGATGGACTGTTCATGGTGAGGCCCACTTTGCTATTGCGCCCTCTCCACTTTCCTATGTTCCACTATCACCTTCAGAGTTAACGGATCACATGACCTTCTTTGGGAGGGTCCAGAACATGTTATTTTACATCACGAGAATGCATCTGTACAAGCAAATAGTTGAACCACATTATTCTGTATTGTCAAATCGCTACATTGGACCAGGTGTGCATTATTTCTCCCTTTTTCAAGCTGCAGATTTGTGGCTAATGAGAGTGGACTTTGTTTTTGAGTTTCCACGACCCACCATGCCTAATGTTGTTTATATGGGAGGTTTCCAGTGTAAACCTGCAAAACCTCTTCCACAACACTTAGAGGAGTTTGTGCAGAGTTCTGGAGATCATGGAGTTATCATTATGTCACTAGGGTCTTTGATTGGAGAACTTCCCTCTGACTTAGCTGAAGAGATTGCTGCAGCTTTTGGCGAGTTACCTCAGAAAGTGATCTGGAGGTATAAAGGTAACAAACCAGCCCTTCTAGGCAACAATACATTATTAGTCGACTGGATGCCACAAAATGACCTGCTAGGACATCCAAGTATTAAACTATTTGTAAGTCATGGGGGAACTAATGGGATTTATGAGGCTATATATCATGGGATTCCAATAGTTGGCATTCCCATTATTTTTGATCAAGCTGACAACTTATCCCGAATGAGAGCAAAAGGTGTTGCGAAGGTTTTGGATGTTTCAGATTTCGACAGGAAAATATTTAAAAATGCAATACAGGAAGTGCTTAATGAACCATCCTACACAATAAACATGCAGAGGCTCTCCAGGCTACACAGAGATCAGCCAATGAAGCCACTGGATCGTGCTATCTTTTGGATTGAGTTTGTCATGAGACATAAAGGTGCAGCTCATCTAAGGACTGAGTCCTACAAACTGCCCTGGTATTTCTACTACTCTCTAGATGTCATATTATTTTTACTAACAAGTGCACTACTTACATTGTTTTTTTTTGTCATGTTACTATGGTTTTGCTTTAGATTGTGCTTGAAAAGAAAAGCAAAATCTGACTAAAAGTCATTTTCATATGTTGATACATTGTTACAGCACAGTCAGATTGGCTGTGGTTAGTAAAACTGATTTCTTTCTCAGTCATTCCCAGTTTGCCAGAAGTACTGTCTCAGCCAGTCCCAGTGTTCATACTGCTGCACCCAAAATCTTCTCTAGCCCATCTTTACTTGAGTTGATCATCATATAAGTCATCATATAAGTTAACTGTTTTTCATATTTCTTTATTATAAAGATCAGTAGTGGTTTGCACATTTGTCTAAAACACGATCCCTGGTTCAAGAGCGGTAGGAGATACATCCGGCATAAAAATCTGCCAAATCAAATATGTGCAAATATGTATGCAAATATACATATCCTGTATGTTTATTTTACATGACCTCCTGTAGTCTTCTGAAGTACCTTCGTGGGCCATCAGGTGGTGCTGGCTACACTTTGGGAATAACTAAGAAAAAAATCTACTTATCTGTATGTTTTTCTGATAGGATTATTTATAACATGTATGGATTTTCCAAATCAGAAAAAAACATATTTGAGGACTGTGGACCACAAAACTAGTTACCTTCGTTTTTGTATGAATTTAAATTACAGAATTGCAATAAAACAAAAGCTTATTGCACCATGTATGTGTTATGGTATATGTTCCTCTGTAGCATTAAACATCTGTAACCCTTCAGTTTTGAAAACAAGGTTTTGCTTATTCAGTCTTAATTTGGTAACTGATGGGCATACGACAAACATCAAATACTGCGTTACCTCCCCTTTGCACTTTCTTATCACCTGTGCTTAAAAGAACATGATACTGCAGTACCAAAGTCCTGCTTAGGTTTAAAACTCTAATGGTTGGTGCATGTTGGTCTCTCTGGCAAAACTGAATTTGAAATTACACAGTCTGCTAAAAAAGGTAACAATATATTTTTACCTACTTTTACCTACAAAAACGTAATAGCTTTTGGGACTGGTAGTTATATGTATTTTCAAGTTAATTGTTAATTGTACCACAATGTTCTTCCTGTGGTTTGGATTCTCTTCAGGGACACAGGTTACTTAACTTAATAGCTTATATATGCAAAAACCTAAGTTACTTTATAGACTTCACAGGCTACTTGAAAACATTCAAAGTTTTATTTTAAAGCTTATTGATCTTTACATTTTTGTTATTAAGCTGATTGGAGAAGGCTGCACATACTACAGCAAACGCACAGTCATAAAACTTATTAACATAAAATGAAAATAACAATTGTTTAATTGTGTAATTGTTTAATAAAACAGAAGACTATAATGAGCTTTTTTCCAACCTTTAGAATTAAAATGCACTGGACCTGCATTCTGATTAGTTTCTGCTGGCTCTGCCCAACGTTGGTTCATGCTGGGAAAGTGCTTGTTTTTCCAGTGGATGGGAGCCACTGGGTAAATATGAATGTCATTATTCAGGAGCTACATCTAAGGGGCCACCAGGTTTCCGTTGTGCGTTCAACAGACAGCTGGTACATCAAGGAATCCTCCCCATTCTATACTTCAATTACGCTCGATATGGAGTCAGGGTTTGATGAAGACTTTTTAACAGCATTTATTGCGGAACTGTTGGACATCCAGAAGGGAGGGATGTCTGTCTGGAAACGCTTTAAACTGGAAATGGAACTAGCAAAAAAAAACTCTGAAGTGCAAAAGAAACAAAGCAAATTGATTGAAGGGCTTTTTGAAAACAAAGAGCTTATACAGTCACTAAAGGATGCAGAATATGATCTTGTCCTGACAGATCCTGCCACACCAACAGGTGCCATACTTGCCCAATACCTCAAGTTGCCTCTTGTTTTTAATGTTAGATAGACTAGTCAGGGTGAAGGCCATTTTTCAATTGCACCATCTCCTCTCTCTTATGTTCCCATAGTAGGGAGTGAGCTATCTGATAAAATGAGCTTTTTTGAGAGGCTGCTAAATGTCCTAATTTTTGGTTTCGCAGAACATCAGATTGCCCAGTATTTGCTACCACATTATGAGAACCTCATTGAAAAATATTTTGGTCCAGACACAGACTACTTATCCATGTTTCAAGCTGACCTGTGGCTAATGAGAGTGGATTTTGTGTTTGAGTTTCCACGCCCCACCATGCCTAATGTTATCTATATGGGAGGGTTCCAGTGCAAACCAGCAAAACCGCTTCCACAACATTTGGAGGACTTTGTGCAGAGTTCTGGAGAACATGGTGTGATCCTCATGTCTCTAGGAACTTTGATTGGAGAACTACCCCCTGACCTAGCTGAAGTGATCACTGCAGCTTTTGCAAAATTACCCCAGAAAGTCATTTGGCGGTATAAAGGTGACAGGCCAGGCACTCTGGGTAACAACACTTTGCTGGTGGACTGGATGCCACAGAGTGACCTATTAGGGCATCCTAAAATAAAACTTTTTGTGGCTCATGGGGGAACAAATGGTGTTCAAGAAGCTATTTATCATGGAGTCCCTATTTTAGGACTTCCTCTGGTTTTTGATCAACATGATAATTTACTTAGAATCAAAGAAAGAGGAGCAGGGAAAGTCATAGATGTTTTTACTATGAATGAAGACATTTTCTTTCAAGGTATTATGGAAGTCCTGACTGATCCCTCCTACGGCGTGAACATGCAGAGACTTTCCAGGCTGCACAGAGATCAGCCAATAAAGCCACTGGACAATGCCCTCTTCTGGATAGAGTTCGTCATGAGACACAAAGGTGCAGCTCACTTAAGAACTGAATCCTACAAACTGCCCTGGTATTCCTACCACTCTATAGATGTGATACTTTTCTTAGCTGCAGTTGTGCTGGTTATTCTGAGCACATTTGCTCTCTTAATAAAATGCCTATGCTCTATGTTCCTGAGGACAAAGCATAAACGTGATTAAAAAGAAATAAAATGGCAATTAATGTAAAACTTTAAACACGTAAATCATGAAATATTGTATTGTCTTGTGGTACTGTGATTTGATGGGAATGATAGATGTCTAAAAATTAAGAAAAAGAAGATACAAATAATTAATTCTTTTAAAATTG
The DNA here is from genome assembly GCF_963969265.1 of Rhamphochromis sp. 'chilingali'. Classification (NCBI taxonomy): domain Eukaryota; kingdom Metazoa; phylum Chordata; class Actinopteri; order Cichliformes; family Cichlidae; genus Rhamphochromis; species Rhamphochromis sp. 'chilingali'. The sequence continues at coordinate 32,264,041 of NC_137933.1, forward strand.
TGCATTTTATTAGTAAAGAAATAACTTAGTTAAGGCTGACCATACTACTTTAAATTATATCCTGTCAGTATATTTCAGTGTCTTTCAGGTTTTATAGGGCTTTGATATACTGTGTTGTATGTAAAGTCAAATCACAGTCTATATGGGTTTTACTTTAACCCTTAAGTGAAACAAACAAATAGTTGTTGTCACTATAGAATTAAATAAAAGTGTGACCAAAGCATATTTGTACTGTTCATTAATTTCTGTGCTGTGGAGAATCTGCTCTCATTTTCTTCTAATCATCTGACTTTACGAGTTTAGTGACTCCATGTGACTTCACTCTGTTCAGCTATCTTTGAAAGGTTTTCTTAATTGCAGTGTTTTCCCCTGCTGTGGTCTGGAATCCTATGCACACTACAACTATTACTAATGGGAATATCTGGAAAAACACGCATGCATCCATTTTCTGAACATGGATGCATGTTAAGGAAATCATCACTTCAAGTTGAAGGGATGTTGGAGCCTATCCTAGCTTACATATTGCGAAGGCAGGGTACACCCTTGACAAGTCACCAGGGTGTACCCAGGGTAAGCGCTTAGAGACAAACAACCTTACAATCACATCTATAGCCAATTTAATCACCAATTAACCTAACAAGCATGACTTTGGATCATGGGAGGAAGCTGCACCTGGAGGGAGCCCACACAGGCTCAGAGGAGAACATGCAAACTATGCACAGAAAGGCCCCAGTGAACCAGAAAAGTTCTTGCAGTACTAACCAGTGCATCACGGCACTGCTCTTGTAGGTGAGGTTTCATAACAAACAGCTACACCATTTGCCATTTTATCACTGAAATTACTAGACGTTACAAACCATTCATCCTGTGTAAGGCAAATTTACCACTCGTTTCAACAAAAATAAGACGGAAAGAAATGAAGTAGTTTGAGATTCTTAGTTGTATGACTACATTAGTTGGCCAATGAATATGACATCCTGCTGTGTCTAAGAATGAGGGGAGTGGATTAGATAAAGGCAACAACGTCCTCAGGGCCAAACAGGAAGTTTTGAATAAGCCATCCCTCAGGATGAACATGCTACATTTTCAAAACTTAATAGGTTTAACTGCCACTTGGGGAACATTTCAAAGCGAAAGAAAATACAATTCGCAGCTAAACTACTGCTATTACCATCAGCTTTGTGAGACCTGGCTAGATCTTCACGCTGCAGAGGTGCACCAGTCTTTAGGATAACAATTTTCCAATTGCTTAATTATTCATTAAATTTGACTAAAGTCCTAAAGAGTAATTTTACAACAGCATTTTTTAATTCAAATAATATATTTTATCTAGCACTACATAATTTTTGTAATGCAAGCTCGAGAGATGCTACGTTTTATCTTCAAGAGCCAATCAAACTGAAAGACAACTCAAATTCTCAAGACCGCAGGTTTATAAGGGCTATGACAAATGACCATACAGAGTATTTTACTTCAATAAATAAATTTTTTATTACAAAAAGATTAAAAAACATACAGGAAGTATTGTTATAGAAAGTATGTAAATGGGAAACAGGTGAAACATTAAGAATTTCACTTAAGTCTGAATTTTTACTGTTACCAAAAAGTAAACATAACGGGGGTCTAACATCTTTTGCTACAGGAGGGAAAACAAGAAGTGAAGTTTCAGTTTAGAGAAGTGAAATTTTCACATTCTTCTTTTAGCAATCACACATTAAAAAAACAATAGTACAAGTCAACTAATGTTAGTCGGATCAATATTAGCTGCCTGGTGGATTTCACTTGTGTTAAGATAAAAACACAAACAAAAAAAAATTTAAAAACTTGATTACATGACAAAGTGAAATATCAGTTTTAAGGGCAAAAACAAACATGCTAAAAATTAAATGCACATACGTGTGCAGTAAAATAAGACTGGGGTTAAGAACTAGCTAGCTAAGGACAAAAATTCAAAAAACAAAGAGACGTTTTATTGAAAGTAACGACGCTTAACAGTTTCTCTTCCTCCTGGCTCCTGCCTTGTCATCAAGTAGTCTAATAAAACAGATGAATCAGCTGAATTGGCGATCGATGTACTAATCCATTACTTTATGTAGCTTTTGCAGACAAGACACGAAAAGAGAACCATATTTCTCAAAACACACCACAAAGTTTAGGTAAAACAACCCCCCCCCCCCCCCCCCCCCCCCCCACACACACACACACACACACACACACACACACACACACGCACACAATACATTACAGGACAATAAGAGTTTTCACTAATATTGATATTATATGCATATTTATGAGGCTTCATTTGGCAGCATCAGTGGCTATTCAAAGGCACTGTATATCCCGCTTCCATGAGGAAAATACTCAAATGGTACAGCAGTTACAAAAACTTATAGTAAATGTCTGTTCCAAGTATTTACAAGTATCCGTGCCAGCAGGGCAGGTGTGGTGGGCGGTGTGTGTCCCCTCAAGATGTCCGGGTCCTTAGAGAGCTCATCCTGAGCACAGTGAGCTCAGCTACATTTGCATCCTGCATCTCCACATCTTGTTGGCAGCTTTCTCTGATTACATACACTATGAGACCCATACAGATGAAAATGAGGAGGACTATGCCTATAACCTAGGGTACAGAGGAGCACCACTTTGTTTAGTAAATATCAACATAAAAGGCATCATGTTGGTCAATAATCTCTATTAACAAAGCTATAAGAATGTTCACAGATGTAACAGCAATTAATATGTTCTATAGAGTGCATACTCAGAGATAAGTGCTCTCATTGTGTTCATCATATGCAGTGGTTTATTAACAAAAAAGTAATCTACTCACCTGAGAAAACACAAACAGCTGTTGTGAGCGGAGCATTAGTTCTTGTGTGGTGACATCTCCCTCTCTAATTGGCTCACACCATTTCTGTGGAGCTGCCTTGTCAACTAGTACAAATCTACCCTCCCAGTCTGTCATAGCACAAGCAAAGTATTGGCCATCGAGGAACAATAAAATCAGCCACACGATAGCGGGAACAAAACTGGAGAGGGACACAGTTTTCCTGCACCACATATCACATCTGCATCCTTGAATGATCAGCATCAAAGTGAAGGCCATGACGGCAGGAATGATGAAGAATGCTGATGAAAACAATCCGTTCCATTTAGGACTGCAAGGACACTCAAACTCCAGCTCCACCAGCTTCTCTAGTCCCATGAGGATAAAGCCAAAAGCCACATTTGATACCAGAGGACTGTTACTAAGTTCATTTTTCAGCCTGGTAAGCCATTGTTGTCTACTTTCCATACTAGATTGACCAAAGAATGAAGACAGTCGTTGTAAAAAACCCAAAAGAGGATCCTCCGTTGTGAACACATTGGCAACAGCTAAGTGATGCGTAATTAACGCATCCAGGGGTAAGTTTTCCCCTCAGGCAAAATGCCACACTTCCACTCTGATTGGTTTTGAACAAAAGAGGGTGTGCCGTCTGCTCTGACATTTCTATAGCTGATTGGGCTTTGTGAAGTTTCAGGTGGGGTTACTTTTTAAATGTGGTCTTCCATGGACAAACTGGAGGGAGGGCTGTAAAGTGGAGGGAAGTTTGTTCTGCAATTGAGCAAAGATTGGCATTTTCCAACAAAACACCCATGAAGGGGTAGCCATATATCCAAGGGCAGGCTTTTACATTGAAGAATCAATTTGCAATCCCCAATTCACACTGCAACAAAACAAAAAGGAAGGGATTTCAAAATGAAAATCATATTCAGCTAAATAAAGGACACATAATTTACCACACATAGCTACAGTTGTTAGTGCTTGAAGTCCTCAAGCGTTTCCCCCATTTGCTACAAGTGTTTGGAATTACAAAAATGGATGCAAGTTGACACTTTTCTCTTTACCTCTACTGACCACGGGAGGTCGCCCATGCAGCGGGACAGCGCAGATTAAGGATAGAAGAGGATTACAGGAGGCCATGTTGAACTTTCAAGGGGATGTGGTACATACAGCTCCAGAGCACCCAGGCTAGGGATGTGATGACATAATTTATAAATGACCTCAGTGAGCTCAAGAGCATCACCATAATCTCCTCACGTTAAAACCTGGCAGTATTTAGGCGCAATGAATAAAGGTCAGGAAAAACACCACTGATAAAAACTAAATTGCTTTCAGCTGATCTTCATATACACCTCAACTTATTTATAAAAAATCAATTATTCATACTCGTGTTATGGCAAGCACTTGACTACTGACCTGTCACTTTATAGGAGACGTTAATTTTGCAAGAGTTGTGGAACAGAGTTAGGGAATCATTTAGATTCAGACTGTAAAACAGTTATAGAAATAACTCTGAGAGGGACAAACATCCATTTCTAATGAGACACTATGAACACGAGCACCTGTCATCTCATAGAAATAATAATAATAATAAACCGTAATGGCTAAAGAGGCACATAATTACTGTCTGAGTTGCCAACACCATCAATTAGCTACATAGGATGTGATTTTGTGTATTCGTTCACGGTCATAAGCGCACTGGGCACGCGCAGCCTGTCGTTGCTGCCGTCGGTGTCCTACCAGCATCTGTTCCTCTTTTGGTATTAAAAATAGACCGGTGCTGATAACAGACTTATGTTTCGACTGCATCATTTGCCGTCGGGAATCTTTTGTGCGCTACTTTCATTTTAATCACCGAGCCGTGACCGCGAGAGCGCAAATGCGCATCGGTCTGCGCATCTTTGAATCTTCAGAACCACACTGTGGACAATCTCCCTGACATCCAAAGACCTCTCCCCCGCAATCCTACGAGGCTTCTTCGCCGTTTATGGCCGCACATCGGCATCCCTGAGCCGCCGGCCTCGTTCCGGACCTTTCACTCATCGCTGCTCTCAAAAGCTCTCAGAATCAGGGAGACATTTCTACACCAAATTGAAACCGTCCTCGGCTGGCTATTTTTAAAGAACCCGGTGCGATGCTGGGCCCGTCTCTCTAGATCTTGTGATCACTAGCCTGCACGATCTCTCCTCCCACATTCGTCCGATCAAGACCCCGGTACTCTGATCGAGCCCCAACGATGCATCGTAACGCAGTGATGCTGGCTGTGGTCCTTTTGGGGAACTTGATGCTACCTTTCATCTCTGCTCAAAACGGTAAGCAAACAGCTGTGACCATGACATTACTGTTACCATCGCATTGAGGGAAAGTGACTTGGCTTGTGTGAGGACGCGGAGGGAATTGTTTCTAAAGAGGATTTTGAGACCGCGTTAAAGCCATAGTTTCACACCAAGACTGCAATTAGACAGCAACATATATAATTTACTTAATGCCACGTTAACAAACACAAATACGACTGTGTTGACGTTTTTACAATGTTATTTATTGCTGTATTGAGTTTTGTTGGCGTGTTTGTAGGAATAATTTACTGTCGCAGATTATGCTGTGGAATACTAGTAAGTTTTTTTTTTAGTTTTTTTTTTTTTACTAAGGTCTAAGATTTGCAGTTTACCTTCACTGCCCACATGAGGTAGTAACCTATGGCTGTCAGTTTTAAGTTTGTTTAGTCAAAGGGGGAATTGGTAGTAAGAGTATGTCAGGCAAGACTAACATGCTCTGGATGCTGATCAAGTGACATTGTCAGCAGCAAACACAGGCAAAAGATTCACCTGATGTGTCTTGTAAACACTGCAAATACCAGGCCCTTCAGTGTCAAAGATGTGACTGAGCTTCTGATTGACTGAAACTGTTCTGTGTTATTCCACATTTTTTTTGCCATGCCAGCATAAATGATCATTTCTTGTGCAAATAATTCTGTCTGTGGGAAATTCTATAGTAAAACAAATAACAGTCCCATTTTTTAACATCAGATCTCCTACCAGATAGCCACAGTAAAATAAATAAATAAAAGTATTTGGCTGATAAGTATCATTTACGAAGAGATGAAAGGATACTTATTTGGCAGTTTTTGAAAAAATGAGTGTCTGTTAATCATAATAAAACTAGCATGACTTGGTTTAAACAAATGTCAGCAACATGCTGTTGGGTGTTCCAGGCTGTCGTCCTCTGATGCAGCATGTCCTGACTCCAAATTCTGTTGAATCACATCACCCAGAGGGTCTCACATATCAGCAGCCATTCATGAAATCAAGGTGGAGTCTTTATATTTTTAATGTTTTTAATGTTTAAGTATTTCTTTAGTAAGCGTGATTATGAAGACAGCATTAAGATGATATACTTCTGGAAACAAAGTGTTTAATCTCATAACTGACTCTTTTACGAATCTGATGTAGCCACATGTCAGAACCCACGTGCTCACAAACGAGTGACACTTAATCTGCTATCACAGAAAACTGTGGCAGAGAATTATGATGCATACTCATAATTTTAATGCTTAACGTCCACCTCGGCTTTGCTGCGGGGGATAATCGAACACCCACTATGCAAGAATTAATATAACATGTGTTTAGATGGTTGTTTGAGAACACTGTGAAAATTCCAGCTCTGTGGTTGCTAATTTTGCAAGTATTTCAGATCGAACATTTTCAACATTAGCTTAGTCTAATCAACATGGGAATAACAGCTTGCACTATTTTTATATAATACAAACAACAAAAATGCTAAAATAAATAAAGTGCTGCAACAAAAATCATGATAGTTTAAAAAAGTGCAAAAACAACCTATGTTTATTTAGCTTGGGGTGGACAGGAGACTCAAATACCAACATAGTTATATAACAAAATTATTACTCAAATTCTTGTCTTTCTTTATTGTTAATTTCTTTGAAGTGCCTGAAGTGAGTGTGCATACTGTGAGGCATTCTCTCATCTCGCTATCTGGAAAATCAAATACACAATAATTCCTCTATTGTTTGACAAAGCTCAAGTAATGTCTTTCCAGACACTTCCTCTGGTCTCTGCCCAGTTTTATTACCCACTCACTGAGGTCCAGTTCACACTACAGAAACACTCACACACACAATAACATCCAGTGGTCAGTGAGAGGCAGAGCTATGCCACTCAGGCTGTCTGTTTCATCTGTATTATGTAGAAATCACAGGTTTGGTAAGTGCAGTGATAAACTACTGTTAATACCAAAGGTAATATTTGCTCACATTGCATGCAAAGGCCATTTAATTTCTCTCACACAGTTCAGATTTAGGGTAATCGGTGCATGGCTTCTTATGCAATCCGAAATTTTCCTGTGATATTACAGAGTTCAGACAGTGATGTGGGGACAATAATAATTATAAGTGCATGAGATGTAATCACTGTATCTAGGAAGCAGAGGGAATTCAAGTCATTTCCTCATTCCCTGGGAAAAGTAGGCCCACATAGGTGCACAGTTTCTGTGACAGAAATTTGGAGGGACTGTAAATAGCATCCGTCCATTCTGCCTCGTTTCTATTTTTACCACCGAGACACAGCACTGAGAACTGTGGCTTTAAGGTCCTTTTGTGAAAGTGAATCCATTAACTCTTAATGGATGGCCTCCTTGTGCACAGCTGCCCGGCCCTCTAAAGAATCACTAGGTGGCTGTGGACTATTTAAGCTGAGAGATGATGTGATCTTGATGCAAAGAAGGTACTGGCTGTTGAGAAGGTAACTAGAGCTGACCTAAGGAAATGCCTTTGCCTCTTACATAATTTCCCCCTACGAATCACGTAGTCTACTCTTTTTTTGTTTTGTTTTTGCATCATCTGTGTTTGCATGAATCAAAACGTGGAGAAGGCATACTAAGATATTTTAAATAATGAACTGATATTATCACTTACATGTTCAAATGTAAACACTGTTTTCTGTCATTGAGGGGCTCAGTTAAGACTGAGCATATATGGCATCGAAGATGGCTTCTTCTTTGGGGTTTACTATCTACGTACAAAGATAGGAATGCTGACAAGCCACACCTAAATGCATTCCAACATGTAAGCAACAACCCTCTCAAAAAATGTAATAATAGTTTTCTTTGTCAATAAGTGACCTTCTTTTTCTGCTTTATGTCACTTAGGCATTATCTTCATCTGAAGCAAACAAAGCATTTTAAGATGGTTCATTTGTGAGTCTGGAAAATATGCTGTGGGACGGAAGCCAAACTCGTACACTGAGTCATGCCTGCCCACTGTGAAATGTGATATGGCCTGTAGTGATTAGGAGCACCATTGCACTTTATTAAACACATTGCAGGCATACAAAATAATGATGCACATCTGTAACACACACTGTGATTAAAAAAGAACAAAACAAAAAAAAACCCCAACATATACATATACATATATATATATATATATATATATATATATATATATATATATATATATATATGTATATATATATGTATATATATATGTATATATATATATGTATATATGTATATATATATGTATATATATATATATGTATATATATATGTATATATATATATATGTATATATATATGTATATATATATATATATATATATATATATATATGTATATATATATATATATATATATGTATATGTATACCACCCTGCTGTGCATTCAGATTCACTCCTGGCATTTCCGCAGTTTAGCTTCTGGCCTCTGATACTTACTGGTCTCGTAGCTGGGAACAACCCCAGCTATGTGTGCTGCACAAGGACTCAGGGTCAGAGAGAATATTCAATTAGGATGTTACTTTGATTTATGTGGAGCCAAACTTTCTAATGGGCATGAGTGTTTTTCAAGTGATATAGCACAACAGAAAACCTATTAGCTGATTTTCAGCTCACATTTATCGTGACAATAGTTCTAACTAAAAGTACAGTAGGAGACTTGGGAATAGCATTTGTCACCTTGTGTGGTAGACAGTACTTTGAGCACACTAGTGTAGTTCTTATTTCTGGAATTATTGTATTGTTACATCAAATAATTTAAACTCCCTTGCTTTCACTTTTGAGCAGAAGTAGGAAGTGTTTAGTGGTTTTATGGGATTAAAGAATTTTTACCCCCCGCACAAGGTTTATTGGGATTTAAATCTCATTAAACTGTTGCCTCTCGTCTGTGATCCCAATATCAGATTCAAGTGTTACCAGTAGAACTGAAATGGTGAGCCTGAGGCCTACCTTTTCTGAAAACCTAGCTTGCAAGTTTTAATTACAATTATATGTGAGTCAGAAAACATGTATTCTATAACTTGTATACTTTTTACTCAGAAATATGTGAACACTGAAAGAATTTTATTAGCATTTATACATCTTTTTATTCCAGATGTTAGTCCTGACCCTCTAGTAGCTATATACATTTCATGCATATATTCATTTTGGCATATATTAATATTTTAGAGACTCTGAAGCTTTAGTGAAGTGGTTTTAAGAGTAATTCTGTTTACTCTACTGAAGCATCCACAACCAATTAGCAATAGATTTCATATGTAGTAGTTATTTTACCAGACTCGATGTACAGAATTAATATTTGGGTTTTAGCTTTGATTTTCTAACAACCAAGCTTTTTAATGCCATATATTTGCAACAATGATAAAAACAGTTAAGTTTCAGGACTGCTCTTTTCTCACACATGCTTCTAGCGTTTTAAAGATGAGTTTCATACATACACCACTTCGTGTTTGGTAGGTATTTAAAGCAGGACAACTTTTAGAAGTGGTTACTAGTGATGTAATATGCTGGTCATTTGGTAGGCGTTAGTGTTCAGAAACATGGAATTAGGGTTAATTAAAGTTTTAATGATCTCAGTGAAAAAATACATTCATAAAACCAATCCCATATGTATGTGGAGTCCTCAAATGTAAAGACACTGTTGCTGATCTAGGCATATGGAACTTACGCAATATCATGAGTCCATCTGCTAAGCTGTTATTAATGTTATATCTACAGCAGTCAAGAATAGCCTCTGTGCTGCAAATTTTAGTACCAGGGGATACTATCATTATCAGCTTTTACAATAAAACTGACTACAAGGCATTTCTTTGCTCCACTGAACTTAGGTGAAGTGTTGAAATATGCACCAACGTGAACTGGTGACTTAATTTCAGTTGGGGCCTGAATGGGATACTTCCCGTTTGTCTTGTTAAATGATTTATTCTAAATAGTGACTTTATCTAAATATGCACAAACTCACAGACCTGTATTTGATGTTTTTTTTAAATATATTTCTCCATTGCTTATGCTCCATGTTGTGTCCTGCACTTTATTTTAGCTCTGCGTTTTGTAAAACAGTTTTTTTCATTCATCCTACTAGATACCCAAAGCACATAGAAGCTCTTACTTAAGCCTAATCTGATGATCTCTGATGATTGCCTACAGAATTTGCTTGACAAATAGATTCCTGATCTTCCTCACTTGTTTTGTGGCACCTGTGAGGGCAGAACATGTTACAGTTTTATGATTATTTTTGATATTTGGAGATTGGTGACCTTAGCTCACTCTGAGGACGGCTAATCCTCAAATCACCCTGAAATCATATCTAGATTTTCTTTAAAAACTGGTGTTTAGATGATATATTCACACAGTTTTTTAAAATGAAAAAGTGAAAATCAAAATAAGTTATAATGTGACAAACCCAAGAAGTTTCCTGAACTTTAAAAATCCCCTTTTAGGCCACTATTGTGAAAGTTTTCAAGTATAACTGACAGGGGATTTCTAAAAATCACCCCGCAGTTCTTCAGCTGAGACACCTGAGTTAGAAAACACAAACACTGCAGTTGTCTTTACTCGCGAGGACGGTCATAGAGCGCTCGTACTCCAGACTCGCGCTGTATTACTGTCTGCGTTTTTTATTTATACAAGCTTGTGTGTGTGTACAAAGATCACAAAGTTATTCTAAGAACTCAGAGCTGAGGTTCCCCTTTTCTAAGTCTGCATGTTCTTATAAAAGAGGAAGGTGTTAGTTGCTTATCACACAAGAGTTCATGTCAAAAGTCACATAGACATTTGCCTAGTCATCAATAAAAGAACACATTTCATGAAGCTGATCACACTATATACAATTTTCTTTTAACAATAACAAAGACAACCAAATACAAACACTGGGCAAAACTATGACACATTTCAAATGACCTGTATATATATATATATATATATATATATATATATATATATATATATATATATATATATATATATATATATATATATATATATATATATTTGTCACAGCATCAATCATGTAAAACAAAGTGCTCTCACATTCACAAACTTAAACGCTTGCAAATACACACACGCACACACATTATACATAACTAGTTCATTGGCCCTAGGGGGTTTCCTACCCTGTGCTTTCTCTGTCTGTGTTGTGGGACTGTGGACGGGGATCCAGGTTGTAGGCAGGCAGCTGACTCACTCTCAGGCTGCATGGCGGTGGTGTGGGGCTTGTTGTCAGTTCTCAGGGGAGCTTTCTTCTCTACCTGCATGAAAAGAGCATGTAGGCTTTAATAACTGTGACTTCCATTCAGCTTTAGACAGAGCGTGTTACAGACGACTGTAGGTTATTTTGCGATAGTACTGTACAAATGTCAAATGGAGGTTAAGTAAGCTAAAACATTTGACACTGTAGTTCTATGACATGACGGGTTTCATTATTTTTTTAGTTTGGGATCATTTAAACCATTCAATCATATAAGATTTTGACTTTCCTGATTAAATGAGTAGAATTTGAGGTAATAAAGGTTGTCACAATAACAAACTTTATTTTCCCTGAAGGAAAAAAAAGAATATTTCGACATAGTATCAATTCATATTATTGCCCTGGTCATCCATGCCCACCTGCAGTGGTTCCACTCCCCATCAGTGAGCCCATTCCACAGTTTGAGTCCCACTGCTCATATTTGTTTCATTTAATGTAGTTTTCCTTTGAGGGTATAGCATATAAAAACATCCACAGCTGACTTTGCTGCTGAAAAGCAGACAGCTTAGGTTGTAGCCAGTTATGTCAGTTCAGCCATTTTGTTGGCTTTATAATTTGCAAAAAAGAAAAGAAATTGCAGGTACTGTTATAATGCACAACAACCTGATAAGACATTGGTGTGGGTAAGGGGAGATTGACTGAAATTAGTCACATTTAGCAACAGAGCACGTGAAAATGTACTGTGGTACATGAAAGTATAACTGTGACACAGATACCATCTCAGTTTTCGGAGCTATCTTTAAAACCTACAGACAGAATGTAAATGATACTCTAAAGATTTTTGGAGTAAACATTTCTGCAGTCTCTGCAGACCTTTCAAGTGCCTGAAATATAAGCAGAGCCTTTATTTGCATGCCTTCAGTAGCTGATGAGCAGCATACAGGATCTCTCCTCACAGACGAGTCTACTTCTTGTTAGACTTTTTTGATAGATCATTCCAGATGTCAGGCTGTTATCTACACCATGTTATATTCTGTTTTTTATTTGCATACACTGTGCACAAACAGCAAATCTGACTTTCTAATGTGATGCAAGTTCACCAAGTCCCTTGCACCAAAGTTTGTTTTCAATATTGTGTATTTTGAGGAATTAGACCACACCCAACCTCAGGCAGTATTTGTGTATAATGCATAAAATTAATTTAGACTTATTTTATTCATAAGTTTTGCAATTCTAATGTTGTTTGACTTAACATTAATAAATAACGGTTAAAAAGTTAAGTCATTTCCACATAACTGCAGTTCACACTCTCAGTTTTATATTGTTGGAACTTTAATGTATGTGCATTTTACTTTTAGTTGTGGACAGGCAGAAGTATAAATTTGAAATCATATCCCCCCAGGCTCTCAGCACCTACTTAGTAATATAAATACTGGTTATTATTACATGACTACAACAAAAATGGAATCAGCTTTGCAAAATGTGTTTATCACCAAGCTATCACCAAGCTGCTGAGATCATTCCACCAGTCATACCACCATTCTCTGTCACTTCTCGTCTCCCAACATGATTTGAAATGAATAAGTACCAGCTGGCTGCTTTGCGTTTTGTTTTCACTGCCAGTGTAAGCTCCTTGTTTAAACAACTTGAAAATTGGTCTGCTCATTGGCCTGGTGTTTGTGTAGTTTGTTTCTATGAGTATTTCTCCAGAGTCTCCCTGGGCTTGAATTTAAATTGAGTCGTCAGTTTCTTTACACCTTGGAGGACATTCATTATGTTTTTTTGGTTTTTTTGAGTAGTTATACTGTAATTTTGTGATCTCATGCATGGATGACTCTAGTTGTATGTGTCATGTGACACAGCCGGTTACTGAGAGTGAGATAGTAAGTGTTCAGTTATACTGAAATATTGCTTTAAATGTGTAGGTGGAAAGGCTAGGATTCACCCTGTGGGATAATGTGGTGAGCTTGATGGGCCCAGATGTTTCCAGAGAAAAGAAACAAATGCTAATTACTCTGCATATCTCTAGGCATTGCACATAGTTGTTGCACCTAATATCCCCAGACACATCTCTAGCAGGAAGACTGCATTTTTTTAAAGATTTTTGCTAAATTCTCTTCAAAAATTGTATTTTCTATTAGAAATGTTATTTTCGCTTGGCTTTATGTAACCAGGGAGTTGTTGGGTAGCACCCTTGAAATCATTTCATTAAATTAAATTAATAATTTCTTAAAACATTGATAATTTTTCCTTTAAACTAACAGCCCTGAAAAATGCTTTGTGTTTTGGCATTATACAAATGGACTTTTTACTCATTCACCTGTTAGTTAAACCTTAAATCAAATATTTTAAATGAAATATTAGTGGATTTATTGTGGGGGTGAATACTGCAGTTACACTCCTTCCTTGGGCTTCTACAAGCTTATCTGTTCGTGCGCCTAAGATACATAACTTTGAGGAGGACAGACAGATCTAGGAGGGCCTGTAAGCCGTTGTATTTAGACACAACAAACAGTCTAGCACTCGGGAGACCTAAGGCTTTTCATTCCCATTTCCTGTACCAGAATTGAGGGCAGTGTTAAGGCAGCGTATTTTTCTAATGATTTAAGCACGTGTGGTTTACAGCTGACAAAGCTATAGGGCCAGCAGAGAACAGTGTCTGTGGCCCAGGTGATTTGTCATTAAATCGGGTTCATTAAGTCTGCCAGTGTTTTGCTGGGCTAACTACTGACATGGAACAGGGTTGTGAATCAGGCACAGATCCATGCCTATGGATGCCATGGGTGGATTATGGAATTTTTTGTGAAATTCACCATATTTCATGTTTCGTATATAACACACAAAGACAGTCAGGCAGTCTGTCTGAGCGGCAGACTTGGGAGATCGCATACCAGTATTGGAGAGATGAGGGCATATTCAAGTTTCACATTACGATGGAAAAGCTAGTTGAACTCAGACTGTGTTATACCACTGTGACCATATGTGAATTTTGAAAACCTGCTCTTAAAGTCTAGCTTATCCAAAATGTAAGCAGCCTGACCTAATTTCTAGCATTAGCAGGAAGAGCTGATATGGATGAAAAGAGATTATAATGCATACATACAGTTACATTTATTTAGGACAATTTTGGTGAAGTACTTTACATAGGCAATATGAAAATTGACAAAGGCAGATCTTTTATTTATTACTTTCCATGCTAAATGTTTACAAAATACAAAAAAAAAATCATTTCATTTACAAGCATTAGTGCTTGTTGCATTGCTAAGAGTGGAGCACACACAATCTGACGTATATTCAATTTCCTCCTACAGTTCAGTGGCATACATGTTTTGTGAACTGGTGTAAATACCCTCTGAGTGTGAAAGGGGGTGTGAATATGTTTGTCTGTCTCTATGTGTTAGCCCTGTGACAGACTGGCTGCACCTCACCTCTCAGCCAACATGTGCTGGGATAGACTCCAGCAACCTATGATCCTAAAAAAAAGATCAGTGATTTTGGAAAACAAATCGATGGTTATAGGAAACTGATATTTTTATTTATTCATGATACTTGTCTAACTAACAAGCTAAAATCTTTGTTGGAGGTAATAACTGCATGCAACGGTTAAATCTCCAATATTTTGTTATTTCGTTTGAGAGTTCAACAGTTAAATATCATTTCTTCCTCTGACAGGGTGGCATGAAAAGTGAGTTCAAGGTAAACCTTTCTTGATCATTGCGTTTGAAAAATCTGTTTTGGATTTGTTACAGTGTTTGCATTCAGTAGTACCAAATACATATAACATGATATTTTCACCTTAATGTTGTCAAATAGGTGTGATGCCCTGACTACTAGGACACAATAGCTGAAAATAGAGTTAGGTCATTGTTCAATTGGCAAACAAGCCATTAAAAAAACGATTAAGGTACATGGCACTAGGTGAACAGTTCCCCTTCTCTATATTCTTGTGTCTATGGACTGCATTTAATGTACTGATGTTGTCTTTTTGTTCAAGAATATACACATGAAAGGTACATCCCATATCTTCGTATGGTTACGTGTGAAAGAGACAAAAAGAAAAGGCAAACAAGATATCAAGCACTATTTGCAGCTGGCACTGTTTTGCGACTGGTTGACTATGACTTTGTGTGACAGTTGGCCTTAAGTGGGCCAGGGAACCTTGACGTTGAATGGACTGGATTTACAGAATCATTAACCTTTTTTTTAACCTATCAATAATTTCAGGCTTGCTGCTTTTTGATTTGCCTTTAATCATCCTCTCTTTTGTTTATATGTTCTCTGATCCTATTAATTTCCTTCTCTTTTCCTTGGCCTTTCCATGCCTTCCTTCTGCTCTAACCCTCTTCTACCCTTTCCTTCCCTGCCATCCTGATACGCTTTTCCTCTCTAGCTGGGTTTGTCAAGTCTCCACTCTCAGAGACTAAGCTTACAGGAGACACCTTTGAGCTGTACTGCGAGGTGGTCGGTTACCCCACTCCAGAGATCCAGTGGTGGTATGCTGAGGTCAACCGAGCTGACTCCTTCAAGCAGCTGTGGGACGGAGCCCGCAAACGTCGGGTATCTATCAACACAGCCTACGGCACCAATGGAGTCAGTGTGCTCGGTATCACACGCCTCACACTGGAGGACTCTGGGACCTATGAATGTCGGGCAAGCAACGACCCCAGGCGCAATGACCTCCGACAAAACCCAGCCATCACTTGGATCCGCGCCCAGGCCACCATTTCGGTGCTACAGAGTGAGTGGTCTATGTCCCATAGTATCTAGATGGTCAACAAACTACAAATCCCCACTCCCAACCACTCAAGGCTGTTAAAACCTCTCAAGAGCTCACCCTCACTGCAACAGTCACTGGCCAGGCTTGAAAAAAATGAAAAAAAAACCCAACATTATTCAAATTCCTTTCTTAACTTGATTTATAACTTTCTAACTCTTAACAGACAAAAAAATTTCAAATTGTATAAATGGCTTTCTTTTTGTGTTTTGTTTTCATTAATATTAAATTAGATTTGGTAAATATTTCTGTTCTCTTTCTGTTCACTAGATTCCCTGTCTTTCCAAAATCCATTGAGCATCTTGTTGTAAATAACCACAAACCCAGGAACTTTACCCAGTCTCAATCTGCATTTTCTTCTTTCTACCCGCAGCAAACCTTTGTTCTTACTGTCTCATTTGTCCTTTTACAATATTTTGATCATTATCTATTTCTCTGTATCCTAATTCCGACCCATTTCCTATTCCTAAATTTATTTGTGATACTTATTGCTTTAACATTAAGCTGTGTCTCTTACATTGTGTGGCTTGTTTTGTTTACTTCAAAGACCTGCCTGCTAAATGCAGTGGAAATCTAGCGGTGCTTTGAAGTAATGGTGCTTTTCTTTTGGCTTTCTCACTCTGGGCACGGTGCAAATGGGACTGAAAGAAGACACAAGGAGGGCTCTGCTAAGGTGTAAAACAGTGATTCCTGCTGTCAACTCCTTCCTGATAAAAGCAAACATTTTCTGCTTTCAAATTTGTGTGTGGTAATCCAATAAAGGATGGAAATGTAAGGGAGCTGTGCATGTCTCTCTCCAGATGAGACAGACTTAACTTGTACACAACAGCCCCTCTGGACCTCCCTGTGCAATGTGTTACCTTGTGCCTTCTCAGCCATGAAGAGTGTGACTGTGAATCAGTAATGACATTATATCCTTTAACCCTCTACTCAATTCACTCAAACAGTCATACAAACTGAGTTTTAACTGGACCCTTCTATCCTGTGCATGCTTCAGTGCTCTGCCCACTAGAGCACAGGGACATGTGGAATGTTGTTAGTCACAGTGAAGCTATCGGAAAAGTTTAGATGAGTCTGATTTTTGCTGGCTCTTCTGATTGGACTGACATATTTTGATTCACGTGTGAGTGCTATTTGTTAGGATTGGGGCTGATTTAATTTACGCCCTCATTCAAAATGGTGAAAAGGGCACTAGGGTTGTGGTTAGCAGTTCACTTGGGTTATTTGCATGTTATTTTGTCTCCAAATCCTTCAGGTCCTAAATATATTCTGTCATTACTGAGGAGTAAATGTTTTATCCATATACATGTAGTATGCAAATATTACATGTATATTACAGGCTATACATTATAGCCTAGCAATAGTTTGTCACTCAGGAAATGTGCAACAGTCTGGTTGTCTTGTTTATTTTGGTCCCTTTTTCCCTTAATTTACTTTGTTAATGTGCATCACTCCAGAGAATATGCCAAAAAGATCTAAATATGTAAATATATATGCAGTATTTGATTTCAGCTACAAGGCTTTTTTTAATTACTGAAAAAAACGAAATCTACTGCAGATACATTTGTTATTGTGTATGTGCCTAATTAACATGTGTTTAAAGTGATACTGTACCCAAAGCTATGAAACACTCAAATATTTTTTGGGTTCATAACAAATGAATAGCCATTTGGGAAATATTGATGCCACCCATGTGACTATGATGAATGCTACAGCCAGTTAGCTTAGCTTCAAATGGAAACAAAAGCAGAAAGGCTAAAGCTGACACCTGCTTCCAAGTTCACATAAAAAGGCAGTAACTGCAACCTCATCAATTAACTGAGTGTGTTTACAAAACTAGTTATTGGTAGATAATCTTTATGCTTGGCAGCTGTCTGTAGCTTCATATATTTTACACCAACATGAAAGTGGTTTGTATGTTCTCATTTGATTCTCAATGAGAAAGCGAATGAGTATATATCCCAAAATGCTGTTCTTTAACTGTGACTTACATTGCAATTCATGTAACTTACAAACCCAATAGTAAAGTTTGTCACATTGGGAAAAATATCAGAATATCTGGAACCCCCCCCCGCACACACACACACACACCAAAATATGGCTAAATACATCAGTTTTGCATTATAAAGGACTTACTCTGCTGGAGTGGCTTGAGCATAAAAGCTGCATAAAAATACTTTTTTGTTTTTATAATTTTGACCACTACCAATTCAAATTAAAGTTTTTTTTTTCCTCTAAAAAAACAAAACAAAATACAAAACATAAATCTTTTCCATAGCATTTCAACGGTTGAGTGTTTCATACTCAGATAGCTTCACATAGATCTTGTGTGGAGTATCACTAAAGCTAACTACACACAACAAATCTCACTGGATTTTGAGCGCAGACATACTGTACACCCAGAAAGCAAGGTAGCATCCTAACTGTCATAATGGTACGAATTGCAAAGAGATATTATTATTGTTATTATTATTATTATTATTATTGTTATTGAGTTCTTAAGAGCATTTAGCTCCACCACATGCTCAGAATGTGGTTTTCCTTGACGGTGCACCTTTCCTGTTTTAATATGCTACAAAGAAGTTATGAGGCCTGCCCTGCTCTTTAAAATGACACAACACAACTGTGACACAGCCACTGCTAAGTTGATTAGTATGTCTAAGCTGTTAAGATTATTTGATTTAATAAATCTTGGCAAACTCCAAAGCTACTTAAAAATTAAAACAGATCTGTCAAGTATCTGCCAATCAGTTTGATCTAACCATCCAACCTCAAAGTAGCACTGTATTAGCTGCCAGAGGAAAAGACTAGGTTTTGTGATTTGGTTACATTCTGGTATGACAATATATTATCCAGTAGTTACCAGATTTTAAGTAGTGACAAGGTGTCCTACAAACAACCTCTGGTTAAATTGCCTGTGGACCATTGTGCTGTGTTTGCTAAATGTTAATTTATGTACCTCATGTTGTGCGTTTGTACGCATGACTCGAACATACTATTAATAGTTCATGTGGCTCTGCTTGGTGGGGGAGAGAGAGAGATAAGGGGGGAGGGGAGAGACTTCCCCTTAGCTATTGAGTGTACAGGATTACAGCAAGAGGGTACCACAAATGCTAACAGAAGTCAATTGCTAGTCTCAGTAGCCCTTCTTTCCCCTCTCTCTCCTTTTGCCTTGCTAGTGGCCTTGCAGAAGCAGCCAGTAGTAGGATTATGATGCTTCTCCTCTCTGCTCCTCCCCTCGGGGGCTCCATTGTTGCCATGGTTGGCCAGCCCGGGAGGAGGAGGAGGCGGGGCAGTGGAGAGGAAGCTTCTCGCTCACTACTCAAGGCAGAGCAAAGGGCACCTCGCTCTCAGATGACACCTTCCCTGATTGTCCTTGAAGAATTGACCCTGGTATTGTTTGGTAACCAGTGTGGTTAGCTATTTAAACGTCTACATATACATTCAGCTCCATAATGTCAAAAGGTCTGTTCACTTATGTAAATTATTATCTCCGATGTCTCATTTGTAAGACTGTAGATCACAATTAACTGAAAAATGTGGCCTCATGTCATATGTTACACTTCCATAATTAAGCATATATGGTTAATGCAAACCATCTAATTATGTATATATTTTTTCCTGTGGATATGGGTTAGGTTACAAGCTCAGCAAAGTTTAAGAGGCTAATAGCTGCAACAGCTCTTAAAAAAACAGTCATACTAAGGGTTACCTCTAGAAAAAGTCAAGTTTAAGAATAGGTTAATCATGAAGCACAAACAGTTTATAACACTACTGGCCCGAGAACACTCACTGTCGATCATTAATCTGATTTTTTTTTTTCAGTGATGAAGTGTCTAAACTTTTGTGCAATGCACAAGTTATGTTTTGTGATTACATGCTGGTTATGATTGAGGCCCCTGATCATCAGGTACATATAATGTGATGATGTTTTCAGACAAGTTGGCAGTAGTTTAATCAGGAATTTGGGTGGTACACCATCCAGCTTTATAATTAACCTTACTGCAGATGTCAGTTAAAACGTGTCCGTGTTAGTAGAACACAGTGTGAGAGCCACAATTCAAATTTTACCTTGGTAGATCAGTTAAGCCTTCATTTTACTGCTTAAAACAAATGAAACATTCAGGTAGTACTGTGGATAATTGCTATACACAAGATTAATATTATACGCAGAGCATCCTGGTGGTTTCATGTCCTATTATGCTTTTTGTTTATTTGTTATGTGAACTTCACTTCATAGACACCCTCCTACACAGATCATATAAAAACAGAATACAGCCTACAGCAAGTACAGCATGGGAGGAAGGATAGAAACAGATTTGAGCCTTATGTTCTGGGATAAGGTTTGACTCTCTGTCTTCCAGAACCAAAGATCAATGCCTCTGATCAGACCATCTTAACAGCAGACACCTCTAGTAAACAAGTTATCCTGCAGTGTAACCTCACCACTGCCCATACACGCCACAAGGAAAGCTTCTGGATGAAAAATGGACAGGATATCCCCAACACACGGACGGAACAGAAGGACACAATATACAGGTGACACAAAGATTTTCCTCCTAGTTCCAAGTTGGACGTGCAGCGTAGGAGAGAATAGGTAATGAGATTAAGTGATTTCGTTAATGTAAAGTAAATGAGAATTCACCTACAAATTATCTAAATGATTCATGTAACCTGAAGGTTATTATTCCAGTAAAAACAGTGCCAAGTTAATCTCGCCTTGTCATATTTGTCTCTGTAGGGGACTTGAGCAGTGCTTGAAGAGCAGCACCTTGCAAAGCCAAAGTCTTACGCTAATTAGGGTCTAAGCCTGAAAGGTGACTGTTGTACAGAGTTTCAGTTGTAAACCACAGTGTAGTGACATTTCCTGTCCTACAAAAAACAGTCAGTGTGACTGTTTGTGATGAGTTTCTGTGGAAAAAGAAGAGACAGGAACTACATTAAAATTAAAATGTACATACAGTCTTACTCAAAAATACAAAGAGACAGTATTAATTATTCTCAATTTAACTTGAGAATCCAGGTAATTCAGACTTCTGTATGTGCTTGTTTTCAAATATTTTACAATTACTTATTGAAACCTGGGTTGAAATTCATTTCTGACTTCCCATTTAAAGCTTATCACTGCGTTAAATCAATCTTAAATCATATCTCTGCGTTTATTTAGAAATGAAAAAGTGAAACCTTTATTATAGCCTAAAGTACCAACTAGTTGTTGCTTCCTGTTGTCACACAGTATAATCATTGGAGCACAAAGCTACTGTCGCCCCCAAAGACATACCACAGACTCTCTCTAGCCACAAGATAAGACCAATTGGTCACTTCCTTGTCACATTACATCAGTAATACACTGAAGAGTACAGCTAAAATGCCTATGGTGCCCTTCTCTGCAGTATGCAGAGCTGCTGTTCCGTAATATAACAGCATAATGCCAACATTTGTCTCCAATGGCCTTCTGGGCTTTTACTGCTGGAGTTCAGTAAACTAATTATTAAAGTTAACCTGGAATTATTTTACATTACTTGACTGCTTAAAGTGTAAGTTACTGGTAAGTGACTGGTGGTATGGAATAATTGGTTTTGTTATATTTTTGTTGCAGAATCAACAAGCCGCGTGCTGACGATTCTGGGGAATACATGTGTGTTTACACATTTGACACGGCACCAAATGCCAACGCTACGATTGAAGTAAAAGGTATGATTTCTACATGTCATAAAACAAGTCAGTAAGACAAGAATAAGATTGCTTGATGTTAGCAAACATGATATGATTGAATAATGTTAGCTGACTTCCTCCCTGGTGTATTCAGATTTTGAGAAAGCACTGACATTTTAGCTCACTGCATGATGACATGGTAATGCCATTTGTGGTTTCCCATTGAGAGATGGGGGAGTGAATGTAACCTAAAAACATTAACCACCTAAAGCTCTGTAAAGAGAGCCCAAGTTTACGAAGGTGTTTGCATTCATCCAGTGCAGTCGTGATGACAGGGAGTATTCCTGAGGCTGCTGTCAGTCTTGGCTTTCACTGAGACAACACTCTAGCAAAATGGACAGGCACTGCACATGCTCTCCAAAACATGCAAATCACAAAGCCCACTTGGAGGCATCCTTATATACAGTTCACTAAAAAACTGGTTAATATTATTGGTTTTTTTTTGTTTGTTTTGAGGGGTTTTTTTTGGATGGAATCAACAGTAGAGAAAATTATGAAAATGAACTAGGTCATTAGACGTAACAGCAGGAAAGCTAACCAGAGAACAACTGTGTTGCTTTCATTCAAGCTGACAGTGAAGCCATCAACTTGAATAAAGGATTGAGTAAGGGCAAGTGAAACCCTCTTCAAGAGAAGCTTGCCTGTGTGTAGTGCTTAAGCCAATTTGCTGTGGCATGGCTATGGTGCATACTGAGCATGCCCTGCCTCTTACTCTGTGGCTGTCTTAAAGCGCTGCCTGATTGCATAACATGGATGATGACCGTGTGTGTTCTGCTTGCACTGGATCGTGAGATGATGGGACACATCACTATTCAAACTGAAGTGTCCTAGCCATCACTGGACTGCAGGCCTCTGACTTTTGAAGCTTGCTATCTGTCCTGGAAGAAAAATCAGTGGGCTGATGAAAAGACTTCATCATATGCTCATTATTATTATTTTTTCCATTCAATTTTCAGATATATCTTAAACAGCCAAACATTTTGGTGTCCAGTGTGAGTACCATTGCTGGATAAAGAATTTTCTTCAGTTCTTAACTGTTTTTGTGATTTTCTAGAGGTGTTTGAGATCTCTTGTGACCCAGGTAGCAAGCCCACTGTTAAGCAAGCCAGCTTTGCACTGCACTACTGGCAGCAGTTCACTGAGATCCCTCGCCTACAGTGTCCTTGGCACACTCATCCTTGCAGGACTCAGCTCAGAGGCAACAGATGGAGGGTTCTGTGATGTTGTAGGATTAAGGCTCTGAATCCGGTCCCAGCCATCTCTGTGGCAGGAGTAGAGTTTATTGTCTGTGACACTAAGCTTACCACAGATACATATTTGGTACCTCGTATTTCACAAATTTCCTTAAATTCTAAGCACATTTCTCCTATGAAATGTCTTAATTTGAATCCTGATCCCTTTCCTCAAGAGAAATTGACAATGCAGAAATCGAGAGTCACAATCTGTGCTGTAGGTAAAATTATAATTAGAAAGCGAACTAAAGAAAGATTTAAAACTATTTAACATCTACTATCCTGACCAACTTTTAACATTTTTCTATGACCTTGCTCTTTCTAACACAGACCTCTCGCGTTCATGTGTTACCTGTGTCTAGCACACAGAGATTAATAATCACAGTCAGGAGTGTGAAATGGAGGTTTCTGTCTGTTTTTGCACCACTCCGAGGGCTGTCTCTGTGCTGTCAGTCACTGACATAATACAGTCAGGATAAGGCACAAATGAGCATAACCACTCCCCTGCTGAGGGAGCACGTGTGCTCCATAATTAGAGTGGGATGATGTCACAGAAGAGCTCAGACCCCTCCTGCTCCATCCATGCGCAGCTGAAAAATGCTCACTCCAGGCCTCTCTTATCCTGCTTAATTGCATGGAAGGAATCATTGTAATTTTTGAGGATTAGTGAAAGAAAAAAAAGGAACAGCTATTTTCTTGATGCTGTGGAGAGTTAAAAGGAGAGTTCATGTTTCACCTTTTAGAAAGACTTCTTTTCATATATCAGTATGACTTGGCACGTGTTGCAGTGCTTTATGGCATATGCCTGAATTTATTAAGCTCATAACCCCTGTTTAATTTTCATTATCAGTTAATTCATTAGTCAGAGCCAATTTGCACATTTTTTTGTGGAATTCACTGAAGAGTTTTTTGAATGGAAACATCTGGAGGCACTCATATCATACTGATAACCCTGTTCCTTTATGAATTATATCCTACTGCTTTTTATCTGCTCCAATGTGATATTCTCTAATGCGTGTTTGGGAGTAGAGTACATGCTTACAAAATAACTAAACATCAAAAATGGCACTTCTTGATAAAAGCTGTATTTCTTTGCAAACCTCTATTCTACTGAGTGAAATGCTATTTTGCACATAGGGTTTATTTTATTGCAATGTTTGCCCAGCTGAAGAGTCACAGGTGGTTAGTTTGTTTCCATATTTAGGCTGAAAGGGTGTGAGATACATTTTCCAGTGTCTTAACAACATTTTTAATCATAAAAAAATCTAAATCCACAACGTTTTGATTGCATGGCAATGTTGTGTATGAAAAAAAAAAGAGTAATCAAAAGAGTTAACTGGCAAATATATTGCAGATAACCATTTACCTTAGCATACCAGATCAACCGCTACTTAAGGAGAAAAATGCAAGCTTGAAATGTAAAATACAAAGTGATGTAAGACTTTTTTCCCCAAATGTCTTCCTGTAATCTTTCAGAAAATTTCAGAAGAAACTGAAGGAATTAATCCAATCTTAGAGTACACTAGCCTCTAAATACCCAAATAGGAATCTATGTAATCCTCATTTATGCCATCTGGTAGAGGTTTAAATGTTGCATTGAATGTCTTACATCAATATTGTTTTTTAATTTATATGACCTTTTCAGCAAAACCGGATATCACTGGCCACAAGCGAAGTGAAAACAAAAATGAGGGGGAGAATGCAACGCTTTACTGCAAGTCTGTCGGTTACCCACATCCCACCTGGACATGGCGTAAGATGGATGGAAAATCCCCAATGGTATATAAATATATGTATACATATATATTGCATCTTTATAAAAATGATATATTTTTTGGACAGAGAGAGGGAAGGGACGTGTAGCAAAGGGTCCCAGGTCGGATTTCAACCCAGGCCGCCGCTCTCCAGCCATGGAGCGTGTGGTTGCCTGCGGACCCACTGAGCTAAACTGGCATCGCTATATATTGCATAATTTTTAAAATGATAAAAATTGACTGAGAAACAGACCGACAGGTTTAAGAACGATGAGAAAGTTATTATAAATATAATATAAATGCAAATATATAAAGGTACAACAGGTATGCACGATAGGTAGGTTTTTGGACATGCTTGCAGTTCAACTAAATTAAATGGTCATTATGTTTCAATGCAGGAGCTTGACAACTCGACTGGGCGAATCTTCATCACCAATAGAGACAATTACACAGAGCTCAACATACTAAACCTGGATATTAACACGGATCCTGGAATATATGAATGCAATGCCACTAATGCAATTGGAAATAATGCTCAGACTACAATTCTTCGAGTCCGCAGCCATCTTGCACCACTTTGGCCTTTTCTGGGTGTTCTGGCAGAAATTATAATCCTAGTAGTCATCATCGTTGTGTATGAGAAACGCAAGAGGCCAGACGACATCATCGATGGTAAGACAACATTTGCTTTTCTAATGGCAGTAAGAATCCATAAGTAACTAGTAATATAGATACCGCATTATTTACATTCACAGTGCAACTCTGCAATTTAAAACCTGTGAGACATTTGTGTTGTTGCTTTAAAAATACCAGTAAATCAGAAGATCAGTAAAATTTCCCCATATATTTTAAGAAATGTAAAATAGTTCAAATTTTTTCAAATTCAAATTTTATTTGTCACACACACACAACCACACACAGTATGACATGGGGGTGAAATGCTTGTAGCTGTACAATGCCCGACCATTAAATGACAGAAGAAAAGTTTTACAATATTTACAATTTACTACAAAATTTACAAATTAACTTAGGAATTTACAGTAAAGAATGTGCAAATAGTAGAAGAGATTATGAATTATAGGATTATAGGAAATGTGTGGTGGCGCGTGTGGTGATGTGTGTGAGAGTCCAGTCTTATAGTGACGTGTGTGGGAGAGTCCAGTCCTACACCTGGTTCAGGGCCCGAATAGCCTGGGGGAAGAAGCTCCTCCTCATTCTCTCTGTTTTGGCCTTAAGGGAGCGGAAGTGCTTCCCAGACCTCAACAGTGAGAAGAGTCCATTGTTGGGATGGGAGAGGTCCATCATAATCTTCCTAGCTTTGGACTTGCACCGCTTGGTGCAAATGGACAGCAGGTCAGGGATCTCTGATTGAATGATGCGTGAATGATTGAATGAGTTGCAATAGGGTCAAAAGTCATCGACAATGGATTGCACCCAATTTTAAGTTACTGGAACAAGGAGACTTTCAAACATGATGTTGCATTTGCTGTCAGATGGGATCTAGAGTGGCCAACTGATTTGCCTCCTTGCTCTTGAGTGGTGTAACAAACGGAGAATGGAAGAACATATAAGGATTATATTAAGTTGGCACATGGAAATATGGCATAAATCCACATGTAAACAACAGAGGGGGGGCAGAGGGAGGGCACAACTCACTTCAGATAGTTGGCTATTAGTGTACTGTTCTCATGGCAAACATTTGCTTGTGAAGGCAGAATACAGGAGTTCATAAACATGTAAGGTAATCAATCCATTATCAGTCCCACAGTATATCTTAACTGGTTAATTCTTGTCCCCTTCCCCTTCTTTCCAAATGGCAACATAATCTAAATGGGTGGTAAGTGAGAGATCCTGCATGACATTTTTTTTCTGTCATTTTGAATGTTTTTACAAGCCTACTGTCCATCCCAAAATATCATGATGCTTGATGCAGTTTTGAAATTTTACCACAGTCAGTGAAGTTGAACTTATACAAAGTCATGGTAAAATAAAATAAACAGATAAATAAGTCTTATCCATTTCCATTAGGCTTATTAGTTCGACAGGCAACAATTCTTTTTTAATGGATATGGAATCTGTTTTGTATGTCTCTAAAGAGCAATTATTTGTAATCAAAGTAAAAGCCCAATCAGAATGATTGGAATCATACAATGTACATTACAAGCATATCTAAACAATTTATATATAGCCAAGTTTGAATGTTGTATTATCAAACAAAAGACTATTATGCGTATGTCTGGTGTGGTGTGGAAAATTTAATTCCACACCATACATATATATATATATATATATATATATATATATATACACATATATATATATAGTACCCCATAAATAAGATAATTTGAAATAAAAAAAAGCTTCTCCTGTTTCAGCTGACAGGCAGAACTGCTTGATAATAATTTGTCAAGATGACAAAGTCTGCAAAGCTCAAAGGGATCTTCAGTCACCACGGGTTCTGTCTGACCTCTACTCATGTAGATTTGTCTTCTTTTCATTTTTAAATAAGGCAAGAACACAAAAAAAGTTCAATGCCTCAACAGTTTCCCTGTTTATGTGAATCAAACCAGCTGGGTACCCCAGTTCTATGTTACACACAGACTAAACAAATATTGCTTCTGGGTACATCCCACTTTTTATTGACATAGTATGAACAAAATTAGATTTACCAAATAAAATGTGCAAGCAATAGTTAGAAAATAAGCCAACTTGATTAAATTTACATATATTAAAGTGTTTTTCAAAGTCTTGATTCTGTGAAGACAAAGTCACATAGAAAGTGTTGTGTGACAGGCTTATGTATTAATCCTTAGATGGGGTCCAAAACAGTATTTGTTGATGCATTTAAGAATATTTTTTTATGTCTCAGTTGCATATATAAAAATAACCAAATGTTTTAAAATGACATACTATTAGGAGTTTATTTCTTTAACAAACTAGAATCTGTTATATTGTGCTTAGTAATTAGAGAAGTAGAAAAAGCACGAAAATATTTCATTTTCCTAAAGTACAAACTCATAGCACATAAGAGATATGCAACTAAACCACAAGTCTAAGTAAGCTCTGTGCACAGCCTCTAGTTTGGTTTCATCTACTGGAAAATGAAGCGATTAAGGTAGATTATATTTGCCATGTTTATGCCATTCAAATCAGGAATGAGGACTTCCAGCTCACGATACACAGCCTTTTCTAAAATCTCCTTTTAGCATCCCATATTCCCAGAGGTTGCACACAGACAGGTTTTGGCCCCTGTCTGTGTGCATTATGAATTCTGGTCTCTTGATGGCTGAGCTGTTTGAACACTTTTTTCACTACACAGCCAAAGGCTCTGATGCAGGCTGACATTTCTATCCTATGTTTCGAAACCAGCTGCTAAAATTACAGATTATGCTGTGTGATTATTTGCTAAATAACAGCCCACTTTATGTCACGAAACAAATGTTGTGATATGAACCCATATCTATTTTCTTAGGTTTAAAAATGACACTTCAACTTCCACTTCAACAGACTTGATGTGTTACCATGATTATTAATCTCACACAGTAAAAATCTGTCATTTGTTATTGCATTTGTGCTTGCAAAGCTGTAATAGTAAACATAGCTTTTGTGGTGTATACATATGAGGTGTTAAAACAGTGTTATATGCTGGCAGTTGTTCCTCCTTTAAGTACTCCCAGAACCATGTTGTTGTCTAACATTAGATCTGCCATAATTTGCTCCATTTTAATGCCATGGAATGTTGCTAATGCTGCTAATCTCAGACTTATAACTGCATGGAAAATCTCTCACTGTGACTGGCTACTTACCTGTTAACACATTTCATCTGAATGCAAAGCACCAACCCCAAGGCTGTGGAACTAACTTTTCACTCAACCCAAATTATTTTTCACAAGTTCCTCTTCTTTTGGTATTTTTTATTGTTACAATGTGGTCTACTTTACTATGTTTTACTGCACTGCCTTAAAATGAATTTTGGCAATTTTGTATGACTGACACAATTATTTTACAAAAATATATACTGCCATAAAATCTATGTTCTACTTCTTGGATTGGATAGACTCTCTATATGCTGACAGACGGGTTAAAGAAGGCGCATGATTTTTCTTTTTGCCAAATCAGCTACGCTATCACGCTCATGTACCAGGCCCCTTCAAAATCACTATGAAATCGCTGAGTGTAATTAAAAGATGGCTTTAAGTGAGCCATCTGCAATCCTCCTACACATATGCTCAGCCTGAGATGAACAGGAACCCCATGAGATTCAGATGGCGTGTGAGGTTAAGTTTACAGTGTTGGGTGTTAAAGATGCTCTTTAAGGGGCAATTCCTTGGTTTTAATTCACATTTCAGTTTTGCTACTTCAATTATGTCATTGCTGACCAAGCACACATTAATGTCCAGAAACACTTTTAATGTAAGAAGCTACTTATTGCACAAAGCATATACATGCATATGAAATTCAAGCAGTTAAGCAGGTGATGCCCATATCTAACTTTCAGTGTCTTATCAGTGCATGATTCTGTCATAAAGGCTTTTAGCTGTCTTCCTGCATTTTCTGAACTTTTAACATTTTTTTTTTTACTATAGCGATATGAAGAAACATGCCAGTTTTTTTGTTTTTGTTTTGATCTCGCATTTAACTTCTCTGTGCCATTTTTGTCTTCTTCTCTCCTCTACCCCTCAAAGATGATGAACCAGTTGGGCAAATGTAAGTAAACAAGTATCTTTATTGCCACAAATATAATTCATATGGGGATACTGTGATCTGCATGCCCATTACCTTTATGCCACTAAATTGTAAGTGCTTCTTTCCTAGGAAAACAAATTCAACAAACAACCACAAGGACAAAAACATTCGCCAGAGGAATACGAAATAAGCAATTTACTCAAGTAAGACACTGTTGTAGAGGATTGGGGCTAAATATAGAACCCACTGTGAGGATTATCCATAGTCACGCCTTCTCTTGAATTTCTCTCCGCAGATGAGATGGCTAAACTGCATTTTTTTGACTACGTGAAGGTGTCAGAGGTGGATGGAGCTCTGGGCAGTTTTGAAAAAAGCATATCTTGTCTCATTTTATGAGAAACAATATCAGCATAACACTGGCAACAAAAAGAACATAATGGCTGTCTTAAGCATGCCTTATTCAGTCTTAAGTGGAGATTTCAGGATGAAGAATAATGACTAAAACCACCACAGAGGTGTACACATTTTTAATGTGCTGTTGATGTCTCCTTTCTTGATTTTATCATGTCCTCAAATGAGGTGATCCCTTTTGTATTACATATCATGTACAATGCATGCAAGATAATTACAACGCAATAGGATACTCAGAATAGACATTTTCTGTTGTTATCCCTCGTGTGGCTTTTTTGCATCCAAAATTACCTTTTTTATGGAGTCATCCTTGCATATACATATACACATATATGTATATATATATATATATATATATATATACACACATATACACATACATACATACATATATATATATATATATACATATATATATATATATATGTATATATATATATATATATATATATATATATATATATATATATATATATATACACATATATATATATATATATATATATATATATATATATATATATATATTTTATTCTTGAAAATTTGTACAGCATATCATGGTCATTTAACTATATTTGATTTGTGACAAGATGTCTACTTTTAACAGAACTTTTATTGTGAAGCAAGGGCTTCAATGTCTGAAGCAATGACTTCAATGACTGGCAGTATTTAAATTTAAATGAGAGTGCTTACAGAAAATGACTACTGTGTGTCTAACTATCTTAACAAAAATAATATACGTATTATTTTTATTTCCTTTCCAGAGTAACTTAGGTGTCTTGTATATGTTGAAGTATGAGTGTTCAAATGATAGGAAAGGTGTAAAAAAAATATTTTTTTTATAATTCCCAATTTCATTAACTGATTTTTATTTTGTTCCTCTCTTTAACTGTATAGCATGGCTATAATCCTATGCAATATGTATTCTTAAATAGATATATGGAGGGCAGTTTGTTTTACTCAGTGAAGCTTTAATATTGTGGGATCACTTGGAAGCTGGCATAGCAAAATTCACTGCTGTAGCTGCATGACTCCTCTTTCAATACAATGTATCCATGTGTGGTGCAGTGGAAATGGACCTGCATTAAGGTGGGAACGAGGGACCAGAGTACATAGCCACGATCAAACATATAAGTGAGACCAATAGTTTTTTTTTCTTCTTTTTTTTAAATAAAAAATGTAAAAATGAATGTTTGTTTTGCAAATTCTTTAATCAACAAATGTAATGATATTCAAAGCATCCTCTTTGGCCCATGTAACATAACAACTAATGTGTAATATAATTTCAAAGAACACTGGCACCAAAGCAACAAAACACTCCTCCACCAACAGGCACTGCCTACACGAACAAGTAAAAGAAAAAGAAAAAAAAACACAAACATGCACGCACACACACACACACACACGCAAACTTGACCTTTCTGCCTTGAGCTCTTGTTAAGATTCTTTACTCTTCAACCAGTTTCCTCAGCTCCCCTTCCACCTTCTCTACAAATCCATAAAAGGTGGGATCCAGCAGACAAACACGCAGGAAATGCTCTAAGTCACCTTGTCCAAAAGAACTGTGTTGATATACTCGAGGTAGAGTCACAGCAGTGTCTCCCAAGCAGTGCTGTGGGAGGTCCAGAAAATATTTAAGTAAAATTGGAAAAAAAGAACTGATTGCGAACCCTGTGCCAGCCTTTATAATTTAAAAGAAAAGCCACTCAACAATCATTTTGCATTTCCAAATTAAGCCTACTGCAAAATTACAACTAACATGTTGCATAGTTGAAGCTTCATTTTAATAGCAGTTAGCTTTACTGCCTCTTATGTCACAATCAATACCTGGGTAAGACGTTTGATGGACACAGTTCCTCGGACAACCTCAGGTTTAACTCCCACAGCTTTTTCCTGACAAGTCTGCTGGCACATGATGAAACACAAAAGAAGAAAAGAAGATTTGATATGCACAGCTTGACACCAGAGGGTTAAGAGACCAATCAATGGCCTTATTACTAATTGAAAGTTTTCCACCCCTCAAATCCTTTCATCTCAGCTCCTTCATTCTGTCTGTTTTCTAAAGGTCAAATTCAACCCCATAGTGGAGTCCGTTCCTTTCCCAGTCCTTCATGTTAAATGCTCTGAAGACCAGAAGCAGAAGAATTTGGTTTGCAGTTAATCATATGTTATGAACGATTTCAAGTTTAAAAATAAAGAAAGAAACGATGACTGGCTTACTGCTATGAAGGACAATGAGTATGATTGTTAAAGAAATAGTCTCACCCCTACAATAGTTCAGTATGTTTATAGAGTTTAACTTACAACTGCTGAAAGGTTTTCAGAGCATGTTTTTTGTTTTTGTGTTTTATAAATGCTGGTTTGTTTTCTTAATCAGCAATTTCAATACTAAAGACATTATCAAGAAGTACTTTTATCAGGGCTTAAGGGTCGTGCATTTCAAACTGTTAAATTCATAAACTATTTAAAATCCTTTCCTGCATTATAGTATATGAATCTGTTTAAATTGCTGTATTCTAAACCTTATCTTTTACTGTTATTGGCTAATGATTGATATATATTTCATAGTCTTTCTCACATACTGTAGTTGCAGTGTGACCTCTAAGAATAAGACAGTATTGTCAATAGCACCATCTAGTGAGTGCAATCTGGGGTTTTTATATAGATGGAGCTGACTACACCCTTGTGATACCACTATTTAAAATGCACAGAGTAATGCCTAGGTAACAACTTTAATTATGGCAATTTACATTATGTTGATATACTTTTTAAATTTACACAATAAAGGATGCTCCTTTTCCAGTTCCATAAAAGACTATCCCAGAAAAAAGTAAAGTCACATATTATCTCTATGTTGTGGACATCCTGGTAAAATATTTTAAATGCATGGACATAAACTAGTTCTGTTTTTGATGTTGAAATTGTATTAAATGAAATAGAAGCTGGGCGACCTGTACTGCTGGTGCAGGTACCGCAGCAGGGGGCTGATTAGGCTGTGGTGGGGCGTAATCCTGAGTGGTGACAGGTATGTACTCCATCAGTTTTTCCACAGCACTTGAGCACTCATTTATAGCCTCTGCCATGCTGCATCCATCAAACTGCATCCTTATCATGCGGCTCTCACCCTGCAGAAATCCACAAACTCAGTCTGTATCTGTCAGTCAAAACTGCGCCAAGAAAAACACAATCTGTGGAAAACAAGCTCGGGTATTTAGACACTTAAATGTAATCTTCAAGCAACAAAAGAACAAGGCAGCCGTCACAGGCAAAAAAAAAACAAGAAACAAAAAAAAAACACCTAATCATTAAAATCTGTTGCTTTGTAAGTATTCCCCTTCAATTTGTTATGATGTTGTGAATGTAATGATCTTGAGCTTGTAAGGGGTTTAAGATATTGCCATGGACGTTGAGATAAATTCTGTGGGATTGAAATGCATCTCACCACTCACCTTCACAATAAATCGAATCATCAGATTATCAGATTTCTGGTGTACTTTAATAGAATCTGAGCCACACAGCAAAGGAATTGTATCCTGAGAAAAGATAAGAGAACAAAGCAGAGGCATAAAACAGTTCGATCATTCTGACATGTTAATATATAAAGAAAAATATACACGAATACAATTTGAAATACTCTTATTTTGTAGCCAAATGCTTGAATTATTTAGAAAACCCAAAGTACACAAAAAGAGCATTACAGTTTAATAAACCTGTTAAAAAAAATTGCTACCAAAAACTGTCTGCAGGGGTCTCTATTTGCTCAATAACCCTAAAGCTTCCGCTCTGAGGCTCTTGTTAAGATTTTTCACAAAAGCAGATAAACACGCTATAAGGAAACATTAGCCTGGTATTACTTAAAAACCCTGTAAACATACATTTGCTTTGACTTAAAAAAAAACAAAACAATGTAGGTTAGTCAATTAAGGTTGACTTAGAACAACTGCACTATATTATGGAGCAAGCGCTCTGTAGTCCTATAATGTCATCATTCTGCATTATGTAAAATCACACATGGCAAGCAATAGGAGAACTATCATCCTCAAATGTCCATGAAAAAGCATCAAGTTTTAAAAAACTGCACTCTG
Organism: Rhamphochromis sp. 'chilingali'; assembly: GCF_963969265.1. NCBI lineage: Eukaryota > Metazoa > Chordata > Actinopteri > Cichliformes > Cichlidae > Rhamphochromis > Rhamphochromis sp. 'chilingali'. Next base: position 32,297,991 of record NC_137933.1, read on the forward strand.
TTATATTAAAGGAAAACTTGAAGAAACTGAAGAAAATACTTTTTCTTAAAATGATAAAAAGCCTTTAGTTCTTTTTAGAATAGTAGTAATAGTATAGAAACATTATTAAGGTAATTTTGAACTTGCATTTAGAAGCTCAGAGTGATATTTGGCTTCATGCATCCAAAACAAGTCAGTCAAATCCCCTCACATTTGGGCAGAAATGTCAAGCTCTTCAACAGAATATTTCATATGGCCTTCATTGAACCCTTTTGTCTGGAAAACAGAATACTTTCTCAGATCTCAAAAAAATCTGCAGAGGAAATTCCACACATTTTCTCTTATTATTATGCTTAAAGTTTATTTAGAATGACATTTATACTACATCGACTATGTTATGTAAACATTTTCATCCTTGTCCATTTTAACTAAAAAAAATTATCAAAACAAAGTATTATACATATATGGAAATGTATGTAGAAATATGTACATATGCTAACCAACCACTTCATTACAGCTTGCCAGTACTGGAATTGGACCCTTTTTTCATGGCCTATTATATTCATTAAGGTGTAAAAAGTGCATATTGGTCCATATTTGGTTGAAAAATCATGGATTTTGTTCCATACTGGCACAATAGCATCACACAGAGTCTGCATATTTGTCAGCTGGACATCCATGATGTTAATCTACTGTTCAACCACATCCCAAAATTCCTCTATTAGATTTAGATCTTGTGATTATGGACTCCATTTGAGTACAGTAAACTCAATGTCATCTTCAAGAAACCAGTTTGAGACTATCTAACCGTTGCAAACATCGTCATGCTGGAAGCAGCCACCAGAGAATATATGTAGGTACACTGTAGGGCTGCCACAAACCATTATTTTGATAGTCGACTAGTCACCGATTATTTTTGCAATTAGTCGACTAATCAGATCATGCATCCATTGGAAGTAAAACGTAACGCTTATTGCACCAGCATGCATCTGCTCTTATATAACTACCATTAGCTTACAGCTTTAAGTGTTTAAGGTATGTGCTAACTAAAAATGAAGACAAGATGATAGTTTATTAAATTTTAATGAAATCTGCAGACTGTTTCGGTGGAGTTTAATAAACTCAGCCGTCTGCTCCTTGCTATCTAAAATATAACAGGACACCGGAGTATATTCTCGAGCATCTCACACTTCTGATAATCAGTTGTCTGCTTGACGATTATTAACCTGAGTAGCAAAAGACGGCGGTGGGTTTGAAAACGATTTGCCGGGAATCCAGTGTTCTTACCGGCTCTAGTGAGCCTTGAACCCCGGCTAGCTATCGAGCTGGTGGGTAACAGACGTCTCCGAAAATGTCGGAGCGCTTTTGAAAATATGTGGTGTCTTGATAAATTGAGCAAATATTTGAAGTTTACACAGCTACATTCTCGCCTGAAAATATGTTAAATGTTTATTGACCCAGAAGATAGATCCATGTTTTCATGTTGTTTTATGCCAAATTATGACCCTCCCATCTAAATATTGTGGAAGAATTCAAGAGTCATCAGACTAGGAAACATTTTTTCGATCTTCTAATGTCCAATTTTGGTGAGTTTGTGTGGACTGTAGCCTCAGTTTCCTGTTCTAAGCTGATGGGAGTGGCAACTAGTGTGGTCTTCTGCTGCTGCTATCTACTTCAAGGTTTATGTGTTGTGTATTCAGAGACACTTTGGAGCACACTTTGGTTGGCATTTATGCCCAGAGAACTGCCACTAACTGGATACTTCCTCTTTTCACACCATTTTCTGCAAGCCTTAGAGATGGTCATATTAGAAAATCCTAGCAGCAGTTTCTTAAATACTAAGTCCAACCCATCTAACACCAAAGTAACTTAAATCTGCTTTCTTCCCCATTCTGATGTATGGCTTGAACTTCAGCAGGTTAATAGACCATTAACTATTGATTGACCATCACAGGCCTAAATGTGATGAGTTGCTACCATGCAATTAGCTGATTAGACATTTGTGTTAACAAGTTGAACATGCTTGCATCCTTGCAATAATTTGGGGGTAGGACAAACAACAAATAAATAAGCTGTGATCTAATACAAACAACTATAATTTCAACAACTGTAAGTGTAATCATTTTTTGATTAACATAATTTGATAAAAAGGTACACCACAATAAACATTAGTTGCTAAACGAGAACTAGCATATTTAAACATGCAAACAACACAATAAACAACACAAGCAGATTACATTTTCTCTCATTTAGTATATTTTAATCTGTGATAAGAAATCTTCCAGATAAAACACTATTTGAACACAACCAAAGTCTTAATTCTTTAGGGGAAAAAATTTAAAGGAAGTCAAAATTCAAACCTTTTTTTTTATTAGACATATCTGATTTTTTAATTATTTTATTTCAACCAATTATGAATCACAACCACAAAATATATGGTGTACCGGGATCTAAAAACTAATGTGTAATCTTTGTTGTATGTTGTGTTCACACAGAGAAATCTATGAGAAAAAAACAGTAACCTACTCTACTTACCAAGCTTTCTTGTCCCTGCAAGACCAGCAAGTGTCCAGATTCCACAATTGTGAGGACAATTTCAGGTTTGTTGTCCTTTGCCTCAAGTACCTGATGAAGAGAAAAATATTGAATTAGTCATTGCTTTTCCTAGAAGTAACTAGATATATGCATTTCTAAAGGATGCTTTTTTTTAAATCAATAACATTGTTATTTTTTACTGATTAAGATAAATAATGTAGCTTATTAATATAACAATGACAGTAATGTTTTTTTGTTTCTGCTACATTTTAAGTCTTGGTTCAACAGCCCAAAGGTATGTGTACCTGATACAATTTCATGAAAATTAAAAATGTTATTAAAAGAGATGCACTACCCAATATGGCTCATGAGTATCTGGAATAGCTTATTATTATTATAAAGTTAGTCAGATAAACTCTTGTAATTCAATGTTCACAACTTGCCTTTTCACTGAATTTTACAATTTGCAATTGCAATCTTGTGTGATCAATGTAAATGCGACTTAGCTCAGTTTAAATAACATGCTTTGACTCAATGTCTCTGAGCTGCCCTATGATATAGATGTACTTTGGTTTCATTCATTGGTGTCATTAAGAAATACACAGCTCTAGCTTGCCATCTAGAGTCTGGTGCAGTTAATGAAAGAAAACAGCACAAGGAATGGAGTTTTTCAAACATGAAAAAACAAAAACAAATGCAGAAACAAAAACAAAAAGATAATTATACAACCAGTAGGTACAACCAGTTAAATACTTTTATACTTTGAATAGAATTATTTTTAAAAATGCAGTAATTATCTAAATAAATAGGCTTTTTCTACCATCAGCTGTTTGTTACTTCATTTTCATGTTTAATACCGAAAGCATAAACAGCCCAAGTACATGCTCTATTTGATTGGGAATCTGGAGAGTCTGGAGTCTGGGTCAATGCCTTGGGCTATTAGTTATGCTCCTTGAGTTCTTCTTCAGCAGCTTTTGGAGTGTGGCAATAGGCACTGCCAGGCTGCAAACAGGAGGGTCTATTGCCAAGAGGGGTTGCTTGGTCTTTCGGTAGGTGGTTCCTGTCAAGTAACATCCATGAATTGCAGCACCCCTTGTTTCCTTGCAGAAACACTGATTTTAATGTTGCAGCTAATATGTCTATATTCCTACAGAGACAACATTAGAGCAAAAAGAAAATTAATGTAAGATATGGTGCAGTTGTAGTGTCTCTGTGCCTCAGCACTGCAAGACGTAACCCAAAGTACCTCCTGCTACTAGATAGCATAATGAAGGTAGTTTTAATGTTGTTTTATGCTGCAACTCATAGAAATTAAGGAAAGGAACTTTGAGTTAAGTTATTGTTCTATTTTTAATCTGTTCCCATAGATCTGATTTTATGTCTTGAAGGACATGTGACTAAGTTTTTATACCACACAATTATATGAATATCAAAACTGAATTTAAATTAGGGAAGAACTAAGTAAACCATCAAACAAAGGTGCTCCCAGTCAGCACATATTCCATCTGCTATAAAGTGGAAAGCCAAATACTGTAAATCATTTTTTTCCCTAGTTCAAAAAAGATCTTTGATGGTCGACTATGTAAAATATGTACAGAGCCCTAAATCAAAGCAGTATATAAAAACTTTTCAAAGTTGCTTTTTCAAATATGTAATCTCATTTATATTCATACAAAACAATAAAAATATATTTATCCATAAATTCATGTTAGTATATACAATGCTGTTAAAAAGTATTTTTTCCCACCTCCAGATATTTATTTACTTAGTGTTTGTCACACTGACATGTTTCAGGTATTCAAAGACATTTTAATATTAGAAAAACATAACCAGAGAAAATGCAAGACATACTTTTTAAATAGTAATTTTATAAATCAGGAAAAACCCTCCAATGTCATTTTTTACGCATTTATGCATCTGAATCAAATCTAAATCTGGATTCTGACAAGCCCACTCCAAAGCCATTCAGTGGTAAACTTGCTGGTGTGTTTCGGACCATTGTCCTGCTGCATAACCCAAGTGCCCTTGAGCTTCAGGGCACAAACTGATGGACCGAGGGGTTTCTGGTAGAAAACAGAATTCATAGTTCCATCAACTAGACGAGCCTTTATGGTCTTTATGGTCCGCAGTGATTTTTTTTTCCACCTTGGAAGCTTATCTACGGTAAGTGAAGCCTGCAGTTCTTTAGATGTTCTTATGGGTTCTTTTCTGACCTGGATGAGTCTTCAGTGCACTCTTGGAGTCATTTTGGTAGCCCAACAATTGTGGATAATGACTCTCACTGTGGTTTGCTAGAGTACCACAACCTTAGAAAACACCACCTGGGTCTGGGTGCAGTTCCCCCTCCAGGGGCAAGGGTACCTAGACCCGGTTCGTAGAGTACGCTTGGGGAGTGTGATTGTGTGTACAGTGTCTCTTTATGTCTGTCTCCACGTTGGTTGAGTGTGGAGTAAGTGCATATGAGAGCATGAGGGTGGGAATAGATGTTTGTATCTGTGTGTGCCTGTATGTCTGTGTCTATATGTCAGGTTGGGTATCAGATGCCACCTCTCTGGGGACATCTCAGGCCCTCCAAGGTTTGGAGGCCTATCTCCCCCCACCACCACTTCCCCTGCCAGTGGCGGACTCCCTCAGACATCGGTGCGTTGGTGGTTCTTTGTGTCTGGGGATGGGCGTCCAGGTACACACCGGCTCACTCCTTGGCGGCCGCTTATCGGGGCCTGGAGCCTGGGGCTCGCTTGGGCCACTTCGGAGGTGGGGTGCCCCCGGCCTCTCGGCCTGGGGCTCGGTCACTCAGGCACAGCTGGCTGCCGGCGGAGCTCATGGGCGCGTCACTGCAACTCCCCCTGGCTTCTGCTCCGCGGCTGCTGAGTGAGCCCTCATCTGGGACTCTCCTCAGCTCTTTCTGGGACAGTGGCGCGGCTGCCCCTCTGTTGGTCTTCCTTGGTCTCTTGTGTTCTGAGGGCCTCTGGATGTCTGGAGTTTTGATCTCCTCCATACCTGCTTCATGCCCTGGAGGACGGGGCTGTGGCCCCCCCACACCCTCTAGCAGATCATTACATGAAGGACCCTTTTAAAAAAACAAGCGCGTCCATGCTCACAGGTGTACACACGGGTGATCACACCCACAAACTACACCCTTTTTGGCTCCTACCTCAAAGCACACTTTTCTGTTGATCTTATGTGCTGCACAATAATGTTTAACATTTAGTATTTACTGTCATATTCCCATATATCATTGTGATGTTGTTTATTCTATTACTCTTGTTCTCTTCTGCTTGTTTTCTTTTTTCTTTCTCAGCAGGTGATTGATATATGCATTTTTTTTCTCTTTTTTTTTCTGCCCGTTCTGTTGGTTTATGTTTTTTGCCCTTCTCCCCCGTCCCTCTTCTCAGCTGTTTCTCTTTCCCTCTTTCTTTCTCCCCTTCTTTCCCCCAGTCAAGTCTGTCCCGTATTCAGTAAGTGAAAATAAAATAAACAATAAAAGGTGAATCAAATGGACCATTACGGCAAGGCTGGGATGGTCAATTTGGTAAAGTAAATCCGTTGGGCATCTTTCTTTGCCTTTAGACAATAATTCTGATGGCAAAAGAGCCAAATGGGACAGGCAAAAAAGAAAAAAAAAAAAAAAGAAAAAGCTTTTTAATACTTTTCAGACTTATGGATGTCAATGATTTTGTTTCTCATTTACTCTGGAGTATCTTTAGATTGTGGCATGATGTGTGGCTTTTTAAGATCTTTCAGCCTGCTTCACTTTTTCAGACAGGTTCTATTTAAGTCTATTTTTTTTTTATTCAGCAAGTCTGACAGTAATCAGACAGTAATCAGACCTGGCTAGTGAAATTGAATTCAGCATAAAAATTAAATCATTATTTAAAAACTGCATTTCCTATTTACTCTGGTTACCTTTGTCTAATACTAAAGTTTGTCAGACTATCTGAAACATGTCCCGCAAATATTAAAAATTAACAATACCCCCCCCCCCCCCCCCAAAAAAAAAAGAAAGAAAGGGGGGGGGGGGGGGGCTTTTTCACAATTTTGTAGGTATTATACTATAGCTTAACTAAGGCTGGCAGATAACTTAAAATGTTCATAGTAAATGGTTGTTATTAGAGATAATTAACACCACTCTGGGGTTTCATCAACAGTTATGGTGCTAAGGGAAAGCTACTCTTTATGAGTCACAAAATTAGACACGTTTCCTTAACTAGGAGGTGGGTTCTAAATAAAAATCCTAATGAACAATATATTAAGTACGTTTTTTTATTCGTGTGTGTATTTGGCCAATACGCTGCACTGACTAAAGTTATTGTCAGGCAGAAAGCTAATACAGCTAGGCTAGCTTAGGAAAGTTTGGCTAGCTAGGGCAAGGTTTTTTAGTAATACGTAAATGAAGGTCAGTTACCTTCCACGGTGTTACACCTGTTTCCTTGGAGCCAGGGATGAAACGCCCATAGCGTTTTAACTTCCAAATACGAGTGGAGATCATTTCCAGCAGCGGAGTAGTTTTGTTTTGATATTTTCTGTCAAACCCAACCAGCTATAGCAGAATCCAGTGCCAGCAGAAGAGCCTGAACGAAACATGGACCGCGCGCGAAAATTAACGTCAGCGTCAACTGAGAGGCTTTTTTTTTTTTTTAAATAGTCAGAGGTGACAGTAACATTAAAGAGACATGACACTCAGTGCTGATTTGGATTACGTTAAAACACTTTGCCCCAAACCTTTGCCCAATACTTGTGTAATGTCAGTATTACAGTGCAATATATACAGTGGTAAGAAAATGTGGGTTTGCAGGGAGCTGTTCTGAAACATGTGACAGTGTATGTTACAAACCCAAGGTTCAGCATCACTTCCTCAGCAGGAAGCTGGCTCATGTCTCCACATGTGACCCAGCAAGTTTGGAACACTTGATGCTGTATGGGTGTACAGTAGGAGTGTGACTCCAGTTTCAGATGCAGGTGGACTGAACTGCTGAAATGTTCCATTATTAATAGTTAAATGTGTGGTTATAATGATAGCTAAATACTAACTATAATGCATTAGTTCAAGTGCTCCAGTATTGTTGAATGCTGGCTCAGTGACATTGTTCACTGGGATAAGAGCTGGCAATATGTCCTACTGGACTACACATTAAGACAACAGTGCATGTAGCAGTTTCTATTTTAATTTTGTTTTCTGTTCTCAGAGCAGAATTTCAAAATGGCCATCCTAGCTTGAAAGTAACTCACAGTTTGTGTCTCTTAGATATATAGATACAGTTGTGTTTAGAAGTTTACAAACACTGATCATAGCCATGTGTGTCATGGTAATTATGGGTGTTTAATGATTCCTTTGAACTGCTCTTTTTCCTGGGAACAATGATTGTACAGCATGCATCTTTAATTACCTTAAAAGACAGGATTTGGTTACACAAGATTTTAGTTTGGATTTTCTCTCATTTACACAGGGTCAAAAGTATATATACAGACTCAAATATCCGCATACACCAGTGACCACACCCAAGCTAAGGTATGATGTGAGACAGAAGATGAAAAACACAGGTAGGGTTAATAAGATTTGTATTATTGCAAATATTGCATTATTTAAAAATATTTAGAGTTTAGAGGCAGCACGGTGGCACGGTGGTTAGCACTGTTGCCGCACAGCAAGAAGGTCCTGAGTTCAATTCCACCATCAGGCCGGGGTCTTTCTGTGTGGAGTTTGCATGTTCTCCCCGTGTTTGCATGGGTTCCCTCCGGGTACTCCGGCTTCCTCCCACCGTCCAAAGACATGCAACTTGTGGGGATAGGTTAATTGGATAATCCAGATTGCCACTAGGTGTGAATGTGTGAGTGAAAGTGAGTGCGAATGGTTGTCTGTCCCTGTGTGTTGGCCCTGCGACAGACTGGCGACCTGTCCAGGGTGTACCCCGCCTCTCGCCCTATGACAGCTGGGATAGGCTCCAGCGCCCCCCGCGACCCTGAAAAGGATAAGCGAATGGATGGATGGATGGATGGATATTTAGAGTTCTAAGTAATGCAGACAGGTTGTGGTAGATTTAAGTTCTGCCCTAGAGTCGGTGTGTAAAGAAGGGGTGCCAAACTCTTAGTTTTGGGCCACAGCCCCATTTGAGCTTAAGTGGGCCGGCTTGAACTTTACCTAATATCTATAAAATAAACACCTACCTACAAACCACCTGATGTGTTTTACCTCTTTCAGCGAGTCAAATCTAATTACAAAAAATTGTGCTGTACTACATCAATGAATCCATCAGCATGAGTTAATGGACTTGCACTCTTAAGAAATCTATCCATCCATTCTCTTCAGGCTGGAGCCTGTCCCAGCTATCATAGAGGAGTGTTGGGGACAGTTGCCAATCTGACACAGAGAGAGAGAGAGAGACAACCATTCACACTTACACCTATAGGCAATTTAGAATAAGTAATTAACCTAACCCAACAAATTACATACAGTTGGACTATTGGAGGAAGCAGGATACTCAAGAGAACCAGCACAAACACATGGAGAACATGCAAACTCCACACAGAAAGGCTCTTGTGCAGTTAAACACAACCTTCTTGCTGTGAAACAACAGTGGTAACCACTGCACTGCCCAGCTTTTAAGAAATAAAACTGTAAAATTTGTAAAGAAAGTGACAACAAACTTGGACTTTGTTCTAATGTTACTTCACAGAAAATCAAAAAGGAAGTCGTTGTTCATCAATAATAATAAAAAGAACTTTTCTGTCATTTAATGGAAATCCTTTTCTTTTATTTAATGGTTTGTGTTTGTCGTCTTTGTCTTTATCAGTCAGGAAGCTGTAAAACTATTTCAGATGAAATGACTCAGATGAAATCATCAGTTCAGTCTTTCATGATGTGATTTATTCTTAAGGACAAAAAGCAGTGAAAAGTCCAGAATTGTACCTGCTCTGTAATTTTCACAGTTTGCAAACCCACCCATTGGGTCGGCGGGAAGTTTGACATCACAGGTGTAGAGGGAAGCGTTTCTTACACACTTTACAAATTGATAATTTATTCTTTTGTTTGCTACAAATTGTATTATTCATCTTTGCATTTTCTTGCATTTTTAGTTAAGTTGGGTAATTAATTTGCAACCCATATAACTCACAGCCATTATTATTCAAAGGACATAATTGTTCCAATATGGATGATTTTTGAAAGTTAAAGTTCTTAAAAATAGTGACCTAGTAAATGGTCTTGTTAATAGAATTGCAGAAAGGCACTGCTTTGTATTAGTGTGTCAATTAGGGGGCTTTCACCAAATGCTGTAGGTATTTGTGGCTAGGATTCATTTCATTTCATTTCATTTATTTATTTATTTTGGGTATTGGAAGTTACATTATGTAAATCCAGCATAGTAAAAGAGATTCCCTAAATTATAATGTGGCTGTTTTGCATTAGCAAATTGCCTTCTATTTTTCAGTGTCTGCAGTTCTGCAATATCCACTAGAATAGTTGATAAAAGTTTTTTGTCTAAATTTGAATATATAACCTTTCTTCAGAAACTGCTGGCATTGATGTTTCTCAGTTTAGACATTGGGGAAGTGACACAAGATAAGATAATTTGTTAATAGTGAAAAAAGGCTTGTTTAATTAATGTTTTAATCATCTACAAAATATTGCTGATAAAATTTGCTTTAGCTTTAAAAGGCTTTTGTAAGGATGCTGCACACAGCTATCCTGGGTTTGTTTAAGCTATTACAGTAACAATGTAGCTTTTGTAAAGCTGTACCGAAGACATGAGCGAAAGATGTCCTTGCAATGAAACTGTCATACTTGTGCTGCAGGCACTGAAAATGAATGAAATGAGACAGAAAAAAGGAAAACACACACAAAACGGAACACAAAAACAAAAGGACATTCATAATGAAGGCACTGATGAAATTAAAGAATCATAAGGCTTCGTTCACAAGACAAAATCCCTTAGACTATTTTTCTTTCTTTATCATCCTAGGCTGAAAATAAAAAGAACAATAAGCACAAAAGGGTGTGACATCCTACGTGTTATAAATACACGGAATTGGAAAAATAATCTTGAATTAGGAGATCACAGATTTGTTTATTTCCATCTGAGAATCCACCCGTATACCAATAATTATATACAAGAGCTTCTTACCAAATTATAGACGAGTCTATTCTAGCTTCGTTTGTATTAGTGTGCGCAAATTACGCAGTAGATCAGACTGATTACAGCGATGGCAAGCAGGGTCCTTGGTCTCTTCCAACAGAAGACAACATCATTTTTTAACAATGGGCATGTTGGCTACCTGTAGCCTTAACTTAAAAGAACGGGAGAACATTTTAAGAATGGAGAGAGCTTTCCCCTTTAAACAAGGTGGGCTGAGCTTATTTGCAGTTCTCGCTCCTATGGCAACCCAATAGATCAGCATCATGAATATTCACAATTCACCAAAACGCACCCTGACTATGGAACAGTGATGTCAGCGGTCCCTGGAATGCTTTACTGTATTTTTGCACGATTGTGTTGCGTTGTTTTATGAAAGCTGACAAGACGTCTTGTGAAAAGAGCATCCTTCGTCGTGCATGACCTTTCTCTGGTCTCTGTATCACCGTCCGTCGGCACGTCTCTCACATGCCACGCTAAGGTGACTTTCAGGCAGTTTTTCCACTTTTGCGCACAATGTCGGAACGGCACAAAGATGTACATCGAGGACGCAGTGGCCAAGCGGACCGCCCAGGCTGTGTGTGAGGACATATGCAAACTGTCAGGTAGTCTGATTATGAAAAAGAATATCCCTCATCTGTTTCAGCAGAGCCACGGCGGTCCGTGTCATGTGTAGCAGGCTTTCAGGGATTCAGATTAGCTCCAGACTGATCGCTCTCACAAACAGATAGGGAGCGCGGGGCTTGTGGCAATAACCAGTACAATACAGGCTAACAATCTGGATTTATTTAATATTTCCTGCGTGTTTCAATGTCATAATGGACAGGTTGCACTCCTCCATGCGTAAAAGGCTCTACAGTTTGCCACAGCACATTGGACAGAAAGCATCTATAATGGGTGAAGGAGAAGACGCAGACAAGGACACCCGGAGGAAGAGCATTAGGATGAAGCCTTTACCGTCACCGTCGCCGACCTCTGGAGGAAGCTGCAAAGGCATCGGCGAGACCAAAAGTGGGGAATCTGTGATCATGGAGACGGACATAGGGAGACCTATGAAGACCAGCTCAAATGGAGATTGTCGGAGATTTCGAGGCAGCCTTTCGTCCATCACAAGTCGACATGTGCACGACTCAGACTCTGCGGAGGAGAGACGCCTCATCACTGAAGGGGATGTTACCCCGAGCGAAGAGAGCCCCCCTGGAGCAATCGGTGACGGGCAGCCGGATCAAGGTGCGCAGGAGGCCAGCAGTGGCGCTGGCGGTGGTGCCCAAAATGATTCTCCAGACCAGCAGTCAGGGTTTATAAAGTTGGATGGCATTGATCAAATTCTGCCGGACGACGAGAGATTATATCAGGCTGGGTTCATACACAGACAGTTAGGAGCAATGCTTCAACCAGGGGTCAACAAGTTCTCCCTGAGGATGTTTGGAAGTGAGAAGGCGGTTGAACGAGAACAAGAGCGGGTTAAATCCGCCGGATTTTGGATAATTCACCCCTACAGTGATTTCAGGTAAATTTAGTCACATCACACTTGCTTATTTCAAAAGGGAAACGGTTCACAAAAACATGATGTTACTGTGACTAGGCCCAGATGTTTTTCATGGTATGTCTCATTTACTGGGGCATTCCTCAGCTCAGAAGCCCATTTTTTTTCCTTTTTGCTAGATTTTCTACTAACCACCTTTCCACCTTACTCTTTCACATTTAAAGACTGTATCTCCAGTCCAAAACATTCACTTTTAAAAAATAGAATTCTTAGAATGAACCAATTTCACAGAGTAAATCAGATTTTTTTTTTTCCGCATTCATTAGTTTTAGTGTATCGATATTGCTACAGAGGCCTGCCGACACATTTAGTTCTTACAGAAAAACCCATCACATGACACAACCCAGTCCCAATTAGGATTAAACCCTTCTTATATAATAAATTCTATATAGTATGAAATATTCATTCTTTTTGGAGGTTTCTTCAGCAGTTAGAGAAAATCTCAGCATGGAGGACATTTTTGCTTAAAATTCATGATTAGGTCTTCATTTAAATAATTTCTAAATTATTGTAATGCACTTTTCTTTGTACTTTAATTTAAAAATAGGGTTATTTTATTTTATTTACAGTTAATGTAAATCATATTTCAAGAGTAGTTTAGAAATGATCATGTTTGATTCCTCCTTCAGTGACAGCAAACATGAATGGAGGGAGACAGCACTCTCTTTCAGGCCTGCAGTTTACTCTGTGGTTTTATTGCCATTTTTTTTTCATTTTTTTTTATTAGCCAAGTATCCCTGATTTATGGCTACACAGAGGCTGTTAACTAACAAGTAAGACTGGCTTCAATAGCCTTTTAAACCAAACTACATTCATGTATACTAAATGATACTGTAGCGTACAGGTGTGTATGTGAGTATTGGGTGGGCTTGGTAATGTGTTCAGTCACACACGTGCGCACACATGTGTGCACGCACACACACACATACATACAATAAAACACCCAGCACGCCCATGCGGGCGGTTTTATCCTTCAAGCTCGGGTCCTCTACCAGAGGCCTGGGAGCTTGAGGGTCCTGCGCAGTATCTTAGCTGTTCCCAGGACTGCGCTCTTCTGGACAGAGATCTCCGATATATATATATATATATATATATATATATATATATATATATATATATTTATTTATTTATTTATTTATTTGCAGGTATACTCTACACTGTTGATGACTTTGTGTAAATCCAAACACACTTAGGACATGCCATCAGGATGATGTGAGATATGTATTAGACAGTTTGCCATTTTTGTTATGCTCCTCCCAGCTGGTTGTGTTTTCTCTGACCCCTCTGCTCTCTTACTCACCATGTTAAATGTCAGGTGAAGGGTGATTTAGTGCTTGGGGAGACTGTCCTGATACTGAAAGGTCAGAGATTTGGCCACTGGTTCTGAAGTGTCTTTGAGCAAGATCCTAAAACAAGATTACAAGTACTTATAAAACAAGTACTTGTTTGACTCTGTCATTGAGATCTGTCAAAATAAACAGATGCACTGAGAGAGAAGTAATTAAAAAAAAAAAAAGAGGTCGCCACCCACTTGTTTGGGCTGTGATGATGGATACTGTATATTATCATAATTAAACATTTTGGTGATCTGAGAACCATTTGCTTGTGCCACGAGCACTCAGCACTATGATTTTGCAATCACTCAACTGTACAATTAAAACCACAGATGTGGCACGCAATCAGGACAGGGAAAAGCTAAGGCTATGCTTTATTTAACTCTGCATGGAGTGTTGCATATTTTGCTGTGACTAACATGAAAAAGACAAAGGACACATTTCATTTCTTTCATTTCATTTTGCTAAATTGTTTAATGGAGTCAATATCAAGAGAACCTTTTGTTTGTTTTTTTAAAACCAGTAGTCACATTTCTCAAAAAGCATTTCAGACCAATTTGGAAGCAATATGGGAAAACATAGCACATTAGGCCAGAAAGTCTGTTGCCACTGAGTCAGAGCTAGTATTTAATTTTTGACAAAGTGAAGCTGAAAGAAGACACATGAATGCCTACAACCTCAAAATCAGGAAAAAGGACAGTGCAAGATGACTGTAATTAAAGTACACAAGGAGATATCTGGGACCTTTTAATGGGCCTGGAGAGGAGAAGGGTCTCTGTGACTAAAAGTTTTATTCCCATGTCTGCATCAAAGCTTTGGCTGTATAAGCTCAAATTAGAGTGTCACAAGGAATCACAGTCATCACTGTAGCGGAATTCAGCAAAATCTCCTCTTGTCAAGTTTTGTATAACACTAAGAAGCAGGGGAGGAGCAATATCCTGCAAGGGAAAAAGGCAGATTAAAAATGGCATCATAATCCAATCTACAGCCTAATTTCCAGATCCAAAGCTGAACAGCCTCCTTCGATTCTGAGCAAGCAACTCACAGTGAGCAGATGCAGTCAGTTTCCCAGAGGGTGACCGAAAAAAATAAGACCGGTTTATCAATGTACCTTTTATATAAGGAAAAATATTAATGTTGTGATGGCTGTAAAATATATGTGGGAGTTTTATAGGTTATTTGAACAATACACATGATTGGTGCTGAGATTATTGCCTTTTATGTTCCAGTTCAGACTGGATTTTTTTTAGATATCCCTTCTGCAAGTTTTTTTCTTGTCTCAATCATGAAAAAGCGATAGAGCTGACACCTATCAATACAGCATGTCCTTGAAATAAAGAGCAATAAAAGTCATAGAATATTATAGACAGGATATTTTGGTGCTTGACTGACAGAACGACATCCCTCTCACAGAATGGCTCTTCTGTCTTCTTCTTATGATGGAAACCAGATGATTATTATTTTCTTACCTGTTTGCATAGAGCCTTTTGAAAAGAGTCTGTCAATGGAACAGCATTGTGGAGACTTCTACACAACTGATGAGGTGCAATATTAGTATGCAACCTTCTGATCAAGAAGAGCCTTTTAATTATCTAGCAATTCAGGGCCCACAGGACACATCTGTTGGAAACTCTTCTACAATTCCCTGGAGAAATCGAAAAGAAGATGTCATGCATTCAAACTTTATTTCTATTATTATTATTAAGCTTTGGAACTTTACCGCCATCGCATCCTCAGAATCAGGTCGGCTGTCCTGCAGTTTCTGTCAATCAGTTAAATCCCTTTGGAACAGTAAGGCAAATCTCTTCTGCAAGGTCCACTTTTGCAACAGCCTTTTATTCCTCATGTGCATTCAGTTGTGTTGTAGACAGCAGGAATAATAAATCTGAACTGACATGTTTTACAACTTTGCTTCTGATATTCTTTTGCAAAGAACATATAAGAGAGAGTAACCACCGTGCATATTAATGCAGAAATAAAGGTAAAGGGAGTCAACTTTTAGGCAATTTACAGCCTAGATAAAATTATACTCGTTGTTGCTGAAGGCATTTGCTGTATCTTACCATTTGCTATTTGTTAACTGGTTTTGGATTCAATGCTTGAGTGAGAATTTATTGCCACCCAATACCTCAAACTGATGACAGTAGAAAATTTCGCATATTATCATCATAGCTACAGTTAAACTGGCAACTAAGAACTCAGTGTACTTGATATGAGTAAAGCTGGTAGCTGTGCTGCCTCTACAGAAACTGTCTTTACACTTTGCAAGATATCAATGGAATAAGTATTTTCATCACTGTTCACTTCATGAATTCAGAGATATTTTTAAACGTTGTGCAGTTTAGCTTTACAGGTCTTATCAAGAATTAGCAGCCTTATCAAGCACTAGCAGCCACTAACAGCTGCTGGCTTTCTGTTGAGGATACAGCATGCTTACTGTACCAGTCTGAGTGCTCACATGCATTTCTGTGTGTACTATGTTTGTGTGTTGAGCGTAAGGGATCTGATTGAATAACAGCATTCTCTATTTCAGTCAGGTTCACTACAGTTAATTTGAGACTACATTTTGCCATTGATTTGTTTGGGTCTCATGGGACCTTCAGCTTTCCATCATTGGATGTATTGAAAAATGAGATGGAGCAACATACAGTACATGATTGGAACAACGATGACTCTCCTCCTTGTGGTGAGCGGGAGTCACACTCTTGGTGCCAGTTGCCTAAGGCCTGCATTTTTGTAGCCCAGTTTAATATGTTTTTGACATTCAGAGAGCAAAGTGTAAGCATAATATGTCACCAACCATTTCTTATTTTCTTATAGTGGTAATCTACATAGAAAGGTGGGGGGAAATGTCTGCTTCAGAAAGCATAGGATAATGACACCATTTCTCTTTCAGTCTCCATTAAATAATTCCTTCTTTAATGTAGTGATGGTAAAACATGGGGATTACAGATGGTTCTGGCTTGGCCTGAAAGTGGGGTAATCAAAATAGGCTTCTGTGCTCAGCCACCAATATTGGGAGCCAAGAGATTATTACAGCACAATTTATTTAATGGAGGGAGCCCAGGGAGGATGTGCGTGGCCGGTGGGTGGAAGGTTGCCTGTCATAGTGGCAGAATGATTGAACGGTGCTGCATGACCTCGCCAGGCACACTTGTGTGGGAGTGTTTAATCAGGACACATGACCACAACTGTGGAAGAATGGCCCTTTTTTTTCGCATTGCATTTTTTCTGCACCTGATATGGCATTTAATTCAGCTTTATGTATTAGTCAGAGTTTAATCTTGGCAAAGTGATGGTATTGTTGTTGAGGTGAGATTATATCGATTGTCTGGACATCACGTGCATTTTGAAAATGGGAAAGCCTGTTGGAAATAGTATTTGCTTAGTACCACATGTGACCCAGCTGGTATGCTTGACGTGGGCCCTTCCTGGTTCACCATCCTTCAATGCAGCATCAGTTTATAATCTCTCCAGGTGGATGCACAAATCTAGCCAGCCAAGGCACACTTTTCTCTTTTAACATTTCAGTGTTGTTTTTCTTGACTTGACAATTGTGATTGTTGTCCTACTGACCAGAGGTAAATACAGTCCCCGACCGCCATATTAAGCGCACCTATTCTACTGGTTGTTAATAGAAATGTTTGGAAAATAATAAACATATGTAGTGTCACTGACCTATAAGTGCATTTTGCTAAAGTTCAAATTAAGCATCAGAATGGGAAAGGAAGGTGATTTAAGTGACTGTGAACAAAGCATGGTTCTTTGTGCCAGATGGGCTGGTCTGAGTACTTCAGAAACTGCAGATCTACTGGGATTTTCCTACATAACCATCTCTAGGGTTTACAGAGAATGGTCTGAAAAAGAGAAAATATCCAGTGTGTGGCATGTCAGAGGAAAATGGCCACACTGCTTTGAGCTGATAAGACAGCAAAAGTGACTCAAATAATCATATGCTATATTCATAAGAACTTCTATATAAGAGCTTCTCTGAATGCACAACACGTTGAATCTTGAAGCAAGTCGGCTATACCAGCAGAAGACCACACTGGGTGACACGCCTCTCTGCTAAAAACAGGACGCCAAGGCTCCAATTTGCACCTGGTCTGATGAGTCTTGATTTCTGCTGCAACATTTAGATGGTAAAATCAAAAATTGGCATAAATAACATGAAAGCGAGGCTACATCTTGCTATGTATTAGCAAGTGGTGGTGGTGTAATACTGTGGGGGATATTTTCTTGGAACACTTTGGGTCCCTTTAACACTTGACCACACAGCCTATCTGAGTGTTGTTGTTGTTGACCATGTCCATCCTTTTGTGAACACGGTGTATCCATCTGAACACGGCTTCCAGCAGGATAATTCATCAGATCACAAAGTTCAAATAGTCTCCACCTAGCATCTTGAATATGACAGTGAGTTCACTTAACTCAGAATGCCTTCACAGTCACCAATTCTCAATACAATAGAGCACCTTTGGGATGTAGTCAAACAGGAGATTGGCATCATGGATGCCAACAAATCTGGAGCAACTGGATGATGCTATCATATCAAGATGGACCAAAATCTCGGAGGAATATTTGACGAATTGAGGAAGTTCTAAAGGCAAAGAAGAGTTCAACCTGGTGCTAGCAAGGGGTAACAAATAAAAACCTAATAAAGTGTCAGGTGAATGTAAAACATTTTTGCTTTTCACCATAGAGAGAATATGTTCTTAAATGGGTGTTTTACACAAGCTTTCCAAATGCCTACCTTCTATGTAACGTATGAATTATGTTCAAGGGGTGAAAGTCAATATTTAGGAAGTGATAGTAACTCTGATGATTTACAGTGACAGTTTACTATAGTCTTCATTATTTTTATCATTCTTTGTTTTGAACGTGGCAGATTGACAGTTATTATTCAAACAGTTGTGCTCATGATGCAATCAGTGCTGTTCAAAAAAGCAGTCACCAAAAAAAAACACATTAGGTACTGTAGGTGTAATCTTCAAAGGAAACCCAACAGGGCATTCTTTACTTTGATTATAGGTAATGCAGTGACACAGCCTTGAAAAATGAAAACTCTAAAAACAAGAAATCACTTGGTTTCTAGCAATCAAGCAGACACAGCACAGTGTATTTTATGGGAAATGTCAGCATGTTTGGAATTGCTAATTAAGACTTCTTGGATTTAAACACTTCCTGTAGGCTATCACTTCTCTCTGATGTCTCCTATTGAGCATTCAGGGACACTTTTTATACAGACCTGAGTAAAATACTGTTTGCAACTGCATTTCTTAGTCTGTGCTTTTCTATTTAAGTGCCATGTGTTTCGGATTCATTAATTTTACAATGCAATGAGGTTTCAAGGGGAAAAGAAAGCCATCCTTTTGTACCCCAAGCTCAATGACTTCCTGGTGTTTTATTTTATCCCTGAAATTACCCAAAGACTTTATTTATCATTTTACATATAATGGCAACTAAAACATGAACAGTGTATTCATGTTGAAGCACCAACCCTCTCATTTCTCCTCACAGAGATTCTGTTATTTGTAGTACATACAGATTGACCTTTTAAGCCCTGCCTGCGTCCCAGGTGGATCCACCCCTCGCCATCCTTCTGAAATTGAATTGAAACAGTCATCAATGCAGTACTCTGGGGGATGGACGCAATAAAAATAATGATTAATAATTTAATCAGAGATGCTAGTCATTAGAGAATCAACTACACAGATAAATTCTGTTAACTTCAGACTTAATTAGTAGAATATGCAAAATAAAACAGTAGGTTTAGGTGGATCAGGAGAATGACCATGTAAAGGTGACAGTTATACCATAATACAACATATTATAGGGACATTCAATACGTTTTATGTCACAGAAGATGAGGGTTTGTGTCTTACAAGATCAAATATCGAGATCACCTGCGATTGGCATTATCCCATTGCTAACATAACTCATTCACTTCAAGTTACCACTATATAGTTGAAGCTTCACAAATGTATAGAAGGCTAAAGTGCTTATGAAACAGTAGAGAGGAAATACTTACCTGGATCAATGTGCTTGGCCTGGCCCTGCCACATGCTGGGTGTCTCAAAGACTTTGACAAATGGCTGGATTATGAGACAGGCACTGGTGAGAGACAGATTGCTCACTCCGCTCTGCTATAGGGTGATTTATCTGCACCATCTCACAGAAGATATCACATCCCCTTTTTCTCCACACCAGTTTTGGCCATAACAAGTTACTCAGTTTTCAATCGCACAGAGGCTCCAGCAAAGTTAGCAGGTATAAAGCTAAGTCCTGACCATGTCTGGCATCTAGAAATTACAGAGCTAAGAAAAAAACAAAAAAACAACAACAAAAAAAGGATAAATCCTGCACATAAGCCTTTGCTTACTCACGCAAACCAGTGAAAATCAGATACAATGTAGCCTCTGAGATTTAGTTTCATTTCATGCTGAGGAGTTTCCAACAGCTTTAAAGCTTTATTGACTTTGGTCTTATTTACCTCTACTTTTTATGTTTCCAGAAACAAGAGCTTTAAAAAATAAAGATAAGGTGATCAATTTGCATCTATATTATGTCCTGAAGACTTGGATGTTTCCTAAAACTGCTCCATTCCCTGGTTAATCTATCTTGTTGGTTGTCCAACTGCTTATTTTCTGTCACTGTTTTTACATCTTATCTCTACTGTGTTTTTTTTTGGGGGGGGGGGGGGGGGTTTCATGCTCCTATCCTCTCACCCTTTGACCTCCGAATGGAGTTAGATACTAATGTTTTTTTGTTTTGATTTTTTGTGCGAGTTTTTCTTACGCCATGTTTGAGTAGCAGCTTGCAAAGTGATGAAAACTTTGGCCCAGCACTGGTGCAATCCTGCAGTAAGGTCATGAAGTAATGGTGTACACAGTGACCAGTTACAGGTATTATAGTCACTCGATTATCGTAGCATCTCATCTGTGGTGAGAGAAAACCCATTGCTCCATCTCTCTCCAAGTCCCACTTCTTTATTGATGTTAGGTTCTTGCTTGTAGTGAAAAGAGGTTTTGAATTCATTTAAGGGGACACTGGCCAATGTTTACTCTGTGTCTGGCTGTCAGGAGACTCCTTTGACATGACATTAAGGACCCTATGGGAGATAACAAGGCATCATGATAAAACACAGACGCAATTAGTGGCAGGATGACAGTCTACAAAGGAGATAGTGGCACATGCTAGTAGGATAAATGCATGCTCATGACACAGCTCATACTCATAGAGTGCTCTCTGTCCTCTCTTTGCCATTTACATCCCTGTCACTCTCTCCATTTTCTCCCATTGAAGGTCTACTTTTTTGTTGACTTTAGACCACCCATGTATAGTTCTTCTTCTTTCAGAGAACAGGTTGCACTTTTTGAGCTTGGGAAGACTCTGATCCCAGTGACACCGAAAGATAGTATAAAAGACAGACTTGGCTAAATCAGAGCAGATGTATGAAATATCTTGACTGAGCATTTTTCTCAGTGGGCTATCTGATTACATCTGGTCAGTTTGCAAAGTGGATCTGGTGATTCTGTGATTTAGTCAGAGCTTTCAAGAGTATACTTTAGAGCTATTGAAACATCACAGCAAATTTAGGCTGGACATATCTCAGTGAGTGGCTCTGGGGCATATTCTTAAATGTCTGGAACTGACACTGCAGCATTTATAAAGTTTCCCTAAGATGCTTAGCCAGGTTAGGGGCTTTGGAATTTGAATGGAGAAGAAGTGAAACGAAACAGGAATTATTGCATTACTGAAGTGTTTAAATTCCTTTTGAGCTATTTACAGAGAATGATCGATATATATGCTGTTTTTGACTGAGGTAACCTACATTATTATAGTGCCTCTTTTAATTATCTCCCAAATAATGCATTGCATACTTTAAGATAATAAACTGAGCAAATGAAATATCTTAACATACCTAAACAGAGTTTGACCTATAAATGAAAAAGTCCGCACCGAGTTTGGGAGCTGATGATTGCTGGTAATGTTGATCAATACAGGGTGCGTTTCCTCATATAAAGCTAATAAATGATATCCAAGTGTTGTGAAGTGCTATTGAAAGTGTTTATCAATTTCTGAGAGCAGGCTATATTCCATTGATTAGAATTTGGGAAGTCGAGGTTACATTTGCCTGTGTCTACTCGTAAAGGGCTATAGTTCTTCTCTTTTAAGAGTTGTTTACTGCAGCAGTTATGACATTGTCTAAAGCATAATCTTTCTTATGTGTGTTCAGTAACAGTCCCAGATAGTTTTAGAGCTGAATGAAAAAAATCACCCCCTGTACCCTTAGCTTGATGTCCCACCAGAAACACTACTAGCAATCTTATTTATGGATCTCTTTTAGTGGCGTAATGCTGACCCCTTTTAGTTGATTTTACTTCTCCTCTACCCTTTGTAGGCATTTAGTAAATCCCTGTTTTCTCTTAGCCTAAGTTTGGGGAGATTTGCTTCTACCTCTGATGGAATCTTCTTAGCATAGGTCTGATAAAACTGCGTACCTCACCTAAATATAGCCTCTTTTAACTGCACAGCCCCAGTGTCAATGATGTGCTTGCAGTATGCCTACTGGCTGTGCTTAGCAAAGACAGCACCGTTATGACAGTTCATTGGAGCGGGTGACAACAAAAAATAGGTTTAACCCTTTTAACCTGATTTTTTTTCTCCTAAACACTTAAATCTTGCTGTGTTTGCCAACTGGCTTGTTTAAGACCAGTGGACTATGCCTTTATGGGCAGTAAACAGGCCTTTTTTGTTGCTGATGTTGTTCTCCTGTTATTTGTGAAAGGCTTTACCATAGATTGCATTTCCCTTTGGCTAAGCATAGCTTATGATTTTTTTCTGTTTCACAAGAGCTTTTCATGCTTAATTTCCATTCACACTCCGTGTTCACTAATTCACAACTGGCAGTGGACTAAGAGAAGCTGTTGCTCTGTCAGTTATCATGTGAGTTTAAGTTTAATATATAACTGTTCTGTTAAGTTGGTCCTATGACATTTAATCACACCTAAAATACAGCTCCCCTGCTATGAAACACCTGCATTTCTTTTGTTCAGGAGAGAAATATATATATTGTTTTTCATTATTTTCAAAACCAGAAAAAAAAAATCTGTCATAGTACACTGCATTACGTTTACATTTACCAAGATTAAAACACATTAAGGACCATAGGATTTAGGGTGATCTATTTCCAGAAATTTATTTGAAGAGTTTTCTATAACTAAGGTCCCAGGTTTCTACAGTTACTCAGAACTGCCATATCAAATATTGGTCCACAAAGGCTTTTTTCATGTTTAAGCGACAGTCATTTTTCTGTATTTCTGGAAAAGGGAGAAGTGAATGAAAGACTTTCAGTGTGTTACAATCTGTAATTAAATCCTTCACACTACACCTCAAATGCTTCCTTTATCAGACGACACTGTAGCACAAACACAATTTATTTTGGTATGTGCCCTACAAAATTATAAATTAAACATTAAGTAAGTGGATAGAAAAAAAAGTGCTCCAATGTCTAGTCTGTAGAAATTGAGAAAAGGTTTTTAGATAGCAAGTCTTGTTTCAGACTAACTATACAGAAATAAGCTTTCCCTCAACAAAATCATGGCAGTAATGAATGTTCAGACTCATGGTCATTTAAATAATAATGTTTTTCATGACCTCCAGAAGGACAATTTTTACAGTCAGAAAAATAGGTTAGAGTGGGTGGTTTGGTGGTTAAGTGGTGAGGATTAGATGATGAACACCGTGATTAAACTCTCCTTCTTACATACATTCAACGCTTCTCACCAACACAGTGATAATCTCTCACCTTAGCCAAGTAATCTTAATGGTTATATGGGTCAACAAACCAGTTTTAATATATATACTGTGGGATTAGTGGGTTTAAACTGCTTAGCTAATGACAGATTAACAGCTTCAGTGAAATAACTCATACTGTATATGAAAACATACAAACTGACATTTCCACATGGAAGAAAAATCTTCATGTTGTCTTACACACCTGAAGTTTGTATTGAAAGAGTGTATAGCTCTGCAGTAATCAGATTGGACTGATATAGGGACTGACATTTAAAGCTAGTTCCTTTTCCAGCACTTGTCTTGTCTTTACTGACCACTCAAAGTGCTTTACAGCACAAGCCACATTCACATTCACAAACTGTAGAGCCATTTATCTATCACACTCACTCTCACTGGAGTAGCTGGGGATCAAAAGCCTTCCGATTCTGACACGACAGTCAATCCGATTGTATGGGATCCATCATTTTCTCAGCATGGTAGCCAGCAGATCAATGTAATCAAAATGTAAACAGGTGCGCAGACGTGCACACATACAAAATTATGAACATTTGCTCCCTGTATATTCAATCCCATACTGTATATACTCCATTTTCGTATCCTAGCCTTGTGCCTCCTCAATTTAGATATAAGCTACTCTGAAAGGTAAGCGTGTGTACTGTAAGGCTGTTTGTGGTGGCTCTCATAGTCCCTTTCAGGTAGCCTGGCTGGCAGGGTGAGGAGAATGAGAAAGGCTTATCGTGTAGTCAGATGCACTCTAAGGGTGACAACATGTTCCTGCTGTCCCTGGTCACCCCACCGGAGAGCATAGTGGTCTGTGACTCTGTCCCTGCAGACAGCAAAATGTCAGGGCTCCCTTCATCGGTACAGTGAACTCTGAGCATCATAACAAGCTAGGTGTGAGCTATCCCACGGCTATATTTTTTAGTTTTTAAAAAAATGCTTTTCTAGACTAATTAATAAAAAATATACATATATGTTTTACACACACCCATCAGACCTGCCTTCCTGTTATTTACATTTTTTGTCATGCAATCTCTGATACTCCTCAGCGGTCATGTAATTGCTCATAAAATGTGATCGCTGGCCACATATTTCCATAATTTGCTATAAACTTATAAGGCACTTTGTCACTGTTTTATTCTTTGTGTTTTACAAAAGACTAATTCATGTAGAACTGATGTAATGGACTCAGATCCAGACATAGAAGTAGTATTTCTTTACTGAATAAAACTTTTAATTTTTTGACATTTAGAATGGATTTCACACCTTGCTAGTTTTACATTTTTGTTTGTGCTTACGTGTCCATAATAGCCGCAGCATCAATCGGGAGCACCTTAACAATCATGTAACAAAATAAAAGCACTGCTA
Organism: Rhamphochromis sp. 'chilingali'; assembly: GCF_963969265.1. Taxonomy (NCBI): domain Eukaryota; kingdom Metazoa; phylum Chordata; class Actinopteri; order Cichliformes; family Cichlidae; genus Rhamphochromis; species Rhamphochromis sp. 'chilingali'. Next base: position 32,322,683 of record NC_137933.1, read on the forward strand.
ACCTAGCAATACTAGCTGACTTCCTTTTGCTTTTATTTTAAAACAGGTGGTATCCCATCACACAGGTGAAAATTCTGATTTTCTGTGCACATACAGATATGAGATTGTTTAATGCCTTTGAAATGTCCGTCTAACATCCCAGGCTCACCCAACTATATTTATAGAACAATGTCTCCTATGTCAGGGTCCTAGTGCATAATAAAACACAGTAAATGGATCCTTGCTATGTTTAGGTGGCCTGACCTCCATTAGAAGGCAGCTACAAGACTGAAAAAGAGAAATCATGAGCATTCATTCATGCATGCATGAACAAACATGCACATAAACATAGTCTATTGATAGAGACACACTGAGATCATGGAGATTTTTACACTGCTCTTTAAAAGTAACTGCTTATCCCAAAATATTGTATTGGGGCAAAATCAATAATTATCAGAGTCAAGATTTGCTTTTTATTTGTATTTTCTTTAATCAATGATTGTATCAATAGTGATAAGTGAGGTTTGATCAGACAGGTGTCAGCAGTACTTGGACAATTATCAAGTCTATATCTCTATAGCTTGCTTTCTCCTTTTCTCTGTAGCTAAAAGATACCCAGTTAAAATTCTGAGTGCATTTACAAAGCGCCTGCTTTGTCTGGTCAAAGTCCATTGTCCATTTGCCTCATATTTAGATTTATTTATTGTGCAGCAATATTTGCTCTTAAATCTGCTTAAGCATGTTATTATTGACATTGTACAGGCAAAGCACCACTCTGGCTGAATCCAGCTTCACAGACTTATTAGTATGGCTATAGACCTTTAGGCTCAGTTTCCCAGACATGGACTAATCTTAGTCCAAGGCCTTAAACATTTTAAACAGAGGTGTTCACTGAATTTATTTGTTAGATGGTACTAATTCAAAAAGTTGTCGTAAATGTTGTTATTATGGCATGAAAACCAGTTTTCATGCATGTTTTACAAACATGGAAAAAAGAAAAAACATTTCCTTTAAGCTTTCATTCATTGATTTTTATTTTTTCCTCAAAATTATAATGTTTGATCAGTTATAATAAAAACAGTCTTGCCTTTGTCGAGGAAATGAACTCAATCTTGAATTTTAAGAAAAATTTGTGTGTCTTGCTGCACCTTCATGACAAATATAAGTAGTAAAATGAAAATTACAAATACTGTAAGACAAAAGGAAAACTTTATTTCATGTAAATAATATTTAAATTGTTTGATATTGGGGAAACATGGCAGTATGAAGCACAAATGCCTTTACCAATGTTTGCATTTCTTCCTTCAAAGTTTTACTTGTCCTTCTGGGTTTCAGTCTTAATGTGAGCACACAGTGGTGGCAGGGTCGGTCTAAATATAACTCCACTTGACAACAATCTGGAAAAGTAGATACCCTTTTACTTTGAAGAATTCCAATTACTGTCACTGTTTCCTCAGTGAATGTGTCTGTGTGCGCAATGCACATAAAACTGAGATGTAGTGTACATATCTGCATGGCGTAGAACTGTCTAAACACATTACAAACCTCATAACTGCTTGTGCTATTTTTGAAGAAACATTTTAACATTTTCACCCAGACTGATGTAAATTCTATCCATAGATGTGTGCATCAGAGATTGTGGGCTCAGACATAACAATGAGAATAAGAAATAGGGATACTATATTGCAAACAGCAGTGATTTCCAATGTTTGCTTTTCTGCTGCATCAATAAAAGTTTTTTGACTTGTGTACAGTTAAAAGGACTCAAACTGCTGCAATGTGAAAGATCAGTGAATATATTACAGGTGTGTAATGACAATATGTGCTTAATCACACATATGTCTCATATTTCTTAGAGAAATTGTTGTTTTAGTTGTAACTGTTTATCAAAAGAAATACAGAAACAAATAACAGGACAAATCTTACATTTTTGATATTGGTATATCTAACTTAACATGATTTGGACAAGGGATGTTTTTTGGATGTGACTGTGTGATTCTGTGGAGCAGCAATTCACTGTAAACACTGGATATATTTACTGAAACATACTGAGAATAAATCATGAAATCTACCGATTTTAGCTCCAACAAAGAAGTCAAACAGCAGTAATTTATTGTTGTAATTTAGCGAGCTTTCAGTAAAAATCTCTATCCTATCTTGTTTATATATGTAGCATCCATTCTTCTTCATTTTTATAGCCTTGCTCTTGGTGTAAGTTTTGTCCAAAGACAAATTTTTATGGCCCAGTTAGAAGTGGGTGGGTAAATCACCAATCACTGCATCAATGCACAATGATTCAATTACTGAGCCAGCAGAGTGCGCAATTTATATCCAAACTCTCTGGTTTGGAAGATTGACGAGGTCACAGTACAGTTTTTAATTAACAGTTAACCTCCGCTGACCTTTGAGGTGTGATTTAGAGGCATGCCTACACACATGTTTTCATATCAGGCCCCCTTTTTGTCATGGATACATATTGGCTACGTTCATAAGTGCAGAGTTTATTAAACCATTATTACACCATGTTCATGTAAGCTTGCTAAACACTACATACATAGTAATAAAAGCTTAAAATAGGTCAGTGATGAGAGAGAAGGAAAGGCAGGGACTCTGACAGGTAAAGGGAACTGGGTGATGTTAAATGCTGTCAGTGTGTATGCCCCACAGGTTTAATATCAGAAAGAGGAATTCTAATAAGTAAGTTGGATGAAGCAGTTGAGTGTTCCAAAGGGAGAGAGAATGGTGATTGGACCATTCAGTTTCCTTTCACATGTAGGTTAAGGAAACAGAGGTGAGGAGATGCTGGCTGTTTGTGAACAGTTAGTGAATCAGAAAGTGCAGAGGTTTAAGGGGAGTGACGGAGAAGTATGTATGGTTGTTATAGGACAGGTATCAGGGCAATAGAGGAGATCCAAGACGTAGAGATATATTGATAGTGGATACACTGAACAATAAATATGGAATGAAATATGGAGCTGCCAGATGGAAGAAAAAGAGGCCACACATTCCTTTTCTTAAAGTTTTATCTAACACAGAACAAATGTTGGTCTCCTCAGTTCATCAAACATGCATATTTTATTTGACTATGCCGTTTGCTGTATATGTATATGTCAGCCCACTTTAATACTCACACTATAAGTTAAAAGAAAATGACACTATCGATATGTACAAAATGTTGTCGTCTTTTATTTTGTTTGCAGGCAGTTAAATTGTGCAGTTTATAGAACATTCACTCTGTGAAAGACAAACACAACAAAGTTACCTCATATTTTTATATTCTGACTTTGTTATTCATTATATTTCTGCATTTCTCCATGTCTCTCACCAACAAGGTTTTACTGGGATTTGACCATGCTGCTGCTGATGGTTGGAAACCTCATCATCATCCCTGTGGGCATCACCTTTTTCAAGGATGAGCACACCCCCCCGTGGATTGTGTTCAACGTTGTCTCCGACACCTTCTTCCTCATGGACCTGGTTCTTAATTTCAGGACGGGTATCGTCAAGGAAGATAACACAGAAATCATCTTAGATCCGCAACAGATCAAGATCAAGTACTTGCGGAGCTGGTTTGTGGTCGACTTCATATCCTCCATCCCCGTAGACTACATCTTCCTCATTGTGGAGACGCGCATTGACTCGGATTTCTACAAGACGGCACGCGCCTTACGCATTGTCCGTTTTACCAAGATACTAAGCTTGCTGCGCCTCCTGCGCCTCTCTAGACTCATTCGCTACATCCACCAGTGGGAGGAGGTAAGAAATCATTTTCAGGCTGTTAAACTGTATGTGAACAGGTCTGAAGAAAGTTTAGTTTATAATGTGTATCTTGTGAACTGCTTTATATTGTTACTGAGAAAACAGTATTCTTCATGGAGTAAAATTTTTTTAGCATACTACATCATTTGCAGTGATCATCATACAAGCATATTAGTTCATGAAGATAGGGAAATGAATCCCTGTCTGTTTAACTAAGTCCGATTGCAATTCAGATTCTATTTCTGTCCTGGGGAGCTACTGCAAAGATGTTTGCTTCCCCTTTTCTTTCAGGAAAGAAATATGGATGGGTGCTGCGTCTGATTGCATCCACCCTTGAAAAGAGAAAAGAGACTCTTTGCTGTGTACCAGTCACCAATAAGTTGATGAAGGCAGGATGTTGATTAGCATTTTCCCACTGTGTGCCCGTCCTAGCAGTGGAACCCCAGAGTCCAAAGAGGCAGTGCTGCAGTACAAGCATGATTATGATTGTGGCAATAATTAGAAAAGTTCCAATTACTCTCACTGGATGAATCTTCTTGTTTAGTCTCATAGGTAAAAGGTGCAAAGTGAAGCATCAGAATCTCAGCATGGAGTCAACAGGAAGACACTCTATGCTGCTGCTCTGCATCATTGAGGAATTAGCCATGCAAAGGAATATTTCAGCTACAAGTCAGACCGTGAAATTCTAGGAACAACAACACTTAACAGATGTGTCGTCTAAATGAAATTATCTCCACAGTACTGAAGTGTGTCTCTTTGTTTAGTTTGGGGAAATTACTTTTGTGTCCAGGTACTTTCCACTTGATCAAAGAATTATTATTATTTATTTATTTTTTTAATTTAAAGTAAAGAAAAGTTGATAAGGCATTTTCACTGATTTAAACTCTAAATTTAGCTTGTTATGTTTAGGTTTTAAAAGTACAATTGCTGTGAGAAGTTTACATCTACTCATCATCTGCATCATTGTCATGGTAATTTAATTAAGTTGTTAATTAAATTAAGTCGTTTAATGGTTTCTTTGAACTATTCTTTATCCAGGATGGAATGAGTGTACAGCATGTATCTTTAATAACAAGAATCACAAGTTTGAATTTATTTTGGATCTTTTAAATATTTTGCTGTTACCACGACAACCATGCCCGTGATGAATATATATACGCAAGTTACTGGGAACATTCTTTTTACATATACATAAAAATTAATGCCAAAACTTTAAAATTATTAAAATAAATCTGCTCGAGAAAAGTTAATAAAAGAACATCTTATCTTTAAGAGTTTGAATAAAAGGGAAATCCCAGCATAGTGTTTTAGTTAGGGCTACAGCGTGCCATCGGAGCAGCTTGGCAAGTTGTGGCGTCACTTCTCCAAGTTTCTAGAGCTGGAGGAAATACTGTAGCTTGTGATTACTATAATTTTCATATTCATCAAAACATTCAGCAACCGCTTGTGCTCTATGTATGGGACCAACTCCACTAGTACTCTGTTTAGCTCGAATTCATTCAGAAATATCTGCATTTGGGCTTCAATATAAATCAATAAACAACAACAACGAGAATAATAATCATAATCAACTAACTAGTGAACTAACTAGTAAATCAAAGAATGTTTCAGAAATCACCTTCTTATCCAAGATAAAATCTTGAGATCATAATTTTTATTTTTGTTTATCGCTTTTTGTTTTATTGTGCATCTTTTTTTCATATTCAACTTTATCCAATACAATATTACAAATAAACACTATTAGCTTATTTGCATAGATTGTAAAATTCACCACTGGAGTGTTACTTGTTGGGTATGTTCAGCTGACTGTGTAGCAATTGGAAACGCTGAAAATGCTCACATCAATCTATATCCAGACCTTTCACCATGAATTGGGAAGTTCCTGGTTTTCAAATATTTAGCTGGATAGAACAGCTGGATAGAACAGTGTATATAAGTGTGATGACATTAATCATGCAGAGCCTCTGTGATGCCATTTCAAAGGGAGGAAAAGTTCAAATAAATCACTGGGGGAGGATTCCTTTGTCACCCTGTGTCTCTATGCATGCCTACTGCTGTGCTTCTGAACTTAAAATGAAGGCAGGAATACATGTATTACAAGCTAACCTTGATTTGAATAGCTCGGACAGTGGGCTGTTACATGTTCAGCCTATGCAATGAGATAACAGAGAAAACATGGGGTAAGAAAGGGAGGGAAGAGGGAAAAGAATAAGGAATAAAGGAGGATTGAATAAAACATCCTTCTACCTGCAGAACTTGCTTTTAGCCATGGGCCACTGATGTAATGCACCACAATCTCAATCTAGGAATTTTGCATTACTGGAAGTATTGGAAAACAGACTAATGGGAGAAAAAATATCCATAATGATGTGAATGGGAAAAACTTACAAGGACACTGCAAGTTACTGATGACTGCAGAATCTAAAACCATTGAAACAATACAACAACAAAAGGGGGCATTACACTCACAGAGCCAGTTGCCATTTAGATTTTCTGTTCCTGTGTAGGTGGTGTATGTGTGCGGATATTGTGTGTGAGCGTTTGCTGATGAATGCTAGTTAGGCAGACAGAGTGAAAGGCCAGCTTTGCCTCAGCGCCAGAGTACTCCAGATGAAATCTCACTGAAATGTCATCTGTCACTGCAGAATAACTTGTCGCCGAGATCTCACCACCCAACTGACTTTTTGACTTTTCCTATTGGCAGCTACATTCCAAACAAGGTGTATGTATTTTATCACCATTTGAATATTTTGGTAAACATCGCACTGACCTTATTCCCCCTTTGTCTATTTACCTACATATTGAACTTTGAAAGACTATAAAAGTGGAAAGAAGCACACTCAAACACTAACAAAACAACCACAAAAAAGGTAATATTTGTCCTTGTTTACAGAATCGAGGCAGAATCCTTTTGATCCATGAAAATGTGCAATTTTTGCCAATAAGTGCAATAAATGCAATTCAGCATTGTTCGGCACTCTAAATGTGGCACGATGAGATGTGTAGTAACATAGCAGAAGCTGCAGACCTGTGATGCCCCAATGTCCTCCGAAAGGCAAAGCTGATTTATTTCACTCATATTTCACAAGTGTCTGCAAGCTAGAAATAGTTCCGCACAAATTCATTTGGTTTGTTATTGTTTGAGTTTCATTTCCTCTTCTGTAAGAAGTCACGCAGAGGACATTTCTTCTGGGAAGTGCTGGATACAGCTCAGTGAACTCTACTGCATGGTTTACTGCCTTGAAGAGTGATACTGTGGGGAACAAGTTTTTAAAATTAGAATCTTTTTTCCATGTACTGAATTGCAGTGGATGATGCTTTTTTAGGAATCAGAAGAAGACAAAGGAATATAATCATACCAAAGGACATAAACAGAGGTATGGTTCAGGGTGCAGCAAAATTTTTTTTTTTAAGTGTATTAAAAGTAAGGTGTTTTTAAGACATAAAAAATAAATGGATAAAATCTTATTCCCAGAGCTATCAGATTACTTCCAGACAAATTGCATAAAGGGACTAACTTAACTAAGTCATTTATTGCTTCACATCACCCCTTTAGAAAAACCGATTTGCTTTATTGTGACCTACACATTCTCAGCAATAGAATAAACGTCATAAGTTTGTTTCATAATCCTTTGGGGACAGTTAACTATATATGGCTCAATATCATTTGTCACAGAATCATCATTTTATAGGTGACATGGTTTCAACTCAGAGATTTAAAGAGACCAAATCTAACTGACGGTTCTTATGTGGGAAAAAATGTAATTTGTAAAGTCATCTTAGCTTTGGTTTAATTAAATTCTTGACAATTCAGGGAAATAGTTCTAACTTGCACATTCATGCATGCATGTGCAAATACATATTTGGTTTAGTATGGTGCAGTCAGTATACATAATCTGTCTATTGTGAACTCCTAAACTACCCCACATAGAGAGAGAAAAGGCTTTGCTTTAGGCTTCTTTGTTTGTTTTAGTTGATTTTATTTTTAAAGGGATTTAAATTATTTGTCAATAAGTCACATTATATATATAAGTAATAAACCATGGATCGATATAATAGTGACAATAAACCATGACTGTGTGAAATGATGTATTTCACACAGTTGCTGGTTTGTATGTAGATTTTCCTGTTGTTCTTTGAAATAATGTGAAATACATGCTTTGCACTCATCAATGGAATAATTAAACTGTGAAGGAACCTGCTATACTAATTTCCTCCATTATTGTGGTCGTATTCCTGGAACATTTATGTTGCATGGTTGTGCAAAACTTCATCCACTGTCCTGAAAAAGCCATTTAAACTATTTGTCCATCACCGTAAGCCCACTTTCATCTGATTGGCTGCCCATCATCTTCTTCAGAATTCTGCAGCATGATTACTAACAGGGACTAGATAGAAAGAGCATATTTCTTGTAAATTAGCTGCGCTTCATTGCTTCCCTGTTAAATCCAGAATCCAATTTAAAATTATTCTTTTCACATAAAAGATCTTGAATAATGAGGCCCGATCTGATGTTAAAGATCTCACAGTACCCCAGTAGAGCGCTTCGCTCTCGGACTACAGGCTTACTTGTGGTTTAAAGGGTATTAAAAAGTAGAATGGGAGGCAGAGCCTTCAGTTTTCAGCCCCCTCTTCTCTGTAACCAGTTCCCAGTTTGTATTTTTTTTCTCTTTGGAAATGCTTGTAGTTAGGGCTGGATCAGGTGACCCTGAGTCTTTTCAGTGGTGTTCATGCACCACTTTGCATTTAAGCAATAGTTGTTATTATCAGTTATTAAACTCTCTCTCCTCATCCCCAACGGGTCTTTTTCCTTCTCAGTGCCAACAAACGCTTGCTCACAGGATGCTGTCTGATTCTGTATTATTACACTTTCATCATACTGTAAAGGTGATATTACAATTACCATGTTGACAGAATACATTTTACAAACAAAAAGGTGGCTACATGCCGGTGTTCAATATTCAATACAGTATGCAGATATTCATCAGACTTACACAGACACAGACAGAGCAGAGTGTCATTATTCGTCTCTCCTGTCCTCATCTGGTCAGCTTCCTCTCGTCACTTTTCATTGGGATAAAAATAAGACTGTGACCGGATATTCTCTTCATTGGAGTTGTCTCCTGTTGACGAACCACTGACTTGGATGAGATTAGTCATCCTGTTAAATCAGATTCAAGGCAGCGCACTAATGATAAAGCTCCACGGGCTTCCTCTCACGATGCCTGATGACTACAGCAAAACCGTTTCAATAGGGCAACCCAGCAAATGTTGCTTTCAGTGTGGATCAAGATACAATTGTTTGTCAAAGAGGGTTTTTTTAATTGATCATTTATTTATTTATTTAGTCATCCGAGTGGAAAGCAAAAAATAATTTAAAGTAATAGAGTGTGGGAAGTGAAGTTTATCAGTTGCATCAAATGCAAGATAAATTGTTGGTATATGGTAGAGCTTCAAATCAAATCAAATCAAATCACTTTTTATTGTCACATCACATGTGCAGGCACACTGGCACAGCACATGCGAGTGAAATTCTTGTGTGCGAGCCCCGCAAGCAACAGAGATGTGCAAACACAACAACACAAACGAGCAAAATACAAGAATGGCCAACCTGAAACTAATAAATATATGTACAATATATAATAGTGTATGCATTTCTGGATGTGTATACTAAATATTTTCCTACGTGTGTGTGTGTGTGTGTGTGTGTGTGTGTGTGTGTGTGTGTGTGTGTGTGTGTGTGTATACACATTTTTACAAATTAAATAGTAAAAAAATAAAATAAAATAATAATAATAATAATAATAATAAAATATATAAAATATACAGAGTTGAATATGTGCAAAACAAGTGGCATTTATATACAGTGTGGAGTGCATAATGTTGAAGTTCCAGTAGTGAAGCTGAGGTGTCTATGACGTGTTCAGCAGTCTGATGGCCTGATGGAAAAAGCTGTCTCTCAGTCTGCTGGTACGGGACCGGATGCTGTAGAACCTCCTTCCTGATGGAAGCAGTCTGAACAGTTTATGGCTGGGGTGACTGGAGTCCTTGATGATCCTCCCCGCTTTCCTCAGGCACCGCTTCCTGTAGATGTCTTGGAGGGAGGGAAGCTCACCTCCAATTATCCGTTCAGAGCACCGCACTACTCGCTGGAGAGCTTTGCAGTTGTAGGCGGTGCTGTTGCCATACCAGGTGGTGATGCATCCAGTGAGGATGCTCTCAATGGCACAGTGATAGAAGGTCCTGAGGATGCGGGGGCTCATGCCGAATCTTTTCAGTCTCCTGAGAAAGAAGAGGCGCTGCTGGGCCTTCTTCACTGTTTTGTTTGTGTGTACTGACCACGTAAGATCCTCAGCCAGGTGTACGCCAAGGAACCGGAAGCTGCTCACTCTCTCCACAGCAGCGCCGTTGATGGTGATGGGGGTGTGTACTTCTCTGCACCTCCGGAAGTCCACTATCAACTCCTTTGTCTTTGCGACGTTGAGGGTGAGATGGTTGTCTTGACACCAGTGGGTCAGGGCGCTGACCTCCTCCCTGTAGGCCGTCTCATCACCGTTGGTGATAAGACCCACCACTGTAGTGTCGTCCGCAAACTTCACAATGATGTTGGAGCTGTTAGTGGCTGTGCAGTCGTAGGTGTAGAGTGAGTACAGGAGAGGGCTCAGTACACACCCCTGTGGAGCACCAGTGTTCAGTGTGATGGGGGATGAGGTGATGCTGCCCAGTCTGACCACCTGGCGTCTGTCAGACAGGAAGCTAAGGATCCAGCTGCAGAGGGAGCTGCTCAGTCCTAGATCCTGCAGTTTCCTGTCCAGCTTCGAGGGAACGATGGTATTGAATGCTGAGCTGTAATCTACAAACAGCATCCTCATCCTTCAGCTTTGCTAAATGTGTAGGTTTGTGTGAAATGTGTGTGTGTGTGTGTGTGTGTGTGTGTGTGTGTGTGTGTGTGTGTGTGTGTGTGTGTGTCTATTTAGAGAGAGAGAGAAAGAGGGACCGACTTTTTAAAAAAGGTCAAAAAGTGTCAGAAATTGAGTTTCTTTTACTATTTACTGCTTGGATTATTAAGATTTACAGCCCTGTGGTGGCTTTGTGCTGCAGTTTCCAAGAAACAAAGCAATACGTCAGGCATTGTGATGGAAGTCAGTTGTGTGGCTTTCCCATGGGTCTGGTGATGGAACGAAGCACCTTTCATTTCCACTCAGTAGATCTATACAAAAATATTTAAATAAGTGAAATCAACTAATCAGCTCCCTGCTCACTGACCCATTACCTTAGCCAAGGACTGGTCTTTCAGAGATAAGAAAAGCAGGAAGAATAGATTTAATGGGCTATTATTGAGTGCACAATGAGGCTTGCCAGCAACAGTGACAGGTCCTCAACACTCTGAATGAGTCTTTTGCGATATGAATACCCACAGTGGGTTTGCTTAAAAAACTATTACAGTGAAATGTGTAATTCAGCGCAAACCCAAAGGCGCACCTTGGTACAGAGCATAGTCAGGGTGTTTTTTGTGATCTGAGCCCTCCAGGCCTGTTTAGACAGATGATGGAAGGGTGTTCCCTGTGGTCCACTACCAGGCCTACTTTGCATTCTCCTCATGCTCTTTGTCCACCATGACAGTATGCATGAGCATGACATTTTGGTCGAGGCATTTACAGTGAGAAATCTAACCCCTGCCCACAGCCTGTTCCCCCGAATCTGCCATCATGCTGGATGATTAAAAATAATACAGGAGTGCAGGGGTTGATCTAGTTCATAAACTGTGCTACTGTTAACATCCAGTAGGCTACTTGGACACAATTAGAACAATTTGCAGGGACAAGACAGATTGCACTAAAACAGTGTGTTTTCACCAAATATCTGCTATCTATAGAGCATTTTTTTTATGTGTAGCTAAAACTGTGTGCCTTTCAATTGGTCTATGGCAGGGCTGCCCAATCCCAGTCCTCGAGAGCTACTATCCTGCAGCTTTTAGATGCATCCCTACTCCAACACAGCTGAATCAAATGGTTTGATTACCTCTTCAGCATGCCATCGTGTTTGGCAAAGGCCTGATAACAAGCCATTCATTTGATTCGGGTGTGTGGGAACAAGGATGCATCTAAAAGCTGCAGGACGGTAGCTCTCGAGGACCGGGATTGGGCACCCCTGGTCTATGGCATACAAGGCATGTTTTTCTGATGCCATGTCTGCAACATGGCTTCCGAAAAACAATATGAGTGAAGGATTGTGTTTTTTCTCGTGTGTCAAGATACAATCATGCCAAACATTCATCATCATTAGCAGTATGAGCAGCGAACAACAGATGCTTCAGTATAGTGCTACAATGACTGTGTCTGGACAGCTACCATCAGCACCATGGGACAAATGCATCTATTCTCTCACCTGGATCACACTCCTCTCACTCCATCTGTTTGAGATGACTCTGCAGCTGCCTTCATTTTCTCCCTGCCTGTCTGGGCCTGATGCTGTTTGTGACTGTAGTGCCATATTTGATCCTTGTGTTTATTACTTGTTATATTTGTACGTATACAAGCATATGTGCTCAGTAAATAAGTGCCATTTTCTGTAGCGATAAAATGTGCTGATAGTTTGTACTTGACAGTGGTGGTCTTCAGCAGGATTATAGATTTCAGCAATCAAAAAAAATAATTGGTTATAATTGACTAACGGTGTTAGTATTGTTTCTATTGTGAGTATTTAACTTGTTCATTTTGTGCCTTGAAACACTGGCTTTGGTTAAAGTGGCTTTTCCCAGACAATTACAGCCTCCATTTCAGAGTACTTACAACCTTTTATACCAAGATCTAGATGAATAGTCAATTATATCTGGCTGCAGGGTGGACATTAATTCCTGATAAAGGATACCTTCTAAGTAGTTCCAGTGAAACGATGTTTTTATCATTCTAAATCAATTTACTTACATAGCCTGTATCGAAAGTAGTTAACCAAAGAAACCACGGAGTACTGAAAGCCTCTGTTTACAATTTATTGCAACACATTAAGCTAACTACTAATTAAATACGAAAAATGAGTGGCTTCGTCATTTCTATTAACCTTTCTGGGGAATATGACAAATTTGATGAATGGGATGGATGCAGCTGAAGAAAAAGAAATTGAATAAATGACACTGTACACTGAGAGATTCTAAAAACTAATGTTCTTAAAGTTTGAAACTACACCACTAATGCTTTGAATGCTCCCCGCAGGGGCCTTAAGCTGTTGTTCAATCTACCAAAGCAGCAGGAGTATAAACAACGAAAGCTTAAACAGTCTGGCGGCCATTGTTAACTGTCATTTAACTGAATTCATGACTACCAGCCTCGACTATTCTCATAACTCTGATTGGACCTTGAACTCAGTGTTTCATGATATGCCACTTAATCTAGTAAGAAAATACTGTTCCACATTCAACTCTGTTTGACAGCTTTACATGCAGGGGAACTGGTAGCTCACCATAGCATTTTTTTTATGCTCCAGAGGATGTCAGCCTGATGCGTAATCCACCGACTACTAATCGTGAGGACCCAAATGACTCACACACTGAAAAATGAAGGCTTCTTACAATGGCAAGGCCCAAGGACCCTCAATGTCTAGTTGCAAGTTTTAGGAATTATAATTCAAAATGTTCATTAGACCTTAGAGCACTTTACCTCAACCCAGGGAGTACTATGCAGTCCTAGGCTATGCTGGACTTGTAGCTATATTTCAGTTGCTGTGTGTATTTGTTTTGTTGGATGAAAAATGATTCAGTTTTGTATTTTTGTTGATACTATTTAGACTTTTTGGAATTCAGTAATAGTAGTTATGTTTGGAGGAAGGGAAATTGTGAGGATGACCCAAAGATCACCATCCTCATAGTCGGTATGGAAGTGGAAAGATTATTCTTAGGTGATGCTTTTCTGGTACAGGACAACTTCATCACATTGAGAGGCCAGTGGACCGAACCGTGTACTGTAAAATCTTGGATGACAAACTTCTTCTCTTAACTAGCTACAAGAAACATCTTACAGCTGTCCTTTGCAACAAGGGTTTATCCACCAAGTCATATTTTGCTTGAGTATCACATACTTTTTTCACCCAATGACATGTTGTGGATTTTTGGTTGATATCCTGTGTCTCCAAAATGAAACTACCACTAAAATTAGAGAGTGTTTATATCTTTATAAGTGAGCAAACTTACTAAATCAGCAGGGGCTCAAATAATTGTTTCACCCACTGTACCTGCCATATTGATGAGTGCCTGTAGCACCAGCTGTTGGGCCATGCAGTACTATCTTTCTAATTTGCAAATCTTATCTCACTGTCAGGAAACCTACATTTTTATTTATTTATTTATTTATTTGGGGGGGGGAGGGGGGGGGGTGTTGTCAGTTCATTTTCCTGTATTTTTGAAGGTGTTCAGGTTGACCTTCTATAGGTTATGTATTGCATTAGCTAAAAAAAAATACAAAAAAATATGAATTTAGAGTATTCTAATGAGGATTGTGAAAACTGAAAAAAAGAATGGGATGAAACTGTTGGGTTGTATTTTTTTGCCCTAATCAATCAAAGCACTCTTGCTTATGCAGATGATGCTGATGCTAATGGTGCCAGGCTCACTCTGTGTTCCTATCAATTAAAAGGAAGTGGTCAGCAATTCATCATCCTCCATGTAACATGCCATGTTGTGTAATGCTCTGTATGCAGAGTGTGTGCGTGCAGATTTGTGTTTGCTTTAAATCCTGAAAATGTACATGATTTATTTTGTACAATTACGCAAAACACAGAGTAGACTTGCTTAACTATGTGCTGTTTTAATCTAGAAAAACCATTAGAAGTAAAGAGAGGATATATACACAGACCTCCCTCTCGCGCCTGAGAATAATGATTTTTTTAACCACCTTCTAACAGAACCAATCTTGGGAATAATTTTTGTCATAACTGGAAAGTCTATTCCGTGCTTGGCAGGGGTATATTTGAATTGATTACAGCTGTGGAGGGAGATAGGGGAATCACCTTCCTCCACTGACAGTACAGTTTGGGTTACAAACCGGAGATTTGCATTGCATTATCCGTCACAGTTTCCATAGGCTTTATTCTGTTAAAGTGCCAGGGGTCTTTTGAGGACATATCTACAGTAGGAAAGTAGCAGGAGTTATTGTTGAACAGTAATAAGTCATTCAGGCTGTGGCACAAGATACTGAAGGGAATCTGTCATGCTTTAGAAACATGCTGACATTGCTGAGTTTGATAGTATTCAGTATATTGACAGGTTCAAGGACAGCCTGTATAATAATAAGAGATTTGTCCCAAGAGGAAGTGGTATTGTGCACCAATTTAGATGCTTGCAGTAACAGCTGCTTATCAAGGTTATAATGATGCATTTACATGTAGTTTTTAAAGGGAACACCATAAAAATGTGGCATTATTGGTCATCAGAATTGGGGACTTAGAAGAGGTAGAAATGTGTTGAGGCTTGGATAACCTGAGGGCAACACAAACTATACATAGAGAACTGGCTGTACTGTATATTTTCAATGTAAAATTATGAAAATGATTACATTGTAAATGTTATGTCTCTATAGTATTTCAGTTCAACTTCAGTACAGTTCAAATATGGTGGAAAATCTTTCATATGACAATCTAGTTTCCCTTCATTCTAAATATCTGCTACTATAGTGTATCTTTTTTTCCAAAATGTGTCATTTGACCAAAATGTGCTTTTCTTTCACAATTACTCTGAAGGTAAAGAAGCCTGATCATATCAGACATGACAATTCTAGTCTAAGTCTAAGCAGTTCATATGCTTGTAAGCTTCATATCTCTGTCAGTCCTTCATGTCCTAGGAATAGCATGCTCCGTGTTTGAATTTGCATATGACTTTGCGAGTTTTTATAGATTTAAAAGCATCCTGTGTTTTATGAATCATCCTTTTCCTGTCTGGAATACCATTTCACAAATGAAAAATATATCAGACTCAATGCAGAAGATGGAAAGGGCTCCTCATGATTTATTCATTCACACAGAGTGAATTTAACACTTTTAATGTTACGGAAAGCCATTACAGCTCCAGCAGGAAATTTGACATCACACAACACAGCATATTAACTAACGTAACTTATTTATGGCTGTCAGCAACCTTTAACACCGAAAGAGCCATTTGGACCCGGTTTCCATGCAAAAGAAAACACTGGGAGCCGCAAATACTTTTTGACATCTAAAATGAAGATAACACTGTATATATTGTTTTTTACCTTTATGCTTTTTGTGAACAACTAAGGTGTGTTGCTTATGAAATCCATGAAGTGCTACAGAGAAAGTTACATTTTATTTATGTAATTAACACATTTTGAACTCTTAAAGAAATATAACAAAAGGAAAGACACCCAGCTGAACTAAAATGATCCATGTAGCAAACAAAAACAGTTGTGAGCCGCCACCCTTATATCGCCTTTGGGCTTTTGGAGCCTTGACCTGACTTTTAAAAAATAATTGGAAAAAAAGCACTATGCTGCTAAAAAAGGGAAAAATAGATATTTGCAAAATTCTGTCTAAATATGTATTTTACCAGGTTAAGGTGAGTGGCGGGGCGTGGTCTGCAGCGCTGCTGCAGGGGAGGCGAACGCACCTGAGCGGCACCCGCAATCACGCCTCGCCGCCTTGCCGCCTGTGCTATCTGTGCTGTTGTGTTGGTGTGTGTCGGGCTGTGAGCTGAAAAGCTACAGCCGGCTGTGTGCGTACAACAACCGTGTGTGAAACGTGGTCAATAAAGAGAATCTGAAAAGCATGTTCATGCAAACATCGTCGGGTCTGCCGTGATGTTTACAATGGGACTTCTGCTCCTGAACCTCTGCGCATATCCCATATGAGCACAGCGTCTGCAAATCGGGGCTGTATGAAGTCACTTTCATCTTTACGCAGGACTATAAGCTGTCATCTGTGAGGCGTGAGCGGTGTTTGTTTGTGACACAGTGGAGAATAGCCGCTGACATAATGTGGATCCGAAGATCCATAATTGGCCTACCTGGGGTTGAAAGTCTCGATAAATGCACGTTTCGGCGGGTATACCGGCTTCCACGAGTGTGACGCTTATTTTGAGCGATGAAAAAATAATAAAATATAATTTTATTTTTATATTTCAATATCACAATAATCTTCCAATTTAGAAGTGCAAGTTTAAAAAGAAAGAAGAACTAACATAAATAAAACACACTTCAGCTAAATACTTCTAATTTATTTTCCCAAACCACGAGGACCGCACTATAAGGACTAAAGAGCCGCATGCGGCTCCGGAGCTAGGTAAATGATTTGGCTTTACTCATGTATAAGTGCATGAGCTTAAGAAATCCAAAGCAGAACAAAAACAAAGATGAGACAGGGTTTGAGAGGAGAGGAGTTTCACTGTGTATCTGCATGTGGACAGACAGAGTGCGTGAGTGAGGATGTCTCCATCCACTTTGAGAGGTACAATTTTCTGGGCATACCTCTGGCTTCATGCTATCTTGTTGACAGAACTAAATTGATGTGATTTGATGGTGCAGCAGCACCCACACTGACAAACATAACACCACTCCCTGCCAGTTTCTTCCTTAACAAAGCAGAGATAAAATACCCAGATACACTTACATTTCGTATGCCTTCGAATGAAAACAGAAAAATAAACAAACAAAGTGCTTTAGGATCGAATGACTCAGATTAAACTTTCGCTGACATGACATGTCTTAGCTTCATTTCACATTTTTACCTATTGCTAAACAAGAAAGTAAAAATGAAATATCCCCTCTTAAACACAACCCCTTTAAAGGCACCAAGTGTATTTTAATAAGGAGCCAAGTGGTTAGCAATGCACATAGTCTTCAGTGGGATTAAGAGGCTTTGAATGGTTGAGGCCATTAAAATCTACACCAGCCCAGAAGTCCTGGAGCGCCTTATGAGTATCATTAGGATTAACAAACCCAGCCTGTGAAAGCTCTCACCCCAGGAGCATAGCCACCTCTACCCTTGCACCATTATTGTGTTTGGCTGAGTGCCTGATAAGAGTGATTCAGCAGCACACGATAAAGCTCTGGTCCCAGTTTATCTGTTTAAGCTTTCATTTCACTGGCCATCCCCAGTGAAATGTGACAACAGCAAGATCTGCATCCACCAACTCATCTGTGTAAAATAAAAAGCTATGGTTTCTATAGGCTGAGTACAATGGCCTTTAAATCTAATACTGCAAACACATTGCATGGCATGAGCGAAGAATAGAGCCAGAAATCTTTGAAATGCTTGTGGAGGAAGAAAATCTTCTTTGTGCATGTGTGTGTGCTTTGCGTTCTAGAGAGATTTCAGGGATTTGACCATCAGCATGTTGAGTCATCATTCACTAACTCATTTCCTGCTTCCTTCCTCTTCAACTCCTCAGATCTTCCACATGACCTATGACCTAGCCAGCGCCATGGTACGAATAGTCAATCTAATCGGCATGATGCTGCTGCTCTGTCACTGGGATGGCTGCCTGCAGTTCCTGGTGCCCATGCTCCAGGACTTCCCTGCTGACTGCTGGGTGTCCAAAAATAAGATGGTGGTAAGTGCTTCTCCTGCACACAGTCCTCCTGCCTGTTCAAATCAGATTATGCTCTGTCTTATCTTGTCTGTCAGCCTCAGTAATTACTGTTCTAAAACTCTTCAGCTTCCTGGGTAAGACTGCCTTCCATATCTGTCATTTTAAACCCTAAGTCAAATATGTTTATCTGCTACATTTGTCCACATTTATTCAATTTACTGATCATTTTTATTTATTTGGAGCTCTTGACATTTGTCATTATTGTGAAAGGAGGATGTGCATGGAACATTGACTTTCTGAGGGAGACAGCTATCCCTTATCCAATATTGGCTGGATATTGACAGTTTCCAGTGAGCACACATGCTGAGCTTTAATTTTGTTGTTTTGCTGAAACAGCTGCCAGAATAGTGGGTCACCGGAGATCTCTTTTTTATTAGCTCAAGGGAGGGGGCTGCATCACCGTGGATATTCTGTTCACCCAAAACTGATGGTCTCATGTCAACTTGTGACGTTATAAAGTCATTCAGATATTGTCAGATTTTGGGGGTGAGAAGTGGTCTGATTTCAGTGAATATTCATTACCACACTGGAGCTTGACCAATATCTCAATCAGCTGATATAATTGCTTGGTATTAGCCTACGGCAACATCAATACTGACTCCAAAAATTCACAATTAGTGCGCTCAAGTCTTCTACAGCACCTTACTAAGGAATCTGATTTCACAATTAGCAATACCACCTACCCCATATAGGTACACTAGTGAATTCTAGTAGATTATGTACTCACTAAATTCTCAGACTGTGAGACTGCAGTGAAATTTAGACACAAAGGTTTTTACTGCAGCACTTACGACTCACTTGCTGAACAAAGCAAGTGAGTAATACTGCGTGACATACCATTTGATTATTTAGCAGTTAGCATTAGCTCTGTTCCCCTGGCTCATTGAAGTGTTTTGTGGTTTTTAGTACTGACAGATATACTGTATGTTCAGTCAGTGAGCTAATCCTGGGTGTCTTTTTAAACCAATTGTCTGTCTTTTCAGCATTTACAATTTTTTTAGTATTACAATTATAATAAATTGCAGCATCTACCTATCGTTGGCTTACACTCTTACCAAACAGCCCCAGTAATGAATCAATAGTGAGAGTTTAAACTGATTTCAAGTTTCAGCAGGCTAAAGTTTAATGTGTAAGGAAATATATGTTTTCTAGACAGAATAAGTTAAATTGGTTTGACATATATATTATTTTCAGCAGAATTTGATAAATATTTACTACTTATTTATTTACTTCAATAGTTACTAATAAAGTAAACAAAAAAGGAAATATTGAATAATCATACATTTAAGGACTAACAAAAAAAATCATACACAAAATCTCAGTTTGAAATATATATATAAAGCTGCTTCAGTTCAACTGTAAGTTCAGCTCTCTATGCCGGAACAAATGTCACATAGTTGCATTGCTCAAGGTATGATCTATTTGGTTAAGCATGCCTCGCTGCCTCCCTGACATGCTCACTTGTTTCACTGAATCTGCCTCACTTAGGCTACGTTCACACTGCAGGCGAAAGCGCATCAAATCCGATTTTTTTGACCCTATGCGACCCATATCCGATCATGCTATGACAGTGTGAACGGCGCAAATCCGATATTTTCAAATCCGATCTGGGTCACTTTCGTATGTGGTACTGAATCCGATACATATCCGATGTTTTAGAAAGCGACTGCTGTTTGAACGGTCAAGTCGCATTAAATCCGCCTTTTACGTCACCGACACAAGACTGAAGCCAATTATCAGCGCCCGAGAAGACATCGCGAACGCTTCCTAGCCATCCAGTGTAGATGTCAGTGAAACTGTTGGGAAGACAAACATTTTATTTGTACTGTATAATCTGCAGATTCTGACAGAAATCTGCAGCTATCCTTTGAAGCACCGCTCCTCTCTTAAACAGCAATAAGGATCATTATTAGGTTATTTACATTATTATGTAAATAACAAAATAACTTAAAGCAAAAATTGGGAAACGTAAAGTCCGAAGTCTTTATATTAACGGCCATCAGTCAAACAATACTGTTTGTTCTTGGTCTAAACAGAGCGCGTTGTGTGTGACATCTTCTTTTGCGCATGCGGGCCGCTTTGAGCGTTCACACTAGAGCGCGTTTGCTGTCGCATTTTATTTGTAGTGTGGACGAGGAGACAAAAAAATCGGATTTGATCAAAAAATCGGAATTGAGCATTAAGACCTGCAGTGTGAACGTAGCCTTATATTTAAGCATAAGAAACAGCAGATGTTGAAAACTACTGTCCCTTGAGATGTTTCACGCTTAAGATAATTTTAGCTCGTTTTCTACATGTGTCTCATTGCAGAGATGCACACTCAAAACAGTGGCTCCATTTCGTGGACAGTGTGAAAAAAAACCTTTAATCAAGCTCCCAATCTAATCAAACTCTGTGTTTAATTATCTTTTCGAGAAAAGATTGAGATTTCTGTTGCATTGTTCTCTTCCAGTTCTATAGTTTTTTTTAGCCCCTCTTTGCTACAATTATAAATACATTTCACCCCCACTTTGATATTTGATACATTAAGCAAATGTGCAAGCGGATTATTTTAAGTTACATAAGGCTGAGCTGTCAGGATACATAATGTAAACTGTGGCTCGTGATTAAGGTTCAAAAAGAATGCATGCATTAAGATACAATTTAATGTCTTGCTTTGCGGCACAGAAAACTAGGATATGATTGCTGTGCTAATCTCTTTGTTTTGTTCTGAAAAACATATTTGAACTGTGTATACATAGAAAAATCCGATATAACATCACAGGCTACATAAAAACGCAACAAAGCAAAGCAGATTTAAAAGTCATGTAAAACAAACCAATCAAATTTTCCTGCTATGTGTGAGTATTTTTAGATAAATGTTATTTATTATACTTAATACCAAAGCTTACTTTTACCCAAATCTAATTTAGATGTAAGTCAAATGATTTTCAAATGTAGTAGTACCATTATCTCTCCATCTCAGTGACTCTAGCATATGACCTGCCAAATTCCTTGTCGCTAGTTGATTTGATGCAGTTCTGACTAGATTATTTTTGGGCATTTACTCTTTGTCATGTTGTTACAGCTCAGAGTTCTGTATCCATAACTTCAACTGGCTGCTTCCTAAGAAGCAGCCAGTTGCTCTGGGAGCATCAAGAGCATTACACTGGATGCTCCCAAATGCATCCAGTGTAAAGAGGCCCGGAGATGTGAAGGAAAAAGATTCATAATGTACTTACTTTAAATCCCTGTGTGAGGGATGTAGCCTCTTATTAACATCAAAATGGAGTTTGTTTTGTTTCACACAGTAAACACTGTCTAATTAATTGCATTACGTACAACGGTTTTCAATGTGACAGAATAACAAATATATTTTTTTCTGAATTAATTTAAGCCTCAGGGCAGGCATTTCTCTGTTGGAAAGCACCTCGTGTTTTTGCTCACATTACCTGGTAGAAGAAGAGGTTGTTAGTATTGATAACTGTGATTCAGTCGTGGTTGGTTTGACTCTCATTCGAATGATTACAGATTTTTTTTTTTCCTTTTTTTGTTTTTTACAGTAGCTGTCCTATTATCTTGCTAGGTTATCACTCCTTACCTTTCCAGGAGGGCACTAATAAAATTGCTATCAGTCCCGGCTTTTCCACTGTGGAAATGAGTTTGAAAGCAATTTGGACATGTCACCCCCAGGAGAGAGTTGATATTGATTTGCCATGAACCACCACCGGGAACTAAAGGAAAAGGGGCAATTTATCTACAAATTAGAAAACTCACAGAGAAATCACATTTTTCTAAATAGCTGACCTACTTTATGTC
Organism: Rhamphochromis sp. 'chilingali'; assembly: GCF_963969265.1. Taxonomy (NCBI): domain Eukaryota; kingdom Metazoa; phylum Chordata; class Actinopteri; order Cichliformes; family Cichlidae; genus Rhamphochromis; species Rhamphochromis sp. 'chilingali'. The sequence continues at coordinate 32,344,812 of NC_137933.1, forward strand.
ATGCAAGCCTCCAGTGTCTCACGCTCTTTCTGCTGATTCCCAGGGCTCTGTTTTAGGCAGCTACCCAAATGTCTGCTTGCTCCAAATGTTTGCATACTGAAAAGTATATTTTACCCTGCCAGCTGCTCTGTACTGGACAGAGAGAGTTTGAAATGGACATCTGCCATTAGTTTTGTCTTAAGTAATTGCATGTGTCTGTGAATGTTCATGGGCTGCCAGGGTGTTCTTTGACCTGAAATGTGCCATCAGCAGCCGTGTTGAGATTGCAAGAGAGCAAGCGAGGAAGTGTTCAGATGTTCTCACCCTAACTCACCCTGTCTCCTCTGTTTCATCTAGAATGACACATGGGGACAGCAGTACTCCTACGCACTTTTCAAAGCTATGAGCCACATGTTGTGTATTGGGTATGGCATGTACCCCCCAGTGGGCATGACAGACGTGTGGCTGACCATCCTCAGCATGATTGTGGGTGCTACTTGCTACGCCATGTTTGTGGGCCACGCCACTGCGCTAATCCAATCTCTGGACTCATCTCGACGGCAGTACCAGGAGAAGGTGAGTCAAGATGACATGCTATTGATGGTTGTGTTGTCTTGATTTACTTCAAAGAGAGGACAGTGGTGTGGATGCAGGATGCTGGCTTGTGCTCAGTTTAATACTCGTTTTTAGCTTTTAATGTAGCAAGTTTAATTTGATTGATATTTACATATGGCCCTAAACTGACTCACAGACAAATACAGTATGACAGTATGGTTCTGCTGAACTGGGGGTTTAACAGTCTAACACTGTGGGCCACAACCCTTCATAGTTAATATAAAAAAATATAGATACTGAAAAGTATGAATTTACATCAGATCTAAAGTATATATGTTTGTCTTTCTGCTTTCTTGTCTGCTCTTTCTCTCACTGTGTGGAAGTGTGCACCCTAGTCAAAAACCTATTTTTAACAACTCTGATGAAACATAATTCAAATTTTATTGGAACATATGACAAGGCTTTACTCTCAATACTAATATGTCATAGATCAGTGATAATGAGCGTCGTCTCATCATCTTTTCATTACAGAAACAGCCTTTTATTCAGGTGAGCTTTAATGGGGTTTTAAATCATTTATCACCCTAAATAAGTATATTTTAGAAAGGCACTAGATATATATTGTGTTTTTTTTCTTTGCCAGCAAAAGTGCAAAAAGCAAATTGGTTAAAAATTTGTCCTCATTTTCTACATAATGTATAGACACAGAAACCCAGATTTCCCTGGTTTAGGGAAAGGAAAGCCCTGATGGCTGCCTATGAAGCCCGAGACATGTTCCACACTGCCATGCCCTCTGTGGGCCCAGCGTGGGCGATAATGAGCTGAACTGCTCGCCTGCCACATTACCCACCGTCTGTAGCGAGTAAGAGACAGGAGAGAATGACCTCCAGGGAATGGAGGCACAGGTTCGAGAGATCGCACCTAAATGGAAGAGGGAAAATGAAAGTGAAAGATTTCAGAGAAAACAGGACCAGGCACACAAGGCAGAGGAACAGCTTAGCTAATGTAATGTGTGAGCAGGACTTCTTCAAAAGGAGAGAAACTGCACTGGATAAATTAACACTTTGTGATTCTAGGGAATGAGTAACGAATAGATTAATTTCCCAGTTAAAAAGTTGAAAAATCCAAAAAAGTTCAGCTTGTAAGTTCATGACTAATACTGATCTGAGAAGCTGTTTAATGAAACGGGGGCAAACCAGCTCCCACCACGACATGTCTGCTCCTCTGTTTTTGAGATGCCATGCTGCCAAGTAGACTGAACAGCTGGTCTGCCTCAGCACCAGTCAGCATGTGCTACAGAAGCCCTTGGCTGCCATTTCTAGGATCGCCCCCTAAGGCGCCTTAAGAATCCCCCAGCCACTTGAAAAGTTTCCCCTGTGTTCCCACCGGTTCCCACAGTGCCTGTGTGCAGAAGCGTTATTACTGCCAACTGCAATTAATTTTTAAGAGTCCAGATTCTCTCATTTTATCTTTCCACAAGGCTCAGTGATAACGCATGCTCAGAGTACACTGTCACTGTGTGCTCATTTGGCTCTGGGAGCAAGATAGTAGTGATTTCTACTACACAGCACTGGACCCATTTCTCATTTCTTCTTATCAGAGTTAGTTCATTCAAAGACATAAACCTTTTTCTCATATCCTGTTGCATCAATTGTGTGACAATGGGATCTGCTTGCTGCAGATTTTCCTTTTCCCTTTAATACCATAATCCACACGCTCAAGAAGCTGGAGATCCATTGGCAATCCATAGAGGTTTGAGAAGTCTGGTGGCTGTTGGGCTGCCATGACAGGGACAGCTGTTCTTGTCTGTGGGGACTCAGACTTCATATAAATCTCCTAGCAGAGCTGCCATCACCAAAGCCAACTGCCAGCCTGCCATCATACAGGAAGTTATTCTAAACATTTTGGTTTGACTGGGTGAGTCAGTGCTGTCCCATAAGCTTGGTTGCATCCCTTTAAATAATCAGGTCAGGGTGTGATGAAAGGTATTTGCATTTTCAGTAAAATTAGTTGACCTTTAAAAACTGTTCACAGTGTGAGGCTTTGAATATGACAAAGATGAGGTTCAACTTAATAATTACAAATAGTGTTAGCCCTACATATTTGCATATGACATGGCAATATAAAATAAAAAGTGGTTGTTCAGGTGTTAGGTATGACATGATAAATAAGAGGAATTAAGGGAAAGAAAGAAATAGGCAACATAAATTAGAAAATATAATGGAAGCTTGGAAATATGCAGCTGTAATATATATATGAGGCAAGATCTACAAAAACGTCAACACAATAATCATAACATTCATGTTCTAATTTGAATTTGTTTTAATCACATATTCTGTAATTATAACCTGAATAAAAAAATTGGACATCATAGGCATAAAATATATTGCCATGCATGCACATCTTTGTTAACTCATCAGAAATCAAAAAAAGGACCTCTTTTACTCAAGTGTTTCGAAAACGTAATTGAAACACATTTTTTTATCACTCAGTTTATTCAAAAACTGGCAGCGTGGTGGTGTGCTAGCTGTGGCCTGAGATGAGATTATATTAAATGATGATCCTAAAGTGGCCATAACATTGAGTCTATCTCTCAATGTTATCTCTGTGAGAGATTGGCGACCTGTGCAGGGTGTATCCTGCCTCTCGCCCAGAGCTGGGATAGACTCCAGCCCAACTGTGACCTTGAATTGGTGTAAAGTAAAGTGACACTTTACAGTCTTCTGTTATGATTTATGATAGTTTACAAAAATCTTTCCTTCAGTCTGATTCACAGGCTTTGCCAATTTTTACAGAAGCCATTTCTGTTGTTTTATGAAATCTCTATCTACATATCTATTTATGGAATGGGATTTCTAAAGCCTTTGAGTATAACACATTTAAGAGGGCTGAAAAACAAACTCTGTTACAGATATGTAGGTATGTATTGTTGGTCTCTTGTAAAAATCACACTGTTCTATACCTAGTTTGGTGTGCTGATTTAAGCGTTGGATAGCTGATTTTGGACCTAAAAACTAAAAGATAATACATTTGGATTCAGTAGAAAATGTTGCCAGTAACTTGTGTTGATTGTTTGAAAGCTGAAAAGGCCCTCTAGTATTTTTCTTTTCTTTTTATTGCTTGGAAGCCTGACACCAATATACCAGCGATGTTGTAAACTACACTGCAAAACTGCATAATTTACATGCACCAACAGTGCAAAGTACTTTGAATTATGACTTATCTCTAATGCAGACACTATGCAGTCCCATTAATCATAATGTGCTTTATGCTTCCTATTATGCAGTTGTACTATCACGAAAAGCTGGATACATGCTCTAGTAAGCAGATATATTGTACTATATAGCTATTGTGATTGTGCTGCAGATGACACTGGACCTGAGCCATCCAGCAAACAACCACATGGCAACAGCACAAATATTGCTCTCACAGTGGGGCCGAAGTAGATAGATACTGACCACTGTTTAATGATTGAAAGAAATGCAATAATGGATCAGTGTCAAGCTGAGCAGCACTGATACCACATTTACCACATGTGCTCTATTTATCAGCTGCTAATCAGTTGTAAAAAAAAAACAACAACAAAAAAACAACAAAAAAACAACCAAAACCAAAAAAAATAAATAAATAAAAATCAGACTCTTGTTCATATAGCTATATGTCCAAGATGAGAGGCCACCTGTCCAGTTGGCATGCAGGCATGATATCCAAGTAACTGGTCAGATGGACAATGATTAAAAAAAAATACTTTATGCAGGATTCTCAGAAGTGTACACATGGGAAAGAGGAAAGGATGATGAGGGGAGCTCTGCTTGCAAAGATGGTGAAAATTACCATCAGAAAGCTGGGGTATAATCTTTTCTGAATAGAATTCTATTAAATGTGGCACCATGTGATAAATGGCTGGGCTGTCAGATGCTAGCAAGCAGACTCAAATGAGCTCTTATGAAGCAGGCAGCATGTTAACTGTTACACCAAGTAGAGAGCACAGCAATTACACTACATATTCTGGGAGTTGGGGGAGCTGAATTGTAGTTTCAACTGAGACAAAAATGAATAAATAAATAAATAAATAAATAAAATAAAATATATTCTTGTCGCCAGCTGTTAACTGTGTATAAACAGATTAAGTAGTTTACATTCATTATGTGTTTGCTACTCAGCAGACACACCATATATCACATGTCAGTGGAAAAGAGATAGATTGCAGCCAACTGGAGCTGAAATTGGGACAATCTTTATCATTTCAAGTCAGCACCTGAAGGATGGTCACTGAGTGGTTTCTTCTGGATATGCATTCTGTGGTGTCTTTATTTGAACTCTACCCTCCCTGGTACAACAGTGAGTTTCAATATTGCTTGTTTTTCAGATCAAAACATGAATAATTTGCTTTATGTTAAGTTTTACAAAATTATTATTAGTATTATTATTATTATTATTATTATTATTAATAATAATAATAATAATAATAATAATAATAAATGGGACAGCTTTTTAATATTTTTTTTACCAGCAATTTTATGTCATTAACCTAACTGTTGTTTACTCAGTGGGTTATAAAGAAGGAGAGTGCTCCACAACTGTATATCTAACTGTACTTGTTATTTTATACAGCTATGTTATACCACACTGTAAAACAACATGCGCTGGAATCAACCAGCCAGTTCATTTTTTTTTTAAAGTGCAGTATCACCATGCAGTGTAATCACATTACATTTTACACTTAAAGAAAATTCATGGCAAAAAATAAACTGCAAGTTTATATTTTTAATCAAATAAAACAAACTGCATTAAACATCAGTGTTAAGAGGATGTTGGAATCGGAGGGGTTAAGCATCAACCAGAATCCCACAAGAACTCTCCTCTCGTGTCTCAGGCATGTTGAGAATCATTATCACACAAAGAGAATTACATCTCTCCAGATTTGGGGCACAAGATGGCTGCACATGTGACTGTGCATACAGGGTATGCCTGCCACTCCAGCTCTCTGTAAGCTGCTGCTTATCTGTCACTTTGGCTCTCTACTGTGGTAAATTATATAGTACACAGAGACGGAGATGGAGACAGCAAACAAAAGAGATAATCGTGTTCATTTGTAGGTGGCTTGTGATCTTTGTTGTCTCACTTACCATACGTAAACTTTCTGATGTTCTCATCCTTGTGAGTCTTTATACGAAAAGTTTTTGTTTGTTTGTTTGTTTTTTTTAAATATTAACTGACTGACTGATGCTCTGTTTGCTGTTGGCAGTTGGTGATGAAATTAGGGATGCCCAGGAGATAGCATGTTGTGGCATGCCAGTCCCAAATGGCTTTAGAAGCAAATGGCAATGGGGTACTTCAGCCCCTCCTTTTTTAAATCTCTAATTAACACTTGGCAAATAAACATAGCTCTTTGGGGAATAGTTAATAAGAGACCCAAAGCTGATTATTTGTGTGTATAGAGGCTCTAGAGATCCCCCCCAGTCAAGACCATTGGAAATACAGAAAACAGTCATCAGTGGTAGACTGTGTCTGTACTTGATAGAGTTGTCCAATTCCTTGGGAGGAAGGAGGAACGAGAGCAATAGCATCAGAGAAGTAGTTAAAAAAATGACAGTTTTACAGATTTTTTATATTTAAGCTATCATCCTAGCATTAACGTGGTCTTGTCCTGTATAGGTTAAGTCATGAGTTTCCCATACAGCTCAATCAAGGACAAAACTGCCAAAAGGATGGGGGGCTTAAGTCTAATTCTGCCTTACAGTAAGAGCTGTTCCCATTAGTTGGGACCTGACTGATGGCATTAATCTGAACTCTGTTACATTCCTTTTCCTCTGTCTGCCACACAGCCTTTACTGCTGAGTCAAGGAGTGTTGACATGCCTCAGAGGCGCTCTAATTTTTATTTTTTATTTATTTTTTTATTGCATAACCAAAATCAAAACTCCAACCAGTGTCAATTTACTATATATTTTATGTCACATGAAATGTATGCTTTCTGCTTTCGGATTGTGTTGTCAAGGCTGTCATTTATCTTGATGCACCACTCTTAATCACTATGTATTCCTAATATAAATAACTATTAAGAAATCATACTCTCCTGACTATGTCCCTATCAGAGGTGTTACTGGCCTCTTGGTTCCTTTTGTGTGATAGAGAGTGTGTTGATTCCAGCACAGTCATGCATTTAATCTTGGTGATTTGAATCATTTTGACATGGTGTTTACAAATGGACTGCTCTTATTCACAGAAAAGAAAAATTGAAATTTCTTAATCATTATCATGGAATTCAAAGGTATATTGATCATAAAATATAATTACCCAATCCTCCAGATTTTGAATTTCTATGTTAGTTATCTCTTAAATAAAATAGTGATTTTAGAGCATTCCTGTAGCATTAATCTCTAATTTCTCTGTTACCCGTTTTTCATCATTATATTAGTCAGTGAACATTTTTGCCTAAATGTGTGGCAGATATCTTTTGACTACACAACTCTAGGTTAGGAAGAAGGCAGGAGAGCACAGTGGAAATAAATACATTTTTAAAAAGTATAATTAAGTAACCAATATCTCTTTGGGGGAATAAATTATTCATGATTTCTTTGGTAAGAATTTGCATCTGCTTAGCTACATGAGAGAGAAAGGACTCTGGAAAATAATTTGAATGTTTATATCAGAGAAAAGGCACAGACAGAAAAAGAATATTTTGAATGGGACCTAGAAGAAATAATAACCACATTATTTTGTCTGCATCGAGATATTTAACATAGAGCTGGGCGATATGAGATTTTTTCATATCACGATATGTTTTTTTCATTTCAGGCGATAACGATATCTATCACGATATAAGCCAAATAACTATATTTGTAAGATTTAAATGTGCCGTTGCTCACAAGTAAAATGTGAAATAATCAGCAGCTTGTTTTTAAATATTTATTTCCCATAATAAGTTCAACAGGGTAGATGTACTTAAGGAACATGAGACTTTTTCAGCTAAATAAAGGCAAATATTGCAAACTACACAAAAGGCAGCCGCTAAAGCGTTTAAGTTTCAAAATAGAACAAATGAAACAGACTAAATTGTCAATTCCACTTAGAAATAAAGTATTCATTCTAAAAATAAATCTTAGTTTGTTTTACAGAAGAACAGACAAAACTGACTAACCTTTGTCAATATCAAATAAACTGAGAACTAAAAGGAAATTCTCAATCTCTCCTTGTTGTATAGCTGAGCTTTTCAAACAGTTTTAACAGTTACTTTAGTCTGACAAAAGCCGAATGACGAATCAGCGCTTCCAGTCAGAGACTGAGGCTACGTCCACACGTACACGGGTATTTTTGAAAACGGAGATTTTCCGTTTTCGTTTTGAAAAATAATCCTGTCCACACATAAAGGCAGAAATGAAGGAAAACGCTGCTATGAACATGCCAAAGCAGCAGGTGGCGCTAGATTCCTAACCGTGCAGAAATGTTGGCCAATCAGAAGTCTAGAAGCCTCGGTGGGAAAAAGTAAACAAAGCTGGGGCATAGAAGCAGAACCGAGTCGTATGTGTGGAGGGACAGTAACTGTGTGTATATGTAAGCATTTAAACACTGCAGAGAGTAGAATTAACAGTAACAGTATTGTAGAAATTCATTTCACTGAAACAATAACGTGGCGCACAGTGTGACGCATGCACCAGTTTATTGTATTTCCAGACTTGCTTTCGGCACATTTACAGTGCACGCTACTCTGTTTTTTGTCAGACTTGAAATAGCCGAAATACCTTCACCCTACGGAACTTCTATGGCTCTTCCGTTTGACAATCTCTCCGGCATTGGAACCATCATCTGTTTTCTCTTCGGTCACGCTCGGTTGATTTTTCTAGTCGGCACACTCATTTCCTCCATTACGCGCTGGCTCCATTACCCGCTGGCTGCTTCCCAAACAAACACACGTGCGGCTTGGCACTTGTGCTGTACGTAACAAGTCACGCGACGTGACGCTGCGGCTGTGATTGGTTCGGCTCTGCGCTACTGAATTTGGATCGGCTGACCTTTTTTTTTTTTTTTTTTTTTAAGAGGACAAGAGCGGCGAGGTCTATCGCGATAGCTTAATTTCTCTATCGAGTAAAAGTTATATCGCGATACATATCGTTATCGTTCTATCGCCCAGCTCTAATTTAACAATATAGGCAGCTTTAAACTTTTGGTTTTAAACTGCAGGAATTAGAAAACCTCAAAAATATGTCTCCCATACTACATGTCCACAATCAAAAACACAGACAATCAGGGAGACAGACAGATAAAAGCTGTATACAAATAGCTCAATTAAAACAGAACTGAAAATCAGTGTAAGTCTCTTTCAATTAGATTCAACCAGTGATGGAAGAAAACACACAACTATTAAGCATAAGCTTAATGACTCTATAAAAAACATGTCTGTAGAATTGTTTACTACAAGATGTTGACATGTTAGATGGTTTATGCTAGCTTCTAATTAGCTTCTAATAGCTAATACAGTGAGAATAGAAGCTACAGAATGGCATTTATACATTGAAATGTAGTATGTTCATACTGTGTGTGCCTTTTTAGATACAGCTGTGTGCTACTGTATGTGGTTAGTAGTTAAACTTATTTGAACAAGCCTATTAAAAGCAGAGATTGTTACAATTATAGCAATCAGGCTACATAAGTGCAGGCAGTTGCACTTGCGGTCAAGCTGAGGTGGTGTGTGGATACAGTGTGTGTGGATACATCCCAAATCACTAAAACACTGACTGTGGCTCCAAAAATGGAAGCTCAACTTCCCTATGTTAGAATTGTGGCTTCACTTTTTTACAGTGGTAAGGAAAAAATACTCAGATCATTCATCTTTTATTCAGTCGATGTATTCATTTATTTGGGTGAAATAGAAAATACATCAAAAGTATGCACCAACCAGGAAAAGATAAAAAGTGTTTTAAATCCATCAATGAAAGCTAGCACATCAACTGTCAGTTGTTCACTCCTGTGTCAGTAAAGCAGCTGTTAAAGCTGCTATGATGATGTGTTGCAATGTGAAAAACAGAGGAATCTGAGGAGGAAGTCAAAACCACAGTTTTTAAACCACAACGTGGTTTGAAAACTGCAAGCGCCCTAAACAGTTGATTTACAGATCTGTGTTTTTTGTGTGTGTCTATGTGTCGGTTTCTAGTGATAAAATGTCATAAAAGCAAATTTCTGTTTTTACAAACACTTGTTAATTTATATTAGATCTCAGTAGGTCTTTTAGACGCTACTCCTCTCACTCAGCTACCTATAGATCAAGCACGTAAATTTGCTGACTCTGAAAATGACATAATTTCTACTTTTTTGGTGATAAATTGAAGACTATAGAGTAAATAAAGTAAGCTCAGCTGCAGGTTAGAGATAAATATTTCCAAAGAATTTTCTGCTTCTTCCACTCTGACAGTTAACTCTGAACATTCAACCCCAAAATGAAACGTTTTGGTTTGTTTGTTTGTTTTTTTGCAATAAATCTTCATATATTTCAGAAACTGTAACGTGTACATCCAAGAAGAGTAATAACACGCAGCAAATGAGCTGCTCGTCTCAGTGTTTCTTCAACAAACAGTGCAGGACTAATTAGGTGCCAAACGTCTGGAATTTCTTTTCCTGTAAAACAAGAAGAGACAAACGCTACAGTCACTGCATCTTTAAAACAACTAAAGCTGAGTAAAATTGTCAAAAGAAACAAGTTAGATCAGGACATGGATACTCTTTTCTTTAATTCTCAATAAAGAGTTACTATAAACAACCAAAAACATAAGGAGCTTGCCAGAACAAAAAAGGTAGCAATCTTTATTAAAGGTCAACATAGAAACAACACCACAAATAATCACTAATTAATCCACTATACCTGTACCACAGTTAAAACATATTTTATTTGGGCCACATCACCTTAGACTTTTGTCATCATCCTGGACTTACCAGAGTAAAGGAAGGTGGGAGGAAAGCTAAGAAACATGAAATAATCATTATAGACATTATAAGAGATCCATATTACAGCCAGAATCTTTCTAGCGTTCAGATAGAAGCAAGGAAATCTGATGGTGAAATAATTACCACCTAAATGCAGACTGATTTGATTTGTTCAAGTAGATCAGGAGAGCAGGGATCTTTGAGCAATAGAATAATTTCCCTCCCAGAGGGGATTTTACCAGCCCATCATATCATCGGGAAAAGAATGCCTTCCCTGCCCTATCCCTCAATGCCCCCCTGCGCCCCTGATGATCAGTGTCTTTGCATCCAGCACAGTGATTAGTAAATTTGAAATGCTTTCAAGTGTGATGCCGAGTTACTCCGTGTAATACAGTTATTCATCAAAACTGCAGAAGCAATAAGACATTATCTTGCATTTGTTCACTTGACTAATACTCTTTTGTGCTGGGAGAACCAGACTGCAATATGCTACAAAGCTGTACATAAATTAGATGTTGAAAGTTCAAATAAGTTTCTCAAAGTGTTAATACTTCATGCACAAAAAAACTAATTAAAGAAATACACTGTACTGAAACATGTCTAAAGCAGAAGACAACAGTGTTAGACTAATTCATAATTTGAGATACCTCTCATCTTCACCCTGCTTCACATATAGAAATGCCACCTTTGGTGCAATACTCAGCAGCGACTGCTACTGCACCTAAAGATGTCTACGTTGGAAACATCTTGATCATCACCTACAGCATTTCTGTGAAATAAGTATTATCATTGGATCAGTACATTTCTTAATTTTATGCTAAAGGGATAGTGTGGATAAAGATTCAAACTCTTACTGTCACCCACAACATTTCTTATTCATATTCATACCCTGACATTGACAGAGAGACTGGATTAATATAAGCTCCAAATCTTGTTTATGCTTTTTCAAGTATTTGACCTTCCACATCAAATTACACAGTGTTGCTACACAAAAAAAAATATAATTTACTTTGTTTGACATTCCTACAAAAGTTGTTAAATAGAATAAACTATAAACTATTTAATATGATGGAACTGGTGTAAAACATATTTCAAGCAGTTTACCTAATCTGTAATCAGTTTTTTGTCCAGGATTGAGAGTGGAGCCATGTAATAGTTCATAACTAGCTGTTCACAGTCAAAGGAGCCATTCATTCTAGATTGCTTCTCCGTCTGTGAGGGATTCAAGGGCCTGGTCAAATAACTCTTCTAAATATGGCAATAGGAGGAAAGAGAGAAAGTGGTAGAAAGTGAGGAATGTAGGTGTCAAAAGCCAGTGCAGAGATAAAAGATGTCACAGTCAGAAATTAAAATCAAGCAAACTAAGGTCTTAAAATATCCTGCACATTTTATGTGGGCAGAAATATTATTGAATAACATAAATTTTAGTTTAATTAAGTTTTGGATTTTTATAGCACTCTTTTAAAATTGTTGCACTTGTTTTCCTGTACAAATATAATCATTTTACTACTGTGTGTGGTAAAGAAAAGCATCAAGTTCTTTATTGTATGGATTACTAAACAGTTCAATACTTGTATACCTGCTTGTTTATGAAAACCTGAATATAATTTAACTGTGATTTTTTTTCTTAGGTTTTATTTGTAAAGGACTCAATGAAGGTTTAAAAGAGCTCTTAAAAATTTAGTTTATTTTTAAAATAGTGCAGGAGCCCTGGATGTTACTAGTAGGCACATTTTGTCCCATGGTCAAGCCTCGTGCACCATATTTTGTCTTGCTCGATATTCTATACTGCGAAACTCGATTTGTTTCACCTGTATGTGTTTCTTGTAAATTGTAGAAAACAGTTCTTATTTATTTTAACAAAGCAGGAGCTTTGATGAATTCCTTTAAGATTAGCGCCAACAAGAGTAGTAGTATTATGAGAAAACAAAGAAGAAGGCTTCTGAGGTCAGCTGTGTTAGTCAGCGGTAAGTCTTCTGGCAGCTTAGTCATTGTGATCAAAGAGCACCACCAGCGTCACCCTCTGAATGGTTAATTTCTTCTTTTTTTCTTTTTCCTTATTTTCCTTCACAGCGGGTTAAGGATTCAGCCCATTATTATCTCCAAGGTGCTCCCAGTGTGCTTTGATCTACATCTCTGCTGCTACTGCTACAGAATCAGTCAAAGGCTTTTTGACACACACACTTAAATAGTTATTTCTTTCAACAACAGAGGATATTAATCCACAAGTCTGTACTGTAAAAACAGAAACACTTTGATTGTTTCAACTGAACAACATACACTCTAATCTATTCTTCTCTGCATGAACAAAATGAATATGTATTTAATAATTTAAGATCTACATTTACTTCATATTCACATTAGCTGCTGTAGCGCACTTTTAAAGGTCAGTTTGACTTTGTACTTCATGACTGTAGCGTTCCTTTCTCTCACCCTTATCTTTTAGAAGTTAGTACATTCAGTGAACAAATATTCAGGACAGTGTGACTTCCGAGAGAGAAAGAGAGACTTTAAGAGACCTGATCAAAGACTGGAAAAGTGCTCTCTTTTTGGGTGAAATTTGAAAGGGCACGGATAGCCATCCTGAATCTGTCTCCATTTCCTTGTGTGTCTGACCTCAGTACCAGCTAGGGCTGCTCAATTAATCGAATTTTAATCACGATTACGATCTGGGCTTTCAACGATCATTAAAAATGACTGAGCCGATTATTAGCCCCTCCCTCATTTATCCGCGACACCTTAAAGGCCGGTCCGTGAAAATATTGTCGGGCATAAACCGGTCCGTGGCGCAAAAAAGGTTGGAGACCGCTGATTAAGAGGACCCGAGGGAAGCTCGGAAAGCTAAGCAGAAGTTATTTGGAGAGTGACTGCCGTTGGTTGAAAAGAGAGTTTAAAAAAAAAAAACTTCAGTGGTGTTGCACACCATTTTATATTATTTTTTAAAGTCATTGTTAACCCTTTAAAGCCGGTCAGAGCAGCACGCTCCGTTTTGCGTAACTATTTTTAAATCCCTGTAGAACCTGAACCGCGTAAGCTAGCGCAATAATTTGTTTTGCATATGAAACCGAAGGAGTTGTACTTACATCTTATGCCATCAGCTTGTCCTCGGTCACGGTTTCGTTCCACATATAGCTTTGCAAAAACTGCATAAAAAGCGCTTGCAGGAACAAAAACATAATATTCCAGAAACACGCTTTGCCGTTCCTATCAGCTGTTCGTAACACTTTGTTTTTCCTGCAGTATATAAAAATTGCTGTATCTCCAAAATAAAACTATGAAGACACTCAAAATAAATTTCCTGTGGTGGGAAACTATTTTTTGCAACTTTATTGTATTTAAAGTTTTGAGGGATAAACCTCTTAAATTTCTCCAAGTAGAAATATATGTAAACAAAACAAAAGCGATTTTAAATTTTTTTTGTAGTTTATTGCACTTTTTTGCAATTTATGTAATTACTATGGACTTAATGCATACATATTATTAAAATATGGGCTATAACAGTTGTATTGATGTATAGCAACTTGAAATGCTCCCACAAATGGCACTACAGCATGTAAAAAAAATAATATAAGCTCTGGTGGACTTGGTTCTATAGTAGGTCTTAAAGGGTTAAATAAATATCGTCAAATAATCGTGATCTCAATTTCAGTGAAAATAATCGTGATTATCATTTTTGCCATAATCGAGCAGCCCTAGTACCAGCTACTCCCTGTAGCAGTATTTTTGTGCTACAGCCCTATGGCCTTTAAATAACCTGATTGTTGTGTGTCTCTATGTCCCTGCAGTACAAACAGGTGGAACAGTACATGTCCTTCCACAAGCTGCCTGCAGATATGAGGCAGAGAATCCACGACTACTATGAGCACCGCTACCAGGGCAAGATGTTTGACGAGGAGAGCATCCTGGGAGAGCTGAATGAGCCGCTCCGAGAGGTGGGACAAGTGTTTCTGTCTTGCTTTAAAACAGCTGCACATGCAGCTCTGATGCATTCGACAGCTTATGCACTTTTCGACATTCCCTTCATTTCAATTCACATTCACTGACATTTTAGCCTTACACAAGAGCACAGTGTGACTAAATAATCTCTTTTTTTTCTTAGAAAAAGAAAACTGGGGGGGGGGGGGGGGGGGGGGCTTAGAGAAAGAAGAAAACAGTAAATGATGTCTACACAGTTGGCATTTTTCCTGTTGTTACTCTAATATCCCTCATGTCCAATACTTTAAAAAGTCACTGCATTTTGTAAAGCCACGGCTCTGCTGTGCTGCTGTCACTAACCACTGTTTTTAATGTCTTTCTTTTCAAACAGGAAATTATCAACTTTAACTGTCGAAAGCTGGTGGCATCTATGCCGCTATTTGCCAATGCTGACCCAAACTTTGTCACCTCTATGCTCACCAAATTGAGGTTTGAGGTGTTCCAACCTGGGGATTACATCATAAGAGAAGGCACCATCGGAAAGAAAATGTACTTCATACAACATGGGGTTGTCAGTGTTCTAACAAAAGGCAACAAAGAAACCAAGCTTTCAGATGGCTCCTACTTCGGGGGTAAGATAAGCTGCTTCTGGTACAGCCAACCAAAATCAAAGGTCACCTGCCTTAATGCACACCTTTCTGTGGAGCTTAAGTCTACTTTGTTTTGATGATAATAATAATGATATCCTTAAGCACTTTAAGAGGTTGGCCTGGGATTTAATTTTTATTTGTGATGCAGTAGCATTTGAATAGAGCTATTCTGGGTCTAATGCTAGCACATTGTGAGCTTGAAGTAGTATATTATGCACCACTTGACACCTAACTTGAATATTCAGCTTCATGGTTTATGCAGGACCTTTCCCTTAATTCACATCATGAGCTGCCTCTTAAATTTAGGGCATATCCAAATTATAAAAACCGTGCTTGCTGTAGTGCAACTTAAAAAATATGCACCCTAACGTCAAAGAGGTCAGGAATCTGTGAAATTACACACTATCAACGCCGAATGCTTAGGGCTGCTATAACCCATAGTTGTTATGCACTTAACTCAGTGTTATGTTCTTAATCAGGGTCAGATAATGCTTAGCCTTCTCTTGGTCCCAAAGAGCCTATGACACATGTAGGAGACAATGCTGCCATACTGCCCTCACCAAATACCAATTAATTTGCCCAGTGACAGCATATCATTTAGACTATACTGTTAAGTAATTAGAAGTGGTGGCAAAGCATTAACAGCACATGACCTGCCTGTGGAAGTTTAATTATGCCTTGCCTGCTCAAGTCCATCTCCATGCCCTCTCTCCAGGGGGTTCTACAGAAATAATGAAAAGATGGCAGGCAATCTGTCTCTGCACATGCCAAAACTAATCAACATTTTCAACAACATGGCCCCAGCTCTCTCCAGGGCCATTTTGTCTCAAATGTTGTCCAAAATGTTCCAGCCTTTGGGCCCTCTTCAGCGAGACTCAGATTCAGAGAAATGTTCAGTCTGCTTAAAGGCTTTTTTCCCATCACATGTTCCCAGTAATGGCACAGTTTGGGCGAAAGCTTGGCCACTTGAAGATGCTGAGTCAAAGCTACTCAAGAGGACAATTTCACTGAAATGCATTAGAGTAAATGCATCTACATTTAGGTTCTTTCGTCCTTAAGTAAACATAAGTATCACAAGTCTAAGGAGCTTGGAAAGAAAAGCGTCTGGACTTCTTTAAGTTGCTTGAAGATGTTTCACCTCTCAGCCAAGAAGCTTCTTCAGTTCTAAGCTCAAAAGGTGGAGAGTCCCAGATTTAAACCCAGTGGGAGTTTCCCCCCAAAGAGGGACAAAGGACCCCCTGATGATCCTCTACCTAATCACATGAGCCTCATGTGATTAGGTAGAGGTATCAGCTTCTCGGATGAGAGGGGAAACGTCTTCAAGCAACTCAAAGAAGTCCAGACGCTTTTCTTTCCAAGCTCCTTAGACTACAATGACGTGGATGACTGAGAACCTTCACAGACATATTGCCGTACATTTTGGGAGGAACACCCTTCAACTGATGCGGGAGTATGAAAGGGAATCAAGAAAAATAGCAGATTATAGGAACCATCTCCGTTTCAACCTGAGATGCAGACAAAGCAGAGTTGTTCCTAAGAGCCTGCAACTTGGATCCACTGTCAGGGGATACAGAGCAGACTTGATTCTACGGAGAGCACAAAATCAGCTTCTAAGTGAAAGGATAAGACAGGTCCATTTCAGTATAGATGCCCTCCAGAGCAAGATTAGCCAGACTCTGCAGGAACTGGAAACCCTTCTACCCTCTCCAATTTTAGAACAAGTTTGTGGACAAGGCTCAGCGGGCCCAACACTCTAAAGGAAAAGAAAGACAATGCAGGAAATTCCACACCTTGCTTTCAAAAACACTCACTCCTCAGTCTGAATCTACACAACTCAGAGAAGAACACACACCTGAGGACAGTCAAGAAAAATGGGTGAAGAACTTTTCAGACCGGAATCTTACTGAACCTGAAAAGAAAGTATTAGCCAAAGGACTCAATTTTGCCATTGTTCCGCAACAGTTGCCCATAGTGGACCTCATCACAGCCACAGAAACTGCCATACGGATTAACAAATTATCACAGACAGAAGCAGAACAAATCAGGATGAAAGTCTCAGCCACCCTCTCCAGTGCCAAAGTCCCCCCGTCTAACCTCACATTACAAGAAAAGAAGGCCGTTGCTTCCCTGAGCAAAGACCACAACATCACTATATTACCAGCTGATAAGGGAAGGTGCACCATGGTCCTAAACACAACGGATTACCACACAAAGATCACTACTCTCTACTCTCTCTCTCTTCAAGACCTTGAAAGGGACAAAATCATTGACCGCCTTTACCCAGTGGATGCCATACCCTGCATTTACTGACTTCCTAAGATCCACAAGGAAGGTGTCCCACTCAGACCCATTGTCAGTAGCATAAACTCAGCCACTTACGACATCTCGAAACACCTTGCTACCATCCTAGCACCTCTTGTGGGGAACACCCCACATCACATCAAGAACTCCACCGACTTCACCGACAAGGTCCAGAAACTTACCCTGGACCCAGATGAAACCATGGTGTCCTTTGATGTAGTCTCCCTCTTCACTTGCATACCCACCACGGAGGCAGTGGAGACTGTCAGAAAACAACTACAAGAAGACGGCTCCTTGGAAGACAGGACCAACTTCACACCCGATCAGATTTGCACACTGTTAGACCTCTGCCTCACCACTACATATTTCAAATACAACGAGGGTTTCTACAGACAAAAACATGGCTGTGCCTATTGTAGCCAACCTTTACATGGAGGAAGTGGAAAGCAAGGCTCTTGGCTCTTTTAAAGGGAGAGTACCCAGCCACTGGTACAGATATGTAGACGACACCTGGGTCAAAATCAAAAGACAAGAAGTGGAATCTTTCACTGCACACATTAACGCCGTGGATAAAAACATCAAGTTCACCAGGGAAGACACAAAGGATAACTGTTTGCCTTTCCTGGACTGCGCTGTGCACATTGAAGAGAATGGCAACCTCAACATTGAATTTTACCGGAAGCCCACACACACGGACCAGTATCTCCTCTTTGACTCCCATCACCCTCTGGAACACAAACTTGGGGTAATCAGGACCCTACACCACCGGGCAGAACATGTTCCCTCTAAGCCTGAAGGGAAAAAGAAGGAACACACACACATGTAAAGGAAGCACTTAAAACATGCGGTTATCCTAAATGGGCGTTCTTAAAGTCAGCAAAGATGCACAGAAAAGAAGATCAGACACCAGCGAGGGAGGATAAGAAGGACAGACGCAACAACATTGTCATCCCCTATGTAACCGGTGTATCAGAGAAACTTAGGAGAATTTGAACCTTCACAGACATAAGTATCACAACACACAAAAGTGCGAAAGCACTGATTCTGAAACCAAAATTGGCTTGCTTGCTTTAATCTTAAGCCTTGGATCCGTAATTATTTTCCCTTTCGTGTAATATAGGCACAAGGCTTTTGACTCCATTATCCTGTGAGTATTGCTGGCAGTGCCACTTCTCCTGGGGTGTAAGGGTTGGGGCTAGTGAGGTAAGCCTAGAGCTACTGGGAGTTTGTTACCAAACATGAGTTAGTCATTCATGAAATTAATTGGTGCAGGATCAGCACAGAGAGTGTGCGGCACATGTGGATTTCAGTGTGGCTGTCAGTATCAGCAAGCAGAAGTCTGAAAGCAGTGAGTGTTTTTTTTCTGAACAAAAATATGGAGATCCACCCTGCATAGATTGTAATGTTTTGTGACTGTGTGAGCAAATGAATGAGAAACAGAAACCGTCCAGTCTTCTGTCTGTCTTCTTATTGTCAAACTGTGTCATTATCAGTGGATCCCAGTTTGCAATTCAGTTAATTGTGTATGTATTTGCTCTTCTGCATCTCAACAAAATTACATACCCTAACTCATTCACTTATGGACAATCTGAATTATTTACACAATTATTTACTCAGCAGTCTACTCCAATTTGTTAGCTGTTGGATTAGCTCAAGCCAGAGAGCCTAAAGTCTAAAGTGGACACGACATGCCCTGGATGGGAGCGTCTGCTGGGCACACAGCGATCCAGATGAGAGGGGAAATGTAATGTGACTGCAGTACTAACGCCAAGGGACACATGGATCGGTGCCAAGGCTGCTCTCTGGACGCTGCGCTGGGCTCAAAAAGAAAACATGCGCCCAGCACCACAATCCTCCACTTGCCTATTTCTCTCCTTATAGTACAATATTGAATCGCTTAGTATCCAAATAGCATCTCTGCTACCCACTTAGCGACCAGACTGAGGAGGTTATTGTGTTGTTATAGTTCATCCTTTGTTGGCTGCAGTGTTGGCAGTGCAGACTGTGGTCTCACTTGGTTAGAGTAAAGATCAGTAACCTTGTGGTGGCTGTGCATGCCAGTCAGAGGTGCTTATCAAAAACTGCCTTTGATTGTGCCTCTAAGATGGCTCACTTTGACTCTCAGTGAGTGGCTTGTAGTATCTCTAAGTTGGTTGAAAAAAAGAAAGAAAAAAAGACAGAGTCAGAGGGAGGGAGGGGACTGAAGAAGAGAGATGAGTTGACTGCACACTTTTCAATCTCCTGTGTCATCTTTTGGCTGTACTCACTCTGAGTGGTTCTCTGTAAATTGTGCTCTCTAAATCCCTAGTCTTGTGAAATCCTAGGTTAAGGAATTAATACTTCTCCCATTTATTCTCACTCTCAATTCTTTCCCTCACCCCCAATCCCACTATCAGTGTTCAGAGTGGCTGTGCTATATAGCTGCCAAATGGCCACCTCGACCGAGTGAGTCAGTGCAAGGGGCTTGCAGGAGCAAAGGCCCAGGTAATCCTTCAGTCCATAACCCAGCTAACACCTCTGCAGCTCTTCTGCTGGAGAAGTTATTTGACTGAATGACAGAATGGTTGATATTATATATAGAATAACAGGTTGGATAGGATGATATATTTCTGTGTTTTCACACAGTGGAAGATTTGATACAACATAATATGTTGTGACACATGGTTGGGCTGCATCGTCCAAACACTAAAGGTGCCATGCTGTCAGCTGTGAATATGATGTAATGCTGCAATGTTATGTGTACAACTGATCAGTCACAACATTTACACCACTGACAGGTGAGGTGTGTAACACTGATTAACTCATTATAATGCAGTGTTTCGCTGGGAAACCATGGATCCCAAAATTCGCATTCACATTACTGTGATACCAGACCAAGCAGAAAAAAAGCCATAGCAACACCACCCCCAACAGCATTGGCCTCACCTAGTGGGACAATATGCCCCACCACATTACAAAGATTACCCTGGAAAGGCTTGAGGACTGCAACAAAGAATCCAAGGCACTGACCCAGCGTTCTAAGTCCCCCGATCCCAATCTAATAGAGCATTCAAAAGAGATGCCAGATATGCCAACCCACAGGATCCAAAAGATCTACTGCCAACATCACTAGGTTGCCCTGTTGTGTCTGGCACTGCAGAACAACCAAAGAGGTCCTCTGTTTGGGGACGGGAATTGAGAACCGATTCTTGTAGAAATTCTCAGTAGAATGGAAATGTTAGTTTGCCTGCCTATCAATCCTGCTTATCAGTTCTTGCACTCGCACATTATGGATCAAAGTGTTTTTTTTAATGATTTTGTTATATTGTGGTTAAGGAGTATACACTGTATACACTAAGTAGTGCTTGCAGAGTAAAATATATGCATTATTAATCCAATTGTATTATTTCCTGGTCAGTAGCAAACGATATGTCATTGCTTTCAGCAGTTCCTGCACTAGATTTCTTTAAAGGATTTGTATTTAGTACTTTATTTACCAGGCTTTTTTGAGCCAAAACAGCTGTAGATTTGAATATTTTCTACAGTACTGTACAAAAAGCCTTGAGACAGTCCTCATTTCTTTATATTTTACTTGTAAAATGGAAAATATGTAAATTCATTTACTGATGCGTGCAGACATGCATGGGAATACATTGTATATAAGGCAAAAAAGGATTTTGCACAATTCTAAGGAGCTTGAAAGTCAGTACTTTGTAGGACCACTTTTGTTTTTCAACACAGTTTAAACTCTCTCAGGTTTTTCCCTGTTTCTAAAGAACATGACTTTCAGATATTATTCATCTGCTGTAGATCTTTTGTAGGTCTGCCACTTCTTTTGTCCTCCATTTGTCCAGTTTCTTCTGATTTCTTAAGGACATTGCCTGCATATAGAAATATGTCAAGTTGACTTATTGCAAATTGGTGCAAAACATTCTTCTTTGCCTGCCAAAGTGCATTATCTTCAGCATATCTTGTAGATTCTTCTAACGAAATGGGAACAAATTATACGACTTGCATAAGGTTCCTACTAACAAAGTGCCTAAAGATACAATTTCTTAAGTTGTATGTTATGTGTAAACACACTAACTGTTCATCCCCTAATTAGGTGGTCTTTTTTATGCTTAAATGGTTTAGTGTTTAGTCTAAAACAAACAAAATAATACAAACAAGCAAGCAAACAAAAAAAACAACAACATTCTTCTAAAAATGGCCAACAACAGGCACAATAACTGGACTGAAAATAAGTTAACAGTCAGCCAGTGTCCACAGAAAAAGACCTTTAGAAAGCCTGGAGGACTATCATTACAACAAGTCTGGTTCCTTAGAACTATAATCAAAAGGAAAGAGGGGTGGCTCAAGACTTTTGCACAGTGTTGTAAAAATCATGCAGCTGAAGTTCAAGATGGTGAAAAAGAGATGATGAGATGTGACAGGACCTCGGCATCAGCCACGATACTGAAAAGAAAAAATTCCAGAAATGTTTTACCTGTCTGTGGTTGCTAGCAAACAGAAGGTGTTCGTGTGGCTATGCTAATGCTGTGAGGGAGCGAACATTGCATGTCACTGGGAATCAGTGAGCCCGTTGTGGATGTTCCAAAGGTTAGAGAGTGTCCGCTCTGTAGGCTGGGGGCTCTGTCGGGAAGGGAGATGGGACCTGACAGCAGGACTCAGAGTCCAGGTGAGCTTTGCCACACCAGGCTGCAGGACACAAATTCTTTATCGCAGACCAAGGCGGCCTGCTCATATTTATTAATTCACACTCATACACACGTACTCACACACACACTTGTAACCACAGAGAAAGACGGGTACAACCACACACATGTAAACATCATGCAGATAGATGCATACTAAGACAAACACATTCAAAGGGCAGCATTTGTATTCACCTACATTCATTAAGTAGCTTTCCTGTACCTCATGTATTACACTGGTTCATCCCTTAAATGATTTTTATGCTTAAGTGATTTGAGGTTAAGCAGCTTAACAAATAAACACAGAACAAATTTCATGTTAAAATAAACCTTTGTTAGTTTAAATATGAAACCTATTCACTTACATGCATTGACTATTTTTTTTAATCTCATCTGAACATGTTATTGTCTTGACTTGTATCAGTCTTATCTAAAAGGTTTTTTCCCCCTAATTGACTGCATTTTATCCAGCTTCCTGCATCCCTGTAAGGATGGGAAAATTATAAAATCTCACAGAGAACATAATTAGTGGACCTCTACAATGTGTATACATGTTATGGACCATGGAATATTTTTCTTATAACAATTTTTTTAATTAAGCTGGAGATGATGAGAAGCCTGATTTCAAATAAATTTGAGATAAAAAAAAAGAAAAAAGGACGATACGCTGACAAAAACCTCACAAACTGCCACATGAGTAAAACCTGAACCGCTCCACAGGAATGCCTTTATTGCCAACACCATGCTTCAGACAAAGGATAAGGACACTGTGGTCCAGTGTTTTGAAAGCATTTGTGAGAACAAAAAGCATAATCATAGAATTCCTTTAGTTAATAAATAAAAAATTAAATACTTTTAAAAGTGTCAGCATTAGAGGGCTAACTTAGACAACATTTTAAGAATTTTAATACGCAGCCAGCAAAAGTAGGGAAGATTGAAGAGCTCTAAAGATCAGAGAGCTCTAAAATCAGAGGCATGCAGAGTGGGAGGAGAAGCTGCAGGAAGTTAATGAGCCAATAGGTGAGCAGGAGGAGAAGGGAGCTTGCATTGGCAGCAGGGAGTGACCAGGCAGCTTGGCATTTTGGTGATGAAGTGAGCAGTGAGCAGAATGGAGTGGAACTTAATGAGAAATGTGGCTGGAGGTGGTGAAGCCTGGCAAATAGGTGACTGGGAGCAAAGAAGGCTGGCTGGTACACAAGGCACAGTCTAATGTACCAACCTGACCGTACACCTGTGGGTTACAGAACATTCTGGCAAAGACCAGCAGGAAAGTTTGGTTTGATATAATACAGAAGTTTATAAAATAACAATGAGCATGCGTGTCAGCAGCTGAAAGGAGCAGCTATGCCCAAGAAAGAAAAAAAAACATGCACATAGACAGACAGGGAGCTGCAGGAGTCAAGATAAAAGGGGTTGGATATTTGTTGGAAATCACAGGGACATATGTTGTCCAGGTTGGTGTTTTTTTTCTCTAGTTGTGTAGCAATCATTATGACAAGCATGCCGGGTATATTAAAAACATCATTAATGATTCCAAAAACAAGACTTGTCTTTAGAGAAAAAATATATTCCCTTTCTAGTTTTGCCAACATTTTTATACAACAGCTGTCCTGTAAAATGTCAAAAGACAGCTGGATTCTAGATTCTTCCTTTCTTATTATTTTTCCCACACACACAATTTACTCTCCTCTTTGCCTCTTTGAGAGCTGGTGGAGGGGCTCAGGGGAGCCATCGTTCCTGTACTAAGAGCCTGGGACACATGGGCTGCATCATCCAACAGAAGGCTATATGTATCCTGACCTTGGTGAACACACATGGGCTTCCACTGGGTGATGTCTTCATCCTCTTTTAGCAGAGAAACATCCAATTTTAATTAGGCTCATTCTTTTTTAATGAATGCATTGTCAGTTAAGTGTGAAAAAGGAGTGTATCATGGTAATGGTAAAATGTTGTGTCTTCAGCACTGGCATGCCCAAATACAGTACTGGAAACAAGAATGACAAAAGAATACTATCACCATGTCATATATTGATCACAACCAGTCAGCTGTTTTGTATGTTGATAATATTATAGCTTTGTTCATTATGAATAACAAAGCCCAGAAATTGAACCGATAAAGAACTGTCTCAGTGTTAGTAAAGACCAAACAGTAAAGGGTAATTGTAGAAGCAGAAGTCAGTTTGAGGAGAAAACACACACCCCTCAGAGAACACAGGCAGAGCGACACCATCTAAGCTTGTTCTATGCTTTCATGCAGGATTTGGGGAGCACTGCGATGAGTCAGAGATGTGAGTAAGCAATGGGAATAGAACATTCATAAATAAATTGAATGTAACTTATGAACCATCAACAAAAGCAGCCTCAATTTGAAATGGAGTGCAGAAGTGCTCATCAGTGTAGCATAGTTTGTGTTTTACATTTTAGAGTAGGCTCCAATAGAGACCCAAAGCATTCAAATTATATAAAATGAATACAAAATATATGCATAGAGAACAAAACATAAATACAGCAATACTATAATGCAGAATTATTCAAGTTTGTATTTAATGTGAAATTTCTGACTTGTCATCACAGAGAAGTCATATGGCCGAACTGTTAGGCTATGTTGGCTATTCTTTTGCTCTTCGTGGAGTTCTTTTGCAATCAAGTTGCTACCACCATTAACAATAGATCACAATTAGATAAGATAAGATAAGATAAGATAACTCTTTATTGTCATTGCACAGTCATACATAGTACAGTAGTACAATGAAATTGGAAAAACTGTCCTACGTCGGCACTACATATAACACAACACGACACGATATGACACATCACAACGTAACAAACAACACAACACAGTATATTAACTTAGTATAAAAAAGAAGAATAAGTGTATGTGTATTGCACACTGTTATTATTGCACATTAATTATTATTGCACCTTGTTATAAATATAAATATTATTGTTATCGTTTTAAACATTGTTACCTCCCCCTAAAAAGTCCAGGGAGGTATCCAGTCAGGTCAGCTATTTACATTGATCAGGGCTATTGCCCTGTTGTAAAAGCTGTCCTTGAGTCTATTTGTTCGGGACCTCAGCAGCCTGAACCTCCGGCCAGACGGCAGCAGCTTAAACACCCGGTGTCCTGGGTGTGTGCAGTCCCGTAGGATGCTGCGTGCCCTCTTGAGACAGCGAGTGCTGTATAGGTCCTTCAGGGAGGGAAGAGGATGTCCAATGATTTTTTGGGCCATGTTGATGACCCTCTGGAGTGCCTTTCTGTGTGCTGTGGTGCAGCTGGAGAACCACACACCGATGCAATATGTCAGCACACTTTCAATGGAGCAGCGGTAGAAGACGGTCAGCAGCTCCTTCTTCAGGTCCATTTTTCTGAGGATTCTCAGAAAGTGGAGACGCTGTTGGGCCTTCTTTAAGACCGCAGAGGTGTTAGAGCTCCATTGGAGGTCTGTGTCTATGTGCACACCCAGAAACTTGAAACTGGAGACCCTTTCCACGCACTCCCCGTTGATGCTGACAGGCTGCAGCTCGGACTTCCTCCTTCTGAAGTCAACTACCAGTTCTTTTGTTTTGGTGGTATTGAGGTCCAGGTTGTTGTCTGCACACCAATCTGACAGCCTCTGAACTTCAGCTCTGTATGCAGTCTCATCTCCCCCTGAGATGAGCCCCACCACAGTGGTATCATCTGCAAACTTGATGACTGTGTTGTCTGGGTGGGAACTAACACAGTCATGTGTGTACAGAGTGTACAGTAGGGGACTCAGTACACAGCCTTGTGGAGAGCCGGTGTTGAGGCTGAGGGCTGAGGAAAGATGAGGCCCCACTCTAACTCTCTGTACACGGTCTGAGAGAAGTCTCTGATCCAGCGGCAGGTGGTGGAAGGAAGTCCAATTTCCAGCAGTTTAACTATTAGTCTGTCCGGGAGTATCGTATTGAAAGCAGAGCTAAAGTCAACAAAGAGCAGCCTGGCGTAACGGCCCTGCACTTCCAGGTGAGAGATGGTGGTGTGGAGCGTTGTAGCAATGGCATCTTCAGTTGATCTGTTAGCTTTGTATGCAAACTGGAGCGGGTCGAGTGTGGGTGGCAGGCAGGACATGATGTGACGTCGGACCAGTTTCTCAAAGCACTTCATTATAACAGGTGTTAGAGCAACTGGTCGGTAGTCGTTGAGGCTGCTAATGTTAGTACGCTTTGGCAGTGGGACAATTGTGGCTGACTTTAGGCACGGCGGGATGCAGGACTGGGACAGTGAAGTGTTGAAGATCTTAGTGAAGACCCCAGCCAGCTGGTCTGCACACTCTTTTAGGACCTTTGCGGTTACCCCATCTGGTCCGGTGGCCTTCCTGGGGTTCACTGCCCTCAGTGTGCGCCTCACCTCATATTCCTGCACTATGAGGCTTGGGCTGCTGCTGTCCGATGTTTTTGCTGCTGCTGCCTCTGGTCCCTTCACCTCAAAGCGTGCGAAGAAGTGGTTCAGCTCCTCTGCAAGCTCCGCGTTACCCTCAGTCAACGTGGTATTGCCAGGTTTGTAGTTGGTTAAGTGCTGAACTCCCTGCCATACCTGTCGTGAGTTGTTGGTGGTGAAGTGGTCTTCGATCCTTCTCTTGTACGCTGCCTTGGCCTCTCTGATGCCTCTTTTCAACTGAGATCTGGCTGCCCTGTACTGCATACCATCACCGGATCTAAAAGCGGCGTCACGTTGCTTCAGCAGGACCTGGACCTCTTTAGTCATCCAGGGTTTCTGGTTGGAATACACCCGGAGACGTTTGTCCACAGTGACACTGTTGACACAGATATATATTAGTCCATGACTTTGATAAAGTCATATCTCAAAAAACAGCTCCTCAGTGGCCCAAGACGCTTCTAACATATAAATATTTAATACTGACCATCAAGGTACCGTATATGCTTTTAGCATACTAATTTTGTGGCTATTACATGTATATATTTATTGAGTTATTTTTATAACACTTGGAGTTCAGATGAACCTGTGTTTGGCTTCCCTTTCTTTCGGCAAACTCAGTTACAGGCCTGATAGCTAACTGTGCCTCAATACCTGACTTCCTGCAGAAACCCACAGAACAAGAGGATTTAATACAGAGCTGTGACACTCCTCTCCAAAGGGGATTACTGGAGCAGTGCTGTGAGAAATGGACCCCCCTTCCCCAGCACAGCTATAGCCAGGGCTACCCTGCCAGCACACACTCGCAACACATCTGCAAACAAGCATTGCAAATTTGTATATAGACTGTTGTTTTACTCAGTCGTTCACATCCACTCACCTCTCTTGCTAACTTAGGTATTGTCCATTCAGGCTCTCACACACAAACAGTAAAACACTGCATATGAGGTTATTTTTACGTTTCATATATAGTACACAGTAGGGCTGCTCAATTAATCGAATTTTAATCACGATTACGATCTGGGCTTTCAACGATCATTAAAAATGACTGAGCCGATTATTAGCCCCTCCCTCATTTATCCGCGACACCTTAAAGGCCGGTCCGTGAAAATATTGTCGGGCATAAACCGTCCGTGGCGCAAAAAAGGTTGGAGACCGCTGATTAAGAGGACCCGAGGGAAGCTCGGAAAGCTAAGCAGAAGTTATTTGGAGAGGAGACTGACTGCTGTTGGTTGAAAAGAGAGGTAAAAAAAACTTCAGTGGTGTTGCACACTATTTTATATTATTTTTTAAAGTCATTGTTAACCCTTTAAAGCCGATCAGAGCAGCACGCTCCGTTTTGTGTAACTATTTTTAAATCCCTGTAGAACCGGAACCGTGTAAGCTAGCGCAATAATTTGTTTTGCATATTAAACCGGAGGAGTTGTACTTACATCTGATGCCATCAGCTTGTCC
The DNA here is from genome assembly GCF_963969265.1 of Rhamphochromis sp. 'chilingali'. Taxonomy (NCBI): domain Eukaryota; kingdom Metazoa; phylum Chordata; class Actinopteri; order Cichliformes; family Cichlidae; genus Rhamphochromis; species Rhamphochromis sp. 'chilingali'. The sequence goes on from NC_137933.1 coordinate 32,372,659, forward strand.
TCGGTCACGGTTTCCTTCCACATAAAGCTTTGCAAAAACTGCATAAAAAGAGCTTGCAGCAACAAAAACATAATATTCCAGAAACACGCTTTGCCGATCCGATCAGCTGTTCGTAACACTTCCCACAGCGAAACAGACGTCAGACGAACTGTCACATGTCCGCCATTTGCTGGCCGAAACCGGAAGTGACGTCATTTCGCGGAAATTGTAGTTTTTTTTACTTGTAGGCCTTAAAAACCTATACTGGTCATGTTTGACTTTTCTGAATAGTTGCTGGGATGCTTAGAACTCGAATTGCACTGCTGGAAATAGTTTATTTTGATGCACATGCTGTTTTCTTTGCAAATTTGCATCATAGGATTGTTTTTTTTCGCTTTTCCTGCAGTATATAAAAATTGGTGTATCTCCAAAATAAAACTATGAAGACACTCAAAATAAATTTCCTGTTGTTGTAAACTATTTTTTGCAACTTTTTTTGTATTTAAAGTTTTGAAGGATAAACCTCTTAAATTACTCCAAGTAGTAATATATGTAAAAAAAACAAAACAAAACCATTTTCAATTTTTTTTTTTTTGTAGTTTATTGCACTTTTTTGCAATTAATGTAGTTACTATGGACTTAATGCATACATATTATTAAATATGGGCTATAACAGTTGCATAGCAAATTGAAATGCTCCCACAAATGGCACTACAACATGTAAAAATATAATATAAGCTCTGGCGGACTTGGTTCTATAGTAGGTCTTAAAGGGTTAAATAAATATCGTCAAATAATCGAGATCTCAATTTCAGTGAAAATAATCGTGATTATCATTTTTGCCATAATCGAGCAGCCCTAGTACACAGTGTATTTCTTACTTGCTTCGCTGCCAAATCATGCATTCTCTCTTCATCAGTTCCCTTGTCTCAATTTTCAAACCACTGCACACAATCATAGCCACTTCACACTCAGTGACCAGAAGAATACAAGGGCTTGTTTAGCCTAATGGAAGCCAGGGCAGTCTCTGCGCAGTAGTTTGTGAAACTCATTGTCATCTTACGTTGTTTTTTTGTTTGTTTTTGTCATATAAAAGCCAAAATTGCTCTGTTCACTCATATATTTTTTATTTCTTTATTTCGCTAACAAATGGATAATGTCACAGTGGCTACATTTTTCTCTCTATAGTGCTATATGTCTTATATATAGTCTATATGTGCTTACCAATATCTGTCACTGACAACTGCTACACCATGAAGACTTTCATTTTAGGTTAATGAGTTCCTTTTGCAGATCGTGATAAGAATAATGTTTTTGTATCTGCAGTATGCAGTATAAAAGGGTTGGGCAGGGTAAAGGAAAATAAAATCTCCCCCAAAGAACATTAGGCTCTTATGTACACCAAGGTCATGGTCAATAAAATGAACTGAAGTTCAAAGTGTTAATGCTATGGTGATCTAACACCCTGTTTCTTACTGCCATTTTTGTATTGACAATATATAAGCATAAAGGGAATAATATATAGGCATTCTAAGCTAAATTATGTTGATCTTCTGACCTGTTCTTCAAGGCTACACGAGGTCATACTTTCATAAAATATCTTTTCTTTTTAAAATTGTGATAAAATTCTACTGCCCTTGTTTGAACAGGCAACATTTAGGAAAGTATACTGATATAGGGGATTCTAGATATCACATTATAGATTGCATTCAAATACCATGACCAATGATCTCACTTTTACACTTCACAGCTGCATTTCTTTTAAGTTGAATAGTGGCATTGTAAAGCGCTTTGGGTGCCTTGAAAAGCGCTGTATAAATCCAATCGATTATTATTATTAAAATATGTTAAAGAAAATGGGTTTAAAGAAAGTATTGTCCAGAGAATGAGCTCCCTAACAAGCTGTAGTTTAACATTCTGTTTAAGTTTCAGTTATTCATGTTATTTAAAATTAATATATACTATCCATTACTACTACTCCTGCATAATGTTTGTGTAATCATGGTAAACAGCCAACATGCTACCCTTGCTCCATGCTACTGCACCCCAACCTTCCTCAAGTAACTTTAAAATAAACAAATAAATAAATATATATATATATATATATATATATATATATATATATATATATATATTGCACTTATGATAATGTAATAACAATAATGTAACATGGTTAACACTATCTGACTTTACCTGTGTCTTTACTGCTCCATAAGCAATGCATGAAGGTGAGCAGATGCAGGAAGATGAAACTAATGCAACTATAAGACAGCAGCAGACAGTAGCCTAAAGAGCCTAGCGCAGATAAGTTTAAATGAATAACGACATTACATTTGTTTATTTTCTAATTTGGTTTATCTTGGTCTGTCCTCATGTGATTGGTAGAAATATTAGATATTATATATATATATATATAATATACATATTATAGCTTTGTTGATATTTTGATATGAGCACTAATTTTAACAGGATGAAAGAAACTGATGTGATTAGCTTTGATTGTGTCTAGCCTCTAACAAGCCCTGGATCATTGACAGCATCCATTTTACATCATGCGCCCACACACAGCTCACTTTCAATGGAGCCACATATGAAAACTTGCACAACAGAGAAATTTACATGTTTTTTTGTTTGTTTTCTTTTCTCTGTCATGTCTCCATGTTGATGAAAGAGGCTTTTGATATGTGCAAAAAGAAAATCTAACACATTAATAGATAAAATAAAAGCACATGAAAAGTGAGATTTTACATTTGAGAGTCAAACTATTCTAGTGGGATTTTTTAAACAATTTGATCTCATATAAAGAAAGTGTATAGTGTGGCATTATTGAGAGGATAAGTGTCAGAATGAGCTGGATCCTGGGTTTATAAGAAACAGGCAGTGCGATACAGACCACAGGAAGGGAGATGACAGCTTGATGTGATGATATAAATGTTAAACAGACAGGATATTAATAAACTATTAATCCCATGGTATAAATGACTATTATTAATATATATGTACACAAGTCAAAGTTAATGTAATATAAAGTTATAGAATATACTATATTTTACTTATGTATACATCATTTTTATATAAGCATATTTATATGCACATAGTGTATCTTGTCTTCATATATTGCCTTACTGTCATGATCAAACACACATATAGCACGCTATATTAACATGCGTTTGTGCAGCCCAGATGCACATATATGATTATTTGCAAATTCAAACTCTTCCACAGCAATATTCCACTTAAATAAACAGGACCTGCATGCAGCAGAGACATAGTTGTACCCACACACGGGACTGTGAATTAGAACTGTACAGTAGTAAATGAAGCATTCGTTTTCCTGAGTACTTCTGGCAGATAAGGGCTGGCAGACGTGAAAAAAATAAGTATTGCACTGCTGCACAAAATGATTTTTGCTAAAACAGGAAAATATTTTCTGTTAAATTATATGTTACAGTTTACATGCTGTATTATCAGGTAAAAAACATGAAAGTCATGAAATTATATACTTATATACTGTTTTTTTTTTTTTTTAAAAACTAAGAATACCTTTTTGTTTACTTTTTTAAATACGTGTATTTTATGTAGAGAGGATGGCTTGTAAAAAAAAAAGATAAAATCTATAAATATATTTAAACTTGAACATACATTGACTCATTTTGATGATGGTGGTGGAGAGAGCTGTGAAATACGCTGGATCAGAATCTCTTCAGAAAGGTTTTATTTAGTTGAAATTGTGTTTGTAATTTGATAATAATTAAACATCTGGCACCGTTCCTAGTTTAGCCTTTAGTAAAAAGTACTACTTCCACGGGTATACATTTTTTAAAAATTCTGGTTATATTGCAGGTGACCTCCAGCTTTAAACACCAGAAAACACTCATGTCTTATCTGTTGTGTTTTCTTACAGAGATTTGTTTGCTAACACGGGGCAGAAGGACAGCCAGCGTCCGAGCTGACACGTACTGCCGCTTGTACTCATTGTCTGTTGACAACTTCAATGAGGTACTGGAGGAATATCCTATGATGAGAAGGGCCTTTGAGACTGTTGCTCTGGACCGGCTGGACCGTATTGGTGAGAAAATCACATCCAGTCTCATCCATTTAAGCCAAAGTGCAAACCAGTACTACATATTTTCATTTAGTGAGTTTTGATAGCATTTTCCATCAAGAGAGCAAACACTTTCAAACCAGAACTGGAGCTCTTAGACAAAACTTAGGGGGTTTAAAACTGTTCTCAGTGATACTCAGTGACTGAAATTACTATCAAAGTCATCTGCATATAAACATGCAGATAGAGCTCCGGTTTTAAAATCCCTGTGTGACTTCTCTTACTCATACAATTGATATTCTCTCCATATCCATCACTGTTCCCAGGCTCAGCCTAGGCAGATGAAAAATTCACAATGAAACGCATGCCTGTATCATCACTCAGCCTTCGCTGCATGCTGTTTTATCCTCAGCTATGTTTAGAATGGTAGATAGCGAAAATGCTTTAGGGGGTCTCTTTGTAGAAAATGGCTGCTTTGAAAAAGATGTGGTGGGCTGATAGGAATGTTTCTGTGAAATGGTCTCTTGTGTCCATCCCTTCTCCTGGGCTTGATGCCTATGTACACCATGTTTCCTAATAAAGTAACTGAAACAGGTGAAATCTGCAAATTAATTACTCTCTAATTACTTGGCACAATCTGATTTGAAGTGTGCAGGTGATAAAAGGTCAAGAGGTGCAAGGTCAGGCTGGCTAAAATAGTTCCAATACGTCACAGAAAAAGCTCAAGTAATCTGACACCAGTCATAACAGAAAATTGGACAGATTGATCTGGGGCTTATAGCGTTTGCAGTATCATCAGATTTCACAGCCTTTTGTTAACACCAAATTGAAAATGGCAGTCATGTGAATTAACCCCATCACTGCTAGCGCAGCCACTGAACAATGACTAATGGACTCTAGCATCCAGACTGTGCACATTTTGTTAAGAGGGTAGTTTAGCAGTTGATATGCCTGCCATAATGACGCTCACCTTATTTCTTTGACCTTGTGCACACCTCACAGGTACTTCAAAGTACATACATTACCAGAGTGAAAACGTGACGGAGCACAAAAAGCTTTAGTAAGCAATAGTTAAATGAACAAATGAACACAGGATAATTGTTATTCTAAAATGGAATTTCAGATTTAGTATTAATATTTTTTCCACATAAATTTTTTTGTTGCATAGATGTTGCATTTTAGAACAAGAGCACTCAGAGAGCACAACTCCCTCCGAAGGACAAGGACTTTAATAAAGGCTATATAGTTAGCCTGTTATGGCATCATTGTGATGCCTTAGGACATAATATTTAAAAAAAATAAAATATGTGTTCTCCTCATGCTCTTTCATACAGTTCCGATCAAAAGACCACTTGAAAAATGGCAAAAAAAATCATATTTTGCGTGTTTGGATCTTAACAAGGTTCCAAGTAGAGCTTCAACATGCAACAAGAAGAAATGTGAGACAAAACGTTTTTTTAAACATGCAATTTATTGAAAACAGCGCTTAAACTGAAACAGGCTGAAACATGCAAAATATGATGTTTTGCCATTTTTCAAGTGGTCTTAAAATTTTGATCAGGATTGTATGATATATAACCTGGTATGGTTTCTGGAGAAAAAGTTTCAAGGTCAACTTTGACCTTGGCTCTAACAATGAAGGTCAAGGTCAAATGCTTAGCCAACCTAGGCACTCATGTCCCCCAAGGCCTAGTATGTTATTGTGAAGTTTTAAGGGAATCCATTAAAAAATTTTTTTTAAGTTTTTATTAATTTTCACATTTGGTGTGACCTTGACTTTGACCTGATTTTCATCACAGTTAACTCAGTTCGAGCTGCTATTGGTATCTACCGTCACACAAAATTTGAAAATGATATCTTGAAAACTATGGACAAGAATGCTAACAAACTGAAAAACAAAAACGAATCAATTACACACTCCCTCTGAGAGGGATACCTCCAGGTTTATTGTCTTTTTTTCTTTTTTCTTTTTTACAGTGTTTATTTTGTATCAAGCATGTCACCAAAATATTGTTCACCAAAATATTATGACACAATGGTTGTTTTACGATTTCCCCTTTTTACTTATGGAATCACACTAAAAGCTAATCTAATGTTTATCCTTTTCGTTCATACCTGTTATTATGCTAGCTTCTTCTTTTAGAAAGGGTTTTTGGAATATTCTTTCTTCTCTTACTTTTCACTCTTGTTTTCTGTGTGTCTGTCTTTGTGTGTGCATGGACATGCGCTCTTAAAGGCAAGAAAAACTCCATCCTGCAGCACAAGGTGCAACACGACCTCAGCTCTGGTGTACTCAACTACCAGGAGAATGAGATCATCCAGCAGATTGTGCAGCATGACAGGGACATGGCCCACTGTGCCCACCTCATGCAGAACGCTCCACCACAGACACCGCCCTCACCTACCCCTGTCATCTGGGCCCCACTCATCCAAGCACCTCTCCAGGCAGCAGCTGCCACCACCTCTGTAGCCATAGCCCTGACACACCATCCCCACCTCCCATCAACGCTCTTCAGACCTCCAGTTTCTGTCCTCGGTTCCCTGAAGGACCCTCCTAGCCGACTTAAAAAGTTTCACACATTTGTTCCTTCATCCACATCACCTGGCTCTGCTGGGGACTCTCCTTCTAGCACACCTTCTAAGCTGCAAACTGGGATAGACATGCCATTGCTGGCGTCTTTCCGGGCCCAGCAAATTACATCAGGTTCAGGGGCAACTAGTTCAAGCCAGCATGCTTCAGGTAGCGGAATACAACGCGGACCTTGCAGGTCTGGGCCTGTGTCCAGTGGAGGAGCAACCTCCGTGTTCCCGTTTGGTCAGTTTTCATCTTCTGGTTCACCTTCATCTAGTACGGCCCAGCTGCACCCTCAACCACAAAATCAAAAATCCTTCCGCTCTGGTACACCACCTCTCTCAAACCTCTTTCACCAAGGATCTATAGGTGGAAGCACAGGGTCAGGACTAAGTGGAAGTTTAGCTGGAGCTTGTGGTGGTGCTACGGGATGGACTTTAGGTGGAGCAGTTGGAGGTTTTGTGGAAGGGGCCACTGGTGGGGACACTTCCTGGGCGGGAGAGGACTATACAACTGGGTTGTTAGAAGTGACTTCTGGTGGGCACTCTGGGTTGGGAGGAGCTAATGGTGGATCAGTAGGAGGGATCTCAGGGGAAACCAAGGTAGGAGTATCTGAGGGAGCAGTGGAAACTGTTTGTAGCAGGTTATCAGGTGGATTGGTGGTACCCAATACATGTGGGCCCATAACTGATACGGCAAAGAGATCAATTGGGGGGACTTCCAGAGGATCACTGGTAATAGCTTCCGGGGGGTCAGTCAGTGGAACTTCTGGAGAATCACTGGCAGTGACTACCACTGGAGGATCCCTGGGACGGGCTTCTGATGGATCAGTGGGACTGGTTTATGGTGGAGCCTCAGGGGGAACATTTGGAGGATTTTCTTGTGATTCAACACAAGGAAATTCTGGCGGATCAATGGGGAGGACTTCTGGTGGATCAACAACTAGCCATTTAGGTGGAGGTTCAAGTGGGACAGTTGGAGGAGTGACTGGAGGACATATAGGCAGAGCAGTAAGTGGCACAATTGGAAGCCATATAGCAGGATCTACAGCTTGTTCTCTTGGAGGAATTACTTCTGGGCTTATTAGTTCCTCTCGCTGTCAGAGCCCTATATCTAATAATTCTCTATCTGGTCAGCTTCCCCAAAACCAACCACCTGCCAAGCCTCCTCAGGTGGCTCCTCTGCAGCAGTTTGCTGGAGGAGGCAGGACTACCAGTGGATTAAACCTTTTCCAGTCCCCTCCACAAGGTTCCCCATCCTCTGGTAGAGGACAGCACAGTCAGCAGCCTGCTGAGGGCTCCCCATCTTCCCTCAGCCATTCTAGCCTGGCAGGCCTCCAGTCTGGCTGCTTACCTCACCAGATGTCACTGGAAAGGTCTGCATTGGCTTCTCTGGCCCAGTATGGTTCAGCAAACGCCTCACCCTGCCTTACTCCAGTCGCACCCAGTCCCACTGTTCAAAGCCCTGTGGCAGGCAGGACTTTCCACTACAGTGACCCTTCTAGTGTCACAGGATCCCACAGTTCTTTGCTCATGCCTCAAACTTGTTTTCCTTCACAGCTTCCAAGCCAGCCACAAAGTACAGGAAGAGATTCCCCTCTGGGACGTTTTTCTGAGGACCTAAAGCTTTTATCTAGCTCCCATTCATCCCTGCCCCAGGAGGTGGCCCAGGTCTTAAGCCACCAAACTCCTTGCTCTTCAATAGAAACTGGGTATTACCCTTCTCCATTTTCCTCTCCTACTCTTGTACCCAAACCCTGTAGCTCAGTGCCAGGGCACATGACTCCTCCAATCCAGATGTCTCCGGGGCACCCTCACCAGACTTATTCCTCCGGGGCCTCACCAGCCTTGTCTTTACGGAGGGACTCTGCTGCCTTTTCATCTGATCTAGAACCTCAGTCTGTCCGCTCTAAACTCCCTTCAAATTTGTGAGGATTGATCACACCCTCCTGTGCTCCTTTGAACTAAAACACAAATGATCTCCATTTGTGGCATTCTTTTCTGTCTTCAGACTATTTTTCACTTTATTTTTACCAAGATTTTACATTTACTGTGATTTAAAAGACACTTCATAGGGCAACTCAGAGCTCTATAGTACACTTTGTTTGATTTATGCTTTTTCCTTTTATTATTCATTGATACTGTGTATATAGATAGAGTTATATTTAAATGATAAGTTAATCAAGGGACTAGGAGGGTGTGAAAATGATCTCCATTTAAAAGACAGTCATTTTATTTATTTCTATAACTATGCCAAATTCATGTTGTGATGTTTAGGTGATTCAATGGACTACCCAATAATACTCGTTTTCTGCAGGAACCTATGCACTAACACCTGCATGTATCAATGTTTTTGTCTTTCTTTCTTTTTTTTGCGTGTGTGTGTTTAAAAATTATCTACATTTTTAGCGAAAAAACATGCTTTGAGACAGACTGACTCTTGTATTATCTCATTTAGGATCACATATTGTTGATCCTTAAATGTATCTATTAGATTGTACTTATTTATTCTCTGTATAATCTTTTCAAAACCTTGAGGGATGGAGAAGAGATTTTAGGAAACCAAAAAGACTTTTCCTGTGGGATAATACTTCACCACTTCTTGACCCATTATCCTTGCTTTCTACCACTTTCTCAAATTACTACTGTTTTTGAAGCAGGGGTACAGGGGTTCAGCGAGCTCCCCTCCGTCTAAATATTGAGACGTAACAGTATGTGAGTGACTGGCTTTCTGCAGAGTCCTCAATCATGTCCTAACAAGCTCACTTTGTCTTCCAAGCTCATGTTGCTAATGTGTGTAGAAAGCATGTGAAAGCATATTTTTTCCCCTGACTGTGAGCAACTGTTAATGTGTGAGTGTTAGTGCTAATATGTGTGAATCAGTGGAACAGTCAGATGCAAAGCAAAACTTTTTCCTAGAATGATCATCAGAGCCTTTTTACACAAAAACTAGGACTTCCATTAGCGTGTATGATGCACTGTGTAGCACGCAAACAATTTAAAGTAAAAAATAGCCAGATGTTTAATATCCCACAAACTAGACTTTCATGTAGGAAAAACAGTATATTCAGTACACAATCTGAAGTATTTGAAAAATGCTGGAAACTAGAATACACCTTGATATTTAATTACTTCTATTTTAGTTGTTATATGCTGTCAACAAAGACATTTTTGAAAGCTACTGCTGAGTTGGAGATGAAGTTGAATGTAAGTAAGTACTTTTGCTATTGTAGATTAACTGAAGGCACAATGCTCCAGGGGGTTAAGAGACTGTTCCACCACTGAAAAGGTCATGGATTCAATATCTTTGACAGATGTTTCCAGCAGCAGCAGCAGCAGCAGCCATTTCTACTGCCAAAGTGTCCTTTACCAAGACACAGAATAAGTACTTGCTAAATTGTTTGTGAGGTTATTGGATGTGTTACTCAGTTAGGTTCTCTAAAACAGATTACTCCTCTGCATGTGTTCCTTAAAATATTGATGCATAACTACATTGCCAAAGTAAACCTGAGAAAAATTGTACAATTGCAATATAATCTCCAATACATAGATTACTTAACAAGTAAAGATAAGAGAGATTTTGACACACACACACACACACACACACACACACACACACACACATATAGATATATATATATATATATATATATATATATATATATATATATATATATATATATATACATATATATAAGTGAAAACGAGTACACTCAATGATTTAATAGCTTGTGGAATCAGCAGCTTTTATCAGCAACTTCAAGTAATCATTTTCCACATGAATTTATTGGTCTCTCACTTCGTTATAGAGGAAATTTGGCCCACTCCTCTTTGCAATGTTGCTACAGTTCATTAAGGTTTGTGAGCATTCATCCTAAGATCTTAAGACACAGCATTTCAACCAGGTTGAAGTATGGATTTTGACCACACCATTGCAACACCTTGATTCTTTTGTTTTTCGGTCATTCTGTTGTAGATTCGCTGCTGTGTTTGAGATTATTGTCCTGTTACATGACCCAGTTTTAGCCAAGTTTTAGCTGTTGGACAGATGGTTTCACATTTGACTCTAAAATACTTTGGTCCACAGAGGAGTTCATAGTCAATTCAATAACTGCAAGGTGCCCAGGTCTGCTGTAGGTAGCAAAACAAATGCAAGTCACCCCTCCACTACTATGCTTGACAGTTGGTATGACATGTTTGAGCTGATATGCTGTGTTTGGTTTTCACCAAACGTGGTGCTGTGCATTATAGGTAAACATCTCCACTGTGGTGTTTTTTGTTCTTCAAGGACATTGTTCCAGAAGTCTTACGTTTTGTGTTGCCATGTTCTTTGTAGAGAGAAGAGGCTTTCTCCTGGCAACCCTTCCAATTGTACTGTCATAAACTTTGACATTTGACATGCTAACTGAGGCCTGTAGAGTCTGAGCTGCAGCTCTTGTTTTATTTTTGTATTTTTTGTCAGCTTCTCTGAACATTCCAAGGCCTGTCCTTGGGGTGAATTTAATAGGACATCCATTCCTGTGAAGACTGTAGCATTGTGTTAACACACACCTGAATGAAGACCAGGAAACTGCTAAAACTTGTGCTGTTGTAAAGGTGGTCATACTTATATGATGCATTAATCAAATACATTTGATTAACAGGACCTGGCTCTTAGTGCATCAAATAGGATCAAAAGTATGCTTATGTACGTTTGCAATTATTTATTCAACAAATGTGTCAGTTGATGTAATAGTCTTGTGGAAAAAGTAACTACAATTCTAAAGCCATTTTGCACTTTTTTAAAGTAATTTTAAGCATAAATAACATAAAATTCTATTAATTTCAAGATGTTTGATGTTTTTCTTCTATGTGCTTCCTATTTCACTCCCAATCTTTCAACAGGATTCAAATCTGAGCTACGACTAAGCCATTCCATAACTACCCCTTTTTCTTTATTTGAGCCATTCCTTGTTGCATCTCCTAATGTGTATACTACTAGTGTGAAACTTCAGACAGCCTTTCATTGTCTTTAGGCACTCTTCAATATAATGCAGAATTCATAGTGGGATGAATGACTGTAAAATCTGCAGTCAGGCAGCAAATTCCCTCTAAACACACAATTTGGTGATTCATTCACTGACAATAAGGTTTTTTTGCTCCTGAAAACTTGATTCTGATCTGTGTCAAACATGCGTATTAATATTATTACAAAAAGAATAATATTTGATTTCTCTTTTCCTGAGCACATTATTCCAAAAGGCCTGGTCTTTGCATATACAGACAATAACATTGTGACATACTGACAGGTGAAGTGAATTAGTGGGTGGGCTATATTAGGGAGCAAATGAAAATGTTGTCCTCAAAGTTCAGAAGCAGGAAAAAATCAGCAAGCATGAGGATTTGACTGAGTTTGACAAAGGACAAATTATGGTAAATGGGAAATAAATAATTTTTTTGTATTCAGTGTTTCTACTCCAGCTGAGCTTTATACAACATGTCTCATTCCCCCATTCACACACAAGCACTTTACAAGCAAGATGATCGATGTATCAGAGAGCAACTTGGGTTTCGTATCTTACTTAGTGGCTTCCGGTTGAGCAGACACCAGCAGATAACAAAGCTAACTGCAGATCCTTTGATGAGATCTCATCAAATGATCTGCTGATTGGCTGAATTCTCTGGGGAACAATTAATAGACAAATTAGTAGTCATTTAAAGTATATTATTACTTATAAGTAATTTAGCTTACAGTGGAATTATTTATTTCAGATTGTTTTGGAAATATTTTTACAATATTTCTTAGAGCTCTTAGAGAGCTTTTCACATATTGATACAACAACACTACACACATGGAAAGTAAATGAAGACCGGATCTTATGTCACAGGTTTAAGTGAGACAATTTCAACCTGTCACTTCCTAAAGAGTTTGTAATTATCAGAGTATCCTGAACACCTGATTCCCATTTCATGGATTTGAAGGGTACATAAGTGATGTACTTACTTTTTTCAAAATTTTGATTTTGGTATTCTTATTTTTCTTTGTTTATTTTATTTAAATGAAATGGCTGAGAAAATGGCAATTAAATGCCTCAATTTTATTTTATTTACTAGAATTATTATTAAGCAGCGTCTCAAAAAGCAACAGTTTTTTGCTTGTTGAAAACTTTTTTAAAAAGTATAATGGGATATTGTTACTTTTCACATGATCATCTATGATAAGTAACGTTTAGATAATTTAGATTTTTTTTTTACTAGTGTTCAGTCAAAAAGCACGTATCAGAGTCTGTTTGAATAAAAGTATGCTTTCAAAATCTGTTGGCACTAAAGGGAGCCTTCAAGTGGTTAAAAAACGATATACACAGCAGAGTAAGGTATCATGAAACTCTCAAAGGGGAGGATCAGTGATATGTTTCTACATGTTTGTCTGTAGCTCATCACAAAGGCAGACCCAGGTTCCACCGAGACAGCTGAGTCCTTAACTAAGTCACAGCAGTCAGCCACTGCAGTCTAATTTAACAAGACATGTCTGTAATCCCTTGACCCTCAAATACTATCCAGGAGTCACGCACATACAAAGCTACCATGCCCTCCCCTCATTACAGTCATGTAAAGTTATACTCATAATGTATAGCAGTACACATGGCATGACACGCAGTTGCACAAATGCACATTTACTGACATGCTCATGTCCATTAGATCGTATTCTCATTTTCCAAAAAAATTAACTATTTTGGATTTCCAATTTAAAAAAAATTACATTTCATGTTGTTGAAAATGTTGAGCAAATTTTACGACCAACCTGCCCAGCCACAGCAGTTTTAACCACTTTTATAATTAGGAATTAAGCACATTTCTTTTTGTGTTTGACTCACAATATTAGAACAAGTTATTGTTATTATTATTTTATTATTTTGCAAGTATGCATTCACTGAGTATGTATGTGTTTCACTTATCTATAACCTCTTAAGAATTATGGGAAACACTATGACTAATGAATATTTTTCCATCATCAGCCCAAAGGGACTTTGGGGCTAGTAAATGTGGAATATAATCGAGTGATATTGTGTTAGATAGAGACAGACTGGGGAGGGGCATCACAGAGAACGTAGCGTTAATCATTACAGCAATGTATTTAAACCAATATAATGAATTTTTTTAATGTTTAAAAATAAGAGTCTTCTTGCTCTAGACAGACAGACTGGGTTACTAATGGTTATAGCAGTGCTTTGTTCACCTCTCCCACATCTAACACCTTTTTTCATTAGCAGTAAACAGCTATCTGAATGGCTCTAAAACATTTATATTGGCTTCATGGCTCAAGGAGAAGGAAACAGAGCTCTGGAACAAAATCACAATAATAAAGACACAGAAATGTTTCACATCGGGGATATTGATTATCTGATTGTGTAGGCATTTAAAACCACAATTGTTCTGTACCTGTTTCCATCATAAAGTCAGACAGGCTACTGTGCCTCCAACATCAGGAAAAAGTTCCCCATTTTTTCTCACAATATGACCTTATTAAGGTATAGAGTTGGAGGATAGTTTGAAGCCTGCCTGCAAGACAAAGGTGTAGATGTGAGGCGGCATTGATGCACTGCAGGAATGACATAGTTGGACACTTAGCCACAGGGAAGACAAGTAGTCCGACAGGCACCCCATGTGGTACTCATGTTGATGGGTTACTTGCCCCCACTTTGTGATTGTAGAGCGCTAGTGGATGTTTTTCAACATTGATTAGGAGAAAATGAGAGAAAGTTTTGAGCGGTGTGAGTGAGTGCACATGCAAGACAGTGTGCCCCTCAGTTACAAGGCAGAGTTGATAGCCAGAGGTGCTGTCAGACATGAGTGGGACATGGGTCCTAGATTGTATGGAGAGGTAAACACTGTGGAGGGACTGACAAATTGGCTAACTCAGTCTGTTCCATTATCACAGATAACTGGTTAAAGAAGAGTCTGGGTTTGTTTTTAACTGAGTCTATTAAAGTTGGTTTGAAAACTGCTGATTACTGTGAAGTAAAAGAAAATTAGCTATTGATTAATCATCTTCTGGCTTGAATTATGTAATGTAAATGACGAGGAGGTTCATTATCCTTATGGTCACAAAATATGTTTAGCTTCATTCATCTAATCCTTCATTCAGACTAAAGGTATGAAAATAGCCAAAACTAGAGTAACAAGATTTTCACCTGACAGCGATGTTTATTCTTCAAGGGGATTTTCTGTTTCCATCCTGCTAGACTTTTTGCTGCATCTGTAGCATAGTGTAGTATAGAGGCAGTGTTTTTTTTTTCTTAGAGGAATCGTCTGGGAATTAGATTAGAAGGCTTTGAAACTTTGTGTCGTTTGAGGCGAATAAAGAAAAACAACGGTGACTCACTCGCTCATGCAGAGACCTATTTTCATTATGTCTCCCTGTGTCACCCATCCAAACATGGGAAGAAAATGGCTGTTTGAGAGCAATAGAGAAAACAGCAATGAAGGGGCAGATGAAGCGTCACAACATCTGCCATCTTTCTGTACAAACTCTTGGAGCTAGTTTTTCAGAAATCTGTATAGAGGAAACCAAGGCTGGACTGGGACAAAAAATCGGCCCGGGCATTTTGACTGGAGACCGGCCCACCAGGATAAAGATTGAAAATGTGACGTCATTCAGGGGTAAAACCGCAAAGGGTTCTGGGAACTTGTGGCAAATTGAACTCAGTTACACAGCGATAAAAAGAAACCCAAAAAATGGCAAGAAGCTGTTGTATTATTAACTGCAATAGCCGGTCGCATGACAGCCACGGGAAGCCGACGGGTAAAGAGATCGTTTTTTTTTATCGGATTATGTCGTTGAAGAGAAATTTTTTAAGCCATGTTTCCGAAGTAAGAGCCACGGATGGTCTGGATATACCAAATATAACGTCCCAGAACACTCCAGCTTACAGGTTAGTCTGCTCCAAGCATTCCCACAAAGGTCAGAGTTTTGTAGTAGTTAATACGTCATTTTTCTTAACATAATTGGTGATATAGGTTACAAGCAAGTCTGGCGCTGAACAGAAATTGTCGCGCTATGCTCCTTTGTTTATTGTGCATAAATAGTGAATTGTCCTGACACAATATTGCGCTTCGCTTCTGTTATTACCATGGCACATTGACAAAAACATATACTTTTATTCACAGGATAAAACAGTTGTTTTGTATCACTAATTGTCCAGTGCGATTACAGCATACAATATTATTGTCACTGCTACATTTCTGTAATGAACCAGAAATTATTTCCACTACTAATTAATTACCGTTGAGCTCAAAGGTCCTATTAATAAACGGTTAACGAATGTGTATTTCTGACGACGATTTGTGAGACTGGTAAACTTACCTTTGTTCGTACGATGGTCTTTCGTTCTACACGGTGCATTTCAAGATCCTGCACCCATCCGTCGGTAAACTGTACCTGGGCTTGTTGCAGTGACCTGAAGTTACTAAACTTCATGAGTGTATGCACTCACTCCAAGAACCGTATAATTATAAATCTGAGCGTGGTGAAAGTTGGGCAACACGCTAACGTCTTTTGTCCACTCTGTGTGCTCGTAAGGGTCTGACCCTTTCACTCCTTTGATTTTTTCCTCGTATCTTTTCTTTGTCTTTTCGTCGAGTCTGTCTTTGTACGGAGCGGCATTGTTCTCCTTTTGTTTTGTACATTCCTTTTTTGTGCGTCAAAGAAAAAACAAGAAGGCATTGGAACCGGAGAATGAACGTTTTGCGGTGCTGCAAATGCTTGCATTTGATGCGGTACTTGGATTGTTTTGCCACGAGTTCCCGGCATGCAATGCGCAAAAATCACGTGATTGCTAAACAAGGGGGAGGGTCCATCCGGCCTCCTCGGCTGTAATTGGTCCAGCCCAGAGTCGATCATGACCAATTGGCCAATCCAACACCTTTCATTATATATACCCTTCCTAAAAAAAAAAAAAAAAAAAAAAAAAAAATCCATCGGCCCATAACAACAAAAAATCGCCAGCGGCCCACCGGGCAAATGCCCGGTATGCCCGATGGCCAGTCCAGCTATGGAGGAAACAGTACAAAAGCGCCTGACATGTCTGTTTTCATGCTGAATAACTTAATCAAATCTAGGTCAGGGATACCTGGTCTTTATAGGGAGGGTTTCATGAAAAATGTTTTTCTGTAGCATAATGTACAAATGCATAATGCACAAAAATAGTCTCATAGGAGAAGAGTGGAATTGCATCAGATTTAACCACTAGCTAATTTCCATCTACACTATTTGGGCAGGTCAACACAATAATAAATATAAAATAGCACAAACATGTTTAATACTTTATTGACACAAAAATGTTCATAACTTTTGGCCTGCTTATTTACAGTAGATGTGCTGTGAAATGGCCAGCAGATTTGTAAGTTGCGCCTCTCTTACCTCCAGCTTTGGTGGAGTTCCACACGGCATCTCTGTACCATTTACAATTCATATTTGCTTCTGTTCAGCAGCAACCTCAGATTCTGTTTGGTGGATTTCCAATTCCACTGGTTAATCTCAGCCTCCTTCTCCCTTTGTGCTGCCCATGAATATGGGTTGGTGAATAAGCAATGCACACTAATGAAATCATTTGCTGTGATTGAGGATTAGATGTAGCAGCAGCAGAATTGAACCTGCAATTTCTCGAGGGAAAGAAAGGAACTTTTTTTTTTTTCCAAGGCCCTCGTTATTCATTCATGACTGCAGATTCCTTCTACCTTTCCATAAATGCTCATCATATTGCACACACCAGCACCAGAATCAGGTGTTTGAAAGGACAGGGTAGCACAGAGTCATTTGATATGATAACAAGATGGCTATATATGATGCTTTATATATATATATATAAAGTTGTTTATTGTAGCATCTAATAAAACTGACCTCATTTGCTGCTTCTCTAGTGAGAAGAAATAAAGGAACTATAAGGTTATTCTGACCACAAAGCAGGCTGTTAGACAGTATAACCTGTACATGAACCATTTTAGGAACAGCAGGGTGCGTATAGGTTAACACACCTACAGATTACCTGAAAGATTCTGTAGGGTAATGCCGCAGTACAGCGACGTGGCAGGAGACCTTCTTTGTAGCTGTCGGTACAAAAACACTCTTTCAGGCAGTTTTAAAAGTGATTCATCTGCAAAATATGACTTGTTTCTGTAATGCAACAATATACAAATTAGAAGCTTAGATTTGGAAAATATGTGTCGCATATGTTTCTCTGTTAGTTGCAGCTCATCAGAAAATCCTGTGTTGAAGCCAAAAGTGAGCCTGCTCCTCCCTGGATTAATGTGGGCAAAACAGAAAAGGGCACATTTATATTCTATTTGGAGAGACGAGGGTTTAGATTTAAGAAAGAAAGAAAGAAAGAAAGAAAGAAAGAAAGAAAGAAAGAAAGAAAGAAAGAAAAGAAAAATCTGCCTCTTAAAGCTGTCTTTCATTTGTGGAAGTACTATAACTCCATTTAATCTAATGTTGGCATCATGACGTTGACAAGTTACTTAGTTATACAGCTATTTCCATAGGACCTATTTATATTTCTGTATTTATTTTAGACTACTTAATAAGTAATGTCAACTCCATGCCAGATTATGATAAGCAATGTTCACCAAATTGTGTGTTTGTACAGAGTTCATAACCTGTCCATGATTTTTAAGGAATTTTGCATTGTATAAGCTCTACACTTTGGTACAGCGCAGGAGTGGGACATTTTCGTTACACGACGCTGCAGACGAAGTCTTTCTATCTGAAGGCTCAACCTTTTTGTTTCACGAAGGCAGTGACTGATTCAACACTTCTTATGAGGACTAACAACCTTTTGAGGAGGACAGTATTTTGATCGCTTTGCTATTGATCAAGGGATATCTTTTTTGTTCTGCATTTAACATGGGAACTATGAAAAAAAGCAATAAGGGAACTGGGAACTGTAAATGTATGGTGTGAAAGGTAGCTACGGGACATTGCGCTGACCCACACAGCAAGCACACGTACAGTAGCCGTGGCTTGCAGATTGTGTGGCGGTGAAAGGAGTGAACTGTTGATAAGCACATATACTGGATGAAATAAAACGGTATAGAATAAAATATAAGGAACACCTGCTTTGAGTGTTTTTTTTCTCTCTGTATATCTCTTTTTGTATATTACATGCAGCATGCTCCCAATTGTAATTCGCAAAATCCCTTAGCAGCTATTTTTTCCCTCCCTCTTGTGAGATGTGTCAATAAGCAAAAGCCTTTCACACACACACACACACACACACACACACACACACACACACACACACACACACACACTTTCACTCAGATGAACACAAAGAACGGTCAGGAGACAGGTGAAGCTCCTCAGAATCCTGAAAATGTTGGCAGACTGTAAAAAGGAGGGCAGTCGGCGTCTGCCCCTGTGAGCTCTCAGCCATCTGCTTCATTAGAATTCCCCCTTGAGGTAACCTTCCCTTCTAGAAGAGGAACTCATCGAAAGTGAAGGGCTTTGTTTTAGAGTGTCTATTGTAATTACACATTATTCTCCTCTTCTGATGCCTGCCTGGTGAGAGGAAAGAGCTGGCTTATGGTTGCCTGCTTGGCATCCAACGGAGACAAAAACGCACACTTTTGCTGGGTGTAAATGCCGCATAGCTGCCGTTGCCACGTGAGCCCACTGTATGCTATCGCTGTGTGATTTTGTGCAATGGCCCAAATCAGTGAGGGCATAGTGGCGTCCAAGCGGTTGAGGTGGCTGTCACTCTGCTATCATGGAGGGAAGAGACAACGCTAAAGCCTTCCTCTGCGGTATCTGGGATAATCTGCTCTAGTTCTCCTTGGGTCAAACTCAACAGTAATTAATCCTACCATTACCCTGCAAGCCTGAGGGTTAAAGCAATGTATACAAATCTGTCTTGAGTTCTTTTCCTCTTTTGCCAGATAGCCCTTTTCAAATTGACATTGGTGCTGAAATAGAGAGAACACATATCTTGATTTTTACATAAATTAAAACATTTTAATAGTGGCATGTGTGAAAGACATGGGGATTAGGGTCGATATCAGATGGTCATAAGGATGAAACTTGAGCGCCCTGAACATCTAGAGTCTGTGCAACCACATTTAATCTAAAACTCACTTTCTATATCACAAGAACTCTGTTATCATTTAAAGATCCTTTTTTAAAGTTTTTCCAAACCCAACAAACTTTTTTGTTTGTTTCTGAGAAGGAGAACAGTTTTACTTTCCATATCTTCTCACACTCATGCTGTACTGCGGCATTATGCTCAAGCATGCTGGCTTGGGGCTATAGCTTTTGGCAGCCCAGGACTCACAGCACTCAAAAACACACACAGTAACTACAGCATATCCGTATTAGTGCTTTTCCCCCCGCTAAAACCCTACCGTCAAAGCCTTTTGACATCTGCCAGTTTGTTCGCAAATACTGTCCAAATGCCAACTTTGCAATGCTCCAGCTTTTGATGCGCATGGCTGAAAGTTTTCTTTTTGTGTCAGTGCTGATGTGTGTACTCATGCACGTGCGTGACTCTGTGTATCTGTGTGTGTGTGCTTGTTTGTGCCTCGTGGGATTAGGTTCATGAAAGCATATGCATGGATAACATCAGAAGGATGGCCACAGGTTGCCAACCTGATGTCCTCTCTCAGCCTCTTGCTCTGCCAATTATGCCCCCACCACCACAATCACAACCCCTGACCCCCATCACCCAACTTAAAAAAAACCCCAGTCTGCTGCTTACTCCTTCATTATGCTCCTACAATATCATTATGGTCAGAAATGGGATATATGTGCCCTACTTAAAGGTGGAGAAAGGTGTTGAGAAAAGTCTGCGTGTGTTTGTATTAAAAATAAAAAGGTGATAATATGATCTCTCTATGTCAGCTATTGCTTTTCATCATCAGAAGAAGACATGTGAAACTTAATTAGCACCACGGTGAATGTTGAGATGAATTATTGACTCACAGACTTTGATAACTTTCTATCCAAACGATGGAAAAAAGTAAACTGCATTTCTAAATTAGCTGCAAGAAAGCTCGTTAGGTAACAATAGCTTTAAAATATATTAATTCTTCAGTATTAAGACTCTATTAGGGTATTAGCTACTTTTAAGTAAAGATATACTTTTAGTTTTCACTTTGTAACAATGGTATTCTTGTATTGTGTTAAACACAATTTTATTTTTCCTAGCTTTTAATGTTCCATGCATAAATTACACTGGAATATATAAAATAATATTCACGTGCTTTTAACATTTTCCAGGTCATCTGATGAGTGTTAATCGAAACTGAGAGAGTTGGACTTTGATGTGATGATGTGCTGCCTTGAGCCATGTCAACACAAGAACCATTAGCTCAAGTTGTCACCCTGCCATCTGCTAACCGTCTGTCCTAAATGTCTGTTTCTAAGCACAGCCAATCCCCTCTCTAGACACTCTCAGAGTTAGCTGCCTATTTCTGACTACGAGGGCTTAAGTCCATCTTGCAATGCTCATAAATTGTTTAAATACTGTTTATTGAATCAGTCCTTGAGATTGAATTGCAGAGATTAATTCCAAAATGTGGTATCTCTTATTTCCAAAATATGACCCCTACCCCGCTTAACTGATTGCTCGCATGACAGTAAAATATTTTAGTAGATATTTTTGGCTTTCAATTTAAAGGAGAGGGATGCTTAGCAGTGGTTTTTGAAATGTGGAACAATAAGCTGATATTTCAACTCGACAACACACACAGGATTTAACAAAGAAACCAGAGAAATCTGGTTATATTAGCATGCAATGTTGTTCAGTGGATGACTCTTGCATATTTTATAAATCCCCTGTCTATTCTAAAAATAATGGTTTAAAAAGAAACCCAGAGGAACTCATTTGAAAGAGAGGAAAATACTATTTCCTTATATTTATCATTTATAATCCTCCATGACTGGTGATCTCTGCAACACTATCCTCCTCCTCCACCTCCTCCTCATCTGTCTCCTTATACCCCAGTGAAACTTGATGGGGGTGGGGGACTTCCTTCCTCACGTCCCTCTTCCTCCCCTTGGCTATGTAGACGAACCATCCCTTGCTTTGCCATTGCTCACTTTTCATAGGGCAAGGGCAAACTGTAAAAAGCAGAGAGCCCAACCCCCAAGCCTGCAAACCACTGTTCCCTGTTTATCATATTAGCCTGTGCCCTTGAGCATTTCGCTGCCAGGTTCAAGCTTTGAACTAAGGAGAAAAAAAAGACCACAGTAACTATACTATTGGCTATGTGTTTAAATTGAAACTGTAAATGGCCAGGTACTAAACCATTTTCAGGCTTCAGAATAGAACATCTCGACTCTTGCATGCTTTGGTAGGTTTGTGTTGTGCAATGGCTCCCATTCCACCCTTGAGAGAAATCTTAAAAACGTGGCCCTTGTGTATGCGTATAGAGTTTATTTTCTTGTTACCATGGAAACCAAAATGTCGTCTGATAAATTTTAGCAGAACAACATATTGTGTCTCAAAGTCATCTTGATGTGAGACTCAAGTAGAACAGTTGGGGAAGCCAGGATCAAATTATCCACCATATGTATTTAGAAAGGCTTAATTACACCAGTTCATGACTTGCCATTGTTCAGAATAATTATGATAGTTTGAAGTGTCATTACTGACAGCCATAATTATAATTTTGCAGAAGAGCCGGTTTGTCAAATCACTCCTTGAGAGGAACACAGAAGAGGAGCAATTTCAAGCAAGTGAATGTTCTAAATGTCACACTGACCCTACTGACCTCCATCCTTCATCTCACCTGCAAATGAATGTCTTGGCTATTGGTGGTAGTGGTGGGGGTGGTGGGGGTCTATCCTCTCGTGAGGTAGCCATGTTATAGGGACAAGCTACAGATTCATGAACAAAATGTTTCTCATTTGTCAGGTAACAGATGGGACACACATGGTGAACGCAATCATCCTCCTTTTGTTAAGTGGCTTGTATTGTTATGTCATACAACCCAGGAGAGCTGTTACATATACCAGCACTCTCTGATATCTAAATCAACTGTGATTGCTACCTTTAGTATCACTGAAGCCTGAAAGGCCTTGTGTTGAATGAGTTCTTTTTTGTTATGAAACTTTAAAAAAAAACTCTGTCACTGGCCACCCATGGTGTGTTTAAGAATCAGAAATAGATCTCACTGCGAGACTTAAAAGACTGCTGAACAATTGATGGCACATTCACAAAAAGAGGGCCGTGATGGCGAAAGAAAATGGGCCGGTGAGAAAAAAGCAACGGAGGCAAGACAAAAGAATGAGAGGTGGGTAAAAATTCTGTGCACAAAGTTAACCAAATTTATTACAATGGCTTCAGAGTCAAATTATTATGCCTACTTATTAATTGACATTCCTATCGACCAGCTCTGGTCCTCTTTTGGCTGCCGTCTGCAAAGGGCACTTTGAAATGATTTCTGTGCTATTGCCAATATGGCTTCAGAAAGAATCAAGTCACATGCCGCTCTAGGAGATGAGAGGATCATTCAGGCATTTGGTGATTCTCTCCTTCTGCCTGTCAGCACTGCAAAGTTGTGCCATTTATGTCAGTCTGTTGTCAACAGAGAAGAGCTACACTTCAAAAAAGCTGAGGAAAGCGCAACAGCTTTCACTCATTTAAAACAAAAAAAGTGCTGTAAATATGCACTTTTAGGATCTTATATGAATTGGTTAGTTTTAACAACACAAACAATTTGATAAGGTGTCTTTATATGACATGAAGGAGGCAAATACCAGCTGTGTAAAGGATGACTCACTTTCATTAAAAGAAAAGGATCCTTCTGAGCTTTGATGTTTCCTCCTCAGGTGTGTCACAGGGAATCATTTTTATTTGCAAAATGTGCAAGATTTATATTGCCTGAATTTGTCTGTGTAGGTTTGTAACCACATAGCTCACAGCAGTGGGTTCAATCGACAGTTACAGTATGGCGCCAACTCACCCAGAGCAAAATAGAGCACAAATAACAGGAGGGAGGAGTGGGGGAAATTATCTT
The DNA here is from genome assembly GCF_963969265.1 of Rhamphochromis sp. 'chilingali'. Classification (NCBI taxonomy): domain Eukaryota; kingdom Metazoa; phylum Chordata; class Actinopteri; order Cichliformes; family Cichlidae; genus Rhamphochromis; species Rhamphochromis sp. 'chilingali'. Next base: position 32,396,246 of record NC_137933.1, read on the forward strand.
GTGTGTGTTTGTGTGTGTGCTTAAATGTGTGACTGCGCCTCTCTGGCTGTGTCTATGAGTGTGTGCATTCTTGTCTGCCAGGACACAAAGGCTGTATATATGCCAGTATGTGCAAATGTGTGTGCTTTGTGGGTGATAAGAGGGCTACAGGAGGGGGTGATGGAGAGAACCCAGAGCAGAGATAGAGCAGGAAGGAGGAGGACGTGAGGTGGAAAGAAAAGACTTGGTGAGGCGATGGGTGATCAATGGAGTCAATGGAGTGTATCTGCGCCCAGGGTGACTACTTCAGGTTTATATGATACAGACAAGGAGACAAAAAATGTTTTGTCTACTACAGAACAGCCTTGTTTAATCCAATTTTTTCTTCTCTTTTTAAATTTTTTTAACCCGTCAACCAAAACACATCTAGACAGTTATCTAGATAATTAGTGATGATTGTTAAAGTCACAAGTCTTAAATGTTTTTCTTTCTTGACCTCTAGTTTTCCTCTTTCCTAGCTATTACCTCATTTATGATTCAATATCAACTGAATAAAATGGGAAGCCCTGAGATTATAGGTTACCATCCATCCATTTTCTTCCACTTATCCAATTCAGGCTCAGGGGGAACCTGCACCGTATGACAGGGCAAGCGGCAGGGTCCACCCTGGACAGCTTACCAATCTGTTACAGAGATAACAAAATAGAGACAGACAGCCAGTCATACCAACAAATAATTTAGAATCAACAGTTAACCTAACCCCGTGAATGTCATTGGATTGCTAAGGGCATTCTGTTTAATATAGGGCCAGGATTTGTTGCCTGTGAGTGAGTTTGGTTTTCAGAGAATGAAGTCTTGAGGACTATCTGTGATGAAACACGTTTGAAGCTGCGGTGGTCACTGAGCAAACTGTTATTCAACATTTGCACCACTTTACCGGCTGATTCAGCTAAGCTGTGACAAGAACAGATACAAGAAACGCTTTATACCTCATGCAACAATACATCTGCCATTATGCATCTATTTAATTTTAACAGTGTATTTTCACAACACTTGACACTAACCCGTGTTGTTGCACCACACTTTCTACTGATATTTTTAATGCTGTTTTTACAACACTTATTAAGCCATTTAACTTTGTTTTTGTTTTCATTTTGAAATTCTTTATTTTGTTCTACATCACATTATTACTTCATTTTTTATTTAAATTGATTAACCTATTTCACACATTTGTTTGGTCAAACTGTATTCTGTTTTGCTGAGCTACATACCATTCTGCTTTACCATTCTGCTGCTTTAAGCTATTTGTTACATGTTTCTTGTGTTTAACTTAATTTTTAACTGCTGTAATAAAGTAATTTTCCCAACGTTGAAAGAAATGGATCATATCTTGATAAAATGAACCACACAACTGCCACGGATTGCCGGGGCAAGCCGTGTGGAATGTAGAAAAGGACCCAAAGGGCAGCAGCTCTGGAGCAGGTGAGTGTTTATTTAACAAAAGAAAATACAAACAGCAATGGCGTGGGTGAAGGTGAAACAGGAAAACCTAAACTGGGTAAAACTAACAAAACAAACCAGAAACGAAGATGCAGAGGTCCGGGGAAATACATACGGAGAGACGCAGGGAGACCGAGGGGAAACAACACAGACGAACCAGCAATTACTAAGACAGAAAATACAACTTAAATACACTCAGAGAACACAGGGAGATTACACACAGGTGGGAAACACAGCTGGGAGTGATTAACATAACGAGACTAGGGAGGCAAACTGAAAACACTCACATAAGACGCAGACCTTCACAATAAAACAGGAACACACGGGCAGAACAGGGTAAACACTAAACAAAGGAAGAACAGAACCAAAATCGAAGAGAAAACACAAAATGCTGGGTCAAAAGGACCCAGGATCATGACAACAATGGTCACATGACTTTAAGATCACCACAAAGTTCATGATTTGAATTAGCATGCTGTCCCCCAACAATGTCTGTAGTGTTATTTGCTACCTTTTAGTAAACCTTTAAAAATTTGTGAGCGCAGTATTTACTTCCTTGTTTTATATTGTAGATTTAATTTAATACAAGTGAACCACCCACCAATGCAAATAGGTAGTTCATTTCTTTGATTTTAAGACTAGTTTCTGCAAAACTCTGTGAGGAAAACATTTTGTTAACATAAACTTGTAGTTATAACTTTGTCTGGGGGTGGACAGTATTTTCTATTTTTTTCTTTGAGAGTTCTTAGTCTTTGGCAAAGTATAAATTAAAGTGGCGATTGTGGCTCAAGAGTTGGCAGTTCGTCTTGTAATCAGAAGGTTGCCGGTTCGAGCCCCGGCTCGGACAGTCTTGGTCGTTGTGTCCTTGGGCAAGACACTTCACCTACCGCCTACTGGTCATGACCAGAGGGGCCGATGGCGCGATATGGCAGCCTCACTTCTGTCAGTCTGCCCCAAAGCAGCTGTGGCTGCAACTATAGCTTCCCTCCACCAGTGTGTGAATGTGAGAGGGAATGAATTGTAAAGCGCTTTGAGGGTCTCAAAAAGCACTATATTAATGCGATCCATTATTATTAAAATCCCGTAATTCTTTTGTTGCCAGTAATTAATTTGCTTCACCTTATTACTAATGCTGTCAGATGAGAAATTAAAAAATAACTGAAATGAAATGTGTTACTTTCTTCAATAATACATTTCTGGTTTCAACAAGACTTTAGTGGGCTTCCCACAGAAGGTTGAGCTTGTGCTCAAAGAGATATCAGCACGGTGAAATCCACCTCCTAATCCCCCTCCAAAAAACTCAGCTGGAAAAATGAGAGAATTGGTTTTCCCCTGGTTTTTGTTGGTCGGTAGTTACTAGGCTCTGAAGCTCCAATAAGGATCATGTGCTGTCTCTTTTGCTCTCTCTCTCTAACTCCCCCACCTCCCCCTTCTCTCCCCCCAAAGCCCTAAATCACTATTACTGTGAACAAGCATGCAGTTAATAAACCTAACAGCCAGCAGGGAAGTACCTCTGCGTGTGTGTGTGTTTGTGTGTGTGTGTGTTTGTGTGTGTGTGTGTGTGTGTGAGGGAGAGAGAGAGAAACAGAGAGAAAGTGCAAGGGCAAGGATAACTTGTATATCTATATATTAAGTCGCTTGGCAAGAAAGCACCATATGAGATACTGATAGCAGCCTGGTGCCATAACTCCATCTAACATTTTATCTAGAGCAATTTTTCACCTTGCAGCGCTATAAAGACATACTCCAATTTCATACTGAGAAGGAACAACAGCATAGTGTATGGTGGAAAATATTTATCAGTAAAAAAAACAAACAAAGCTCCAAATTCCTGGAGATATGGTTCATTATCATGATCCACAGTGATGATGAGGCATCAAAGTCAACGTTGTATTTCGGTGTGGATGCTTTGCGCCATGTCACATATTTTGATATGCAGGTGCACAGAAGCACAGGGTTTCCTGCAGCAAGCAGGCAGCTCTCTTGTCAGAGGTGTACCCAGGCATGACACGTAAAGACACACATGCATGCACACACGCACACACACATATGCGCACACACACACTTCCCCTCTTGGCAGCCATCCGCCGCAGGGTGGCTGATAAAAATATCACAGGCCCCATCAGGCAATTAAACAGGGAGACGCAGCAGAGTGTGTTGGCTGCTTAATGGCTTCGGCCTTCCCGCAGAGAAGTCAGTGTGACTGGCCAACAGGGGGGATACAGACCACTGATGGAGTAGGAAATCAAAAGGTGGGAGAAGTAGCTACATTGGTCACAGTCAACAATTATGCTGTCATGTGGTGGAAGAGGATTAAAGAGAGAAAGTTATATTTTTAAAAAAAAAGAGATTTAGATGTAAAATTATGTTGAAAAATATATTTTAAAAAAAGAGATCATTTACTTAAAGTACATTTCCATTATGTTCAGGGTAAGAATTGCAAACCATAAAAAATAGCAAGAATTTGTTGGTACTAATTTGTAATGAGTTGTAACTATGAGTACTCTTAGTTTGCTTTTGTTTTGAAATAGTTAATGTAATATGGTAATTCCACATGGTAAGGTTAGGTTGAGAAAAATAATTTCTCAACCTGTCATGCTGGACTTCACAACCTTTGTATTTTTAGCTTGTAGCACATTATAAATGAGTTGTAACTTATGGGTTTATGAATAGTTGATAATTCATTTGTCAGTGCCTTAAAGATTTGTTAGGAGAATAACTTTAATTTCCATATACTTTAGACAGTTCTACCATTTGCTTTTTGTAAAAGTGCTATAGCCTTACAGAAATCTGACTAATGAAGAGTGTAGTTTTTATAGTTTGTAGTGATAGGCTACTTTTGAAGTCATTATGGGTATGGATACTTGGATTTCTACACTGTATTTAAGTCCCTCTGAGAAAAGCTCTCAATAACTACAGTCTCTGAGGATGCTGTTGTGCACCTATCAATAGTTCAGCAGTTAGATTTTGCATTGTCATGACTACCTGGTGATAGTGATAACTAGGTTTCACAATAAGAAACGGCTTTGCTATCTGAGATCACATGCACTTTCACCTCAGCAGAATGCTTTGTGTGTGTGTAGCTGTCCTACTGGACATGCAGAACATCATGGGGGTGACAGATCCACACTCCACAATGGACATTCCTCAAACACTCTAAGGTATTATCAGCTTGTTGGTAGAGGTTAGTATCTGCTCCATATCTCAGTTCCAGCCATGTCTACCACTCTCACCTCAGAAGGGGCTCTGTGATGCAGTCCATATCACCTCACACAATCTTGCTGATACAAGGTGGAGACCCAACTTCGGTTCTTTATAGCACGTGTGTCTGAGGGAAACAGATACAGTAACAAAAAAAAAAAAAGCAAAGTGAGTGAGTGTTGTGTCATGTTTCCTAGATTGACTATGCAGTTAATGGAGACAGTAACAACTCCACTGGAACAACAGAACCGATAACTCAAACAGACATAAACGTTCACCAATCATGGGCTTGAAGGACTTTATTTGGCAAGAGCAATTGTTTCAAGTCCAAATGTAGCAGAAAAATGGCAAAAGAAATTGTGCACTGGCAATCATGAAAAATTACCTTGTATGTCTGCCTGCAGGTTTAGTTCAAATTTTGATGAACTGTTTATCTAAATAAATATCATACAACAATGGCATAGTCCAACTGTAAAATAAATTTACCTCAGACTGAATTTGGGTTTAAAATTAGAGGATTTGACAGAGGTTATGATTGAGTACTATGTCAGTATATCAGTAAGTGTGCTAAATTTGGTGTAATAGACAACTAAGCACCAGTGACTACATATACAGTGCTCAAAAAAAAAAAAAAATTAAAGGACCACTTTGAAAACATACCATATCCTAATGGGAAAAAAAATCATGCTTCATTAACATCACGGCACAGTTTGTTAGGAATAGATGGATTCCACAATATTTCATGGAAATGAAAATGATCAGCTACAGGAGGCTGAATTCAAAGACATCCCCAAAATCAAAGTAAAAGAATGAGGCAGCAAGCTGGTCCATTTTGATGAAATTTCATTTCAAACTCAAAATCGCACTCAGTAGTTTGTATGGCCCCCATGTATGCACTGTCAATTTCGGGGCAGATGGTGTTCTGGGGCTCTCCTTCCAGATCTGGACCAGGGCATCACTGAGCTCCTGGACAGTCTGGGGTGCAACCTGATAGTTTTGGATGGATCAAAATATAATGTCCCAGAGGTGTTCCAGTGGATTTATGTCAGGCTAGCGTAGCATCTAGTCAGTGGTAGCAGTGCCTTTGCCTAGCCTTTAGTGGTTTGTGCATGCCTTCATTGATAAACTAATTATAGGCAGCATAATATGTTGGAACTGCCAATTCTAGTATTCTATGGTAAGCGCCATTAAGGCTTCAGGCTGCTGGGCAATAAGCAGAGGGCCCACTTAGGGATCTCGGGTCCTCAGGCCACCCTAATTAAGTCTGTTTCTCATTGTTTGGTGAGAGAGATTCATACCAGTGGCCTACTGGAGGGCCTATGTAGGGCCCTGCCAGTGCTCAACCTGTTCCTCTTGCACAAATAAGCAAATATAGGTCCTGCTGATGGTTTCATGACCTTCTACAGTCCTGTCCAGCTGTCCTAGAGTAACTGCTTGTCTCGTGAAATCTCCTCCATGCTGGTACCACTGTGCTGGGAGACACAGCAAAGCATAGGTGTTGGCCTAACTGCGCAACCTCTCCTCATGCTACCATAGAGACACTGACCCTAGCCAAATGCAAAACTAGTGCAACTTTGGGGTTTGAGGCCTAATTGATTTAATGCTAAATTCTGAAAAAAAGTGTTCCTGTAATTTTTGTTGGAGCAGTCTATAATGTAAAATTATCAGCCATATAATAACCTGCCTGCTGAGTATATTCATTATCATTTTATATGGAGATAAGGCACCTCACCATTGAAAATGTGAATTTGAATGGAATAAAAACATGAAAACCCAAAGAAAGATGATTGAAATTGAAAACTTGAGATAATAGCTCTTTGTGTGTGTGAATTTAGTCTTCATCCTCCCCTCCTCACCAACACTAACACCCAAATCATGTGCTGGTAAGTCAGCTCTGGTCCAGTCGGCGTTTGCTCCATAGTTCAGCCTCCCTGTGTGTGTTTGTGCGGCAGACAAAGATAGGACTCTCAAAGGGCCAGCACAATGCTGGGTGGCTCAAAGGCTCCCATTTTTGCTTGCTCGTCTCACTCCCCCTCTATCACACTTGTTCTAGTAAAAAAAAAAAAAAGTCTAGCCCACACATCAGAACATGCAGTAGCATTGACAAAATGACTTATTACCCCTCGTTGCACACCTCCCTCTCCCTTCCTAGATTCATCAAACTCCTAACCTCCCCTCAAAATGGCTGGCACTCATCTAGCCTGTCACTCGTCCTCTGCAGTGACCTTGAGAGAGAGATGAAGCAGTGATGGGGCTCCCATAACTGCTGCAGTACAACCCCCCGACTCTCCCCTACAAGAAAAAAAAAAAGCATCACCAAGATGGCTCTCACTTTCCCAGCTGGAGGAAGGAGGGGGTAAAAAGCCCTCTGCATATCTACTTCAATCAAAACAGGATTAGGGTGACTTTCTGTGCTCCTTTCCCCCCTTTACTTAAAGTTGGTGATGAAATATCAAGCAGTTTAATGGTAATCGGGTTTGCAGAATCCCACTGTAGCATTTACTCTTTTCACAAGTTACCTTAAATTAAAATTAATTAAGTGTTAAACAAAAGAAAAAAGCAGGTAAGATTCATTCAGCTTGTCTTACAAATTTTAAATATTTCACGTGCAAGCCTAAATAATTCAATCATTCAAGAAAAACTCAATTAATACTTCTGTGCTGTTAGTATTACAGCGAGGTTGGGTGGTGGAGGGGTTGTTCCTGACAGCAACACAGATGAAATGATATGACAAAGTGTGAAACAAAGCTGTCTGCTGTGATCAAATACCTTCACAGGGAAGTTTCTCCACCCACTCTAAGGAAACTTGTGACTGGTCACATGACCCATCGACTGTCATTCTTCCATGTCTCAGTGGAATAACGATGCAGACAAGAGATGATGCATGAATTCTTAATCAAATAAATAGAGTGAGAAGTGATACGAATGGAAGGCAATCGTCATGCCCGTGCTGAATTAATGAGTTTCCTGGTTTCCTCCTGCACGCCAGTTTTCTGAATAACTTGACAAATCAGCTGTCTTTACCATCTGCCTCTTTCCAGTCCAGCCACAGCAGGTTAAGAAATGCAATTTCAGTTTATGTGGCTGAAGAGTATATGATGGCCACTTTTTAGCTTTTGCTTCATTAAAAGCAAAAGTATGATTCACTATGACCTAGTTGTCACTTTCTACTCGAAGAGGTGGCATTTATGCATCCTGAGGGTGATACTGGGTAAAGTCCAAGTGCCATACAGTTGGGCGAACCTGTCCAAATCCCAACCAAAGCACCATTCTCTGACCACCTGAGCCTCTGCGTTATGCGCCCTTCTGCTGGCAGCTGAGTCAAACAGCATGGAACCAATTCATTGCTTCACACCAATTCAAAATCTACTTGCACTTTCCCATTCTGGTTACACTTCCTCTATCACACTTCTACCTCTCTTTTCTTATTACCTGTGGTGATGTCACAGAATCACCCCGTTAAAGAAATGCGGATGTGTGTTTTACCCCAAAAATGTAAAAGTGACTCAAGGAGGAGTTGGGCATTCCCATGGCAACCAGGTCTTTTGGTATAGGCAAGGATATCAGGCCAAGCCCAATCCATTTGCATACAAATTGCCCAGCTGATACCTTGTTGTTATGACAACGGCACACAGCTCCCAGAATTCATTTGGAAGTGAAATACAAAAAGAAAGCAGCCAGTGAGAGGCCATTGATAAAATTCCCTTTTCTTTTATAATGAGGATGTTGCAGACATGATGATTGGCCTTCCACTGAATTCCAATCAGCATGCAGTAGCTCCAGGAAAATAAATCATATACTTATGACAGGAATTAATGGAAAAGATGGACTTTTAAGTTGAATTTGAAACAGTTGTCAGCTAACCTGATTTGATGTTCTCAGTAACCTCCATTGACTCCTGGCAGATACTTTTGAAAGTAAATTGTCCATTTGCATGAGTCACCTGATTTTGCAAACCTGTAGATAATTCCTTAGATAAGCCTTGCCAAATCCTCAGAGCTTGACGAAGAAAGTAATCTCTGCTGACAACATAGTGTCCTCTACTGGCAGCATGTTGCAGGAAGTTTACACAACCACCTGTCTGGCTAAATAGATAATTATTAGCTCAAGGGCAAGTGTGCTGATGCTTTTCCATAGTCATCCTGGCTCAGCTTACTGGTCAGTTAAATTACCTTGCGTTGGGCTCCATGAGCATTCTGTGAAGCCAGCATATCTATTTATTCCAGCAACCCCCACAAGACTCTGGTTTAATCATTGGCTTCTCTGTGGCTGTCAAGCCATTTCAGGTTAATCAGTTTCTCTCCCAGTGGAAAACAAAGCACCTCCTGGTTCCGATACTTGACCTGAAGTACTGTGGAAGACTGCTGATCTATGGGCAAGGTGATCCCTCACCCTGGCCTATACACATTAAACTCTGCACTACTTCATGTTAATGATGGGCCCCGGTGATCCCCATGTTACAGATTGTTGGACACAACCGGTTCAAACAACTTCAACCTGGATTGAAAGACCTGTATCAGCAACAATGTAGCAAAACAGCAAGGTGTGTGTGTGTGTGTGTGCGTGCGTGTGCGTGCGTGCGTGTGTGTGCATACGTGTATGTGTGTATGTGTGTGTGTGTGTGCGTGCGTGCGTGCGTGTGTGTGCATACGTGTATGTGTGTGTGTGTGTGTGTGTGTGTGTGTGTGTGTGCATGTGTGTGTTACAGTCACTACCTCTCCAGCATGTAATGCAGGAGCCTTCTATCTGCTATCACAAAGGCACAATAGTTTAGTGGGATCCTTCCTCTGAACGTGCAAACTTTCCAAGGTTACATCTCGCCAGCAGCTGAGATCTTTACTGAAGCAACACACTACTCATTTGTCACTTACCATATAATTCAACATGGCAACTCGATGGGGACTCTGTGGAGCTGGAAAGATCAGCCATGACTTCAGTGTGGCCATTAAGACTCTGCCTCCTGGAGATCATCAGGTACGCAATATAAACAAGCTCAGTGCAGCTGCGCTGTCACACAGGATATGTCCTTTCAACTAAATAGATCTGCAAGGTGTGTGTGCATTTTTTTCTTGTTATGCACAGATTGCAGTCATTGCATCAAGGAGTATTGATCGTGCCAAAGATTTTGCCCCGAAGGAAGGTATTCCTAAGGCTAAGGTATGAGGAGCTGGCCAATGACCCAGAAATTGGTAAATTGGGAATAATCTGACTGCACAAATGGAGATAAGGGTGTGACGGTTTTATTGTTTGGGAAAAAAAACTTGTGTTCCCACAGACATTGTATATCTGGGAATGCTGCATACAGAACACTGGAGAGTTGGCATGCTGTTCCTCAAGGCTGGGAAAAATGTGCTGTGTGAAAAACCCTTTGCTATGAACTCCAGAGAGGTGAAAGACCTCGTTGCCACAGCCAAGAAAAACCATGTCTTCCTGATGGAGGTAAGGTTGAAGGGATGCAGTGGTCTCTGTACAGCTTTGCTCTGGTGTCACTTGCTAATAGTAGGGGTAATTGAAGGTGCTGTTTTGAAGCTACCACAACAAAAGAAAATATTTGTTTCAGGATGAAAAATAAAAGTAATCATTTTAAATGTTATGTAGCAAAAATGTAACATTTCAGGATACAGTTGGACTTGTGTCAGTATATACTGATGTACGAATGGTTAAAAATTAAATAAAGCAGCTTATTTTAGCACAATAAAAACACTATAAATGGAGAGGAATGGCTTCCTTAGATCTGTAAAAAAGTTGAAAATGTATCTACTGTGAGCTAGTTCAGGATATTATATTTTCTTTATGTTATATCTTGTAGGCATGTCAGTGCAATACTCCAGTGCAAAACCATTTATGAAATAGCAAATTGTTCTGAAGGGTATAAAATGTCTAAAACAGATTATAAAAAGGATGAACAAAACACAAGATACAAAGTGTAAATTAATACACTTTAATGGAGCTAATAATTGTGTTTTGTTATCTTAAGACAGATTGAGGATAGCTGTATCCAGTCTATGCAAAGCAAGCAGTTTGCTGACTGTAGCTTCATAATTAGGCATCCTAACAGACAGACCACTGCTCATGATGTTCTCATCTAACTCAAAGGAAAATAGCAGACAATCATATTTTTCAATATCTTAAACATTTCCTATAAGGTGAAAAAATACAGGTATTAAATATAAATAAATATAATATTACTATTTAATCTCTGCTTAATGTGGCACAAAAATAAATGAGTTTACATTTACTCTCCACTGCAGATTAGTTGAATATTACTGCCACGACAATACAAATTTGATGCTCACAAGACTCATATAAGAAGCAAAACTAGCAAAAATGATGGTTCATGGTACTTCATGGTGAAACTTGAGGTTCAAATGTTTAGTTCTGTAGCGAGACTGGATCATCTGCCCTTTTCCTCATAGGCCATCTGGTCCCGCTGTTTCCATGTGTATGCTGAGGTGCGCAGGCTGCTGGCAGAGGAGGCGGTTGGGGATGTGAAGCTGGTAAAAGCCTACTTTGGCTCCCCTCAGCTCGACATTCCCCGATCAGTGCAGAAGGAGCTGGGTGGAGGAGCTCTGCTGGATATCGGAGTGTACTGCCTGCAGTTTGTTTTGATGGTGTTCAATGGTGAAAGGCCAGAGTCCATCCAAGCCACAGGGGTGCTGCTTGACTCAGGTATGATTCAGATCATGTGGGAGAAATAGGATGTATGTTAGTATCATTTACCACAGGGCGTGCTTCAGCGATCACAAACGCACACTTGAGCCTTGTCATAAAAAAATCTAATAGAGGAAGAGAAGCACACTTTGTGTGATACAGAGGAATCACTTTTAAATGAATTGTCTAAAATGTAAACACCCCAGGACAGAATTTCACACAGAAAATCCAAGACTTATCATTAAAATGTCACACTAATCCAAATCCCCCCAGAGAATACAGTAATACGGTAAAACTGGCAGGAGAATATGTAACTGCATGTCTCCCCAAAAGCTATCTATAATAATATAAAAAGCTTTTTTTTTTTAGTTTAATGTAAGCAATTTTTTTGAATATATGATTTTTTTTTACTTATATATATAAAATATATAAAGATGACACTGTAAATAAGCTGCAGAGGTCTAAAACAACATTTTAATGCTAATTTATTTGATGCTTTCAATAATTTAATGTTTTTGAATGTTTAACAGGAGTGGATGAATCAGTGGTTGTGACGATGAAATTCTCCAGGAAGAGGATGGCCTTGTGTGCCTTTTCAATTGCAGCCCGACTACCAAATGACGCTGTCATTGCGGGCACTAAGGGTCCATTAAAGTATGCTATGCTCGTCCTTTGCAGGACCATTTGAGTTCATTAAGAAATTACAGGGACATGCAAAGACTGTGCTGACTGATGATTAATTTCACATTTAATTAAACCAATATATTCAGACATAGATTTCACTGTATTTGATGAATTTGCAAATTGAGGGACTGAAACAAAAGTTTGCTTCCTTTTCACTGTACAGGTTCTTGGCCCCATGCACTGCCCCACCAAACTGGTGGTGAATGACAAGGAAACAGAGTACCCTCTGCCTGAGCCGTGTCTCCCTCTGAATTTTACCAACTGCGCCAGGCTGCGCTATGAGGCAGGAGAAGTGAGGCAGTGCCTGCTTAAAGGTAGGTCATGATAAAAGGAAATGTGTGTATTTCTCTCTGAAGAGACAGCCTAAACCACTGCTTCAAAGGAAAGCTGAGTTTGTAAGAAGGACACTGCGGTTTAGACAATCACTTGCATTCTCAGGGCGACAAATGAAAATGTAGAACTATACACCAATTATACTCATCAGATTATGACTGAATGTAATGAATGCTTGGAATGTCCTTTAGCTCACAGAATATTACAGTACTGTTACTTTTACTTCTAATAATAATTTACATAATCTTTATATTCCTGCCTTCTCATAAATTGCAGTTCATTATGGATATGTACATAATTTACACTTATTATAATTTAACATCTGTCCATAAGCCAGAATTTGGATAAAACTTCTCTTCATTTGCAGGACTTAATTAGAGCCCACGGATGCCTCTGGCAGATTCTGTCTTGTTGACAGAGATCATGGCTGAAATCAGGAAACAAGTGGGAGTTGTCTTTAACCAAGACAGCCAGTGAAGCCACTGTCAAGCAGAGTTGTTTCACCTGACCAAATCCTGACCAAAAGATGTAACAGAAGGAGTTGCTTGAGGCAGCTGGAATGAGCCGATCAATCAGAGCACCACGTGACAAAGCATGGCAGCTGTGAAGGACTCAGTAAATTTTTGGAATAGGTAAATGTTGGTTGCATTATTAGGCAGTTTGCTCTCCGTGTAGTCTTTTTAGCTTCAATATAGACCCATGATAGCTCAAAACATAGTTATCCTACCCCAGATCTACTATGTAAATACCGTGAAATACACTACATGAGAAACATTGCCAAATTTTGTATTACACAGATTAAGCAGAGAGATTGAAAATATGATTTAAACCAGATGAATCGCAACGCAAACAGATAGAGCAACTGCCTTGTGTGTCACCATCCTGTAATGAAGTCCTAGTCCTTTAAAGATAAACTCAGCTGTCACTGTGAGGTGTGTGATTGATGAATCCAATAAAGGGCTGATTGTGAAAGCCATGTTTCATTTCAAATATCATCCGCTGGAGAGAAGAAGAGACTTCGAGTGGCACATTTGAATCAAAGTGTTCTGTCATGTCTGACCCTTGCAGCGGTGTACAAATAGATTCAAAAATAGGTTGCACTGTCTGATTTTCAAGGTTAAGACTTAGAAAGGTTTTTATGGCTCATTTAATACTTCGTCTCAACCTTATAGGCTCACATGACTGATAAAAACTGAAGAATGTTTCACTGATATAAAATTTACCCCTTAAATTCAAAATGATAGATTTTGATTATTTGATTAATGGATAATATAATTATATACATATCTCTCTATACATCCTGTGCTGTGTGTCTTAGTTAAAATAGGCTAAATAAATGTGACATGCAGCTTTAAACAAGGTAGTAAGAAATATCAGCTCTAACATGTCCCCTGTTTTTTGAGAAACAAGTGAGCTCAAGTGATTTATGTCGTACAAACAAATAAATGATGCTTTCCATTTTAAAATCAACAGTAGCTCAAGATATAACTAGAGCAGTTATTATGCCATGAACCAACGTTTAGACTGCAAAATATACAACTAATTTACAACTGATGTGATTATAGTAGAATAAAGTTACATCAAACTAAACACATAACAGACAAATTAAAAATATTGCAAGTATTATCATAGGTACTTTATCAATCCAAAGGAAAATAAAAATGCCAGTGCAGCTTGATTAAGACAAATTTTTAACATTAGTCAGCACAAAACATAAAGCAAGGAAATAAAAGTCAATGTAGTGTTATTACACATCGATTGAAGGCAAAGAGCTCCCCTTAGTGGGGTAAGACGAGATAAGAAATTGGAACAAAAAAGCACATTGGTTTAAATGCTCTCCTTTCATGGCTAATATTAGAATTCGGTTTTTAATACCACTCCGTCTGCATGGTGTTATTTTTATTCCACAAATGCAATAAATTTTAAGAAGACACATTATTGGTTCCAATGTTGGCAGCACTTTCTGGAAAATATCTGGATGGCTGCTAAAAATGTAACAGAAGCAATCCGCTGTATCGTTCAACAATACTGCAACAATATGGCTTCAAAATTTAGATAGCTGTTGCATTTTTAGCTTTTGCCTTTATTTCAAATGTATTTTAAATACCTTCATGTGGTGATTTTGCATTTTTGTAATCCTAAAACATTTAAACTGTTTTTATGAATGTTTTTAATATTTATTTATTTATTCCTTCTTTTTTTTTCTTTTGTAGCATTTTGTTTCTTTTCATTGATTCAAAGCTATATTATATAACACTGCAATGCCCGTATCTCCATATATCTCCACTGTGATGCAAAAATACTGGCAAACTTAAAAAGTTACGTCATAAAGTCCACATGTATGCTGTGTCGCCACTCTGAGGCCGAGTACAGTAGCTGCTGAGTTGAACTTAATCTCGCAATCAGCGGTGTCCAATATGGCAACCAGGTGGGGAAACTCATGACCTTACGGTGGCCCTGAAAACTTCCATTTGCTGAACAACAGATATGTCTTTTATCAAACCACTGTTCACAAATCTACCCAGTCATTCAAACATAAAAATTTCCCTCATCATTCAGCGGTTAGACGTGCTGTTGAAATCAGTTTCTTACATCATTTTATTGACACACAGTGTTGTATATCTGGAGTAACACGACAAGAAATCCGCAAAGTATGGTAAGAAAGTTCCGAAACTCCCATCAGCTACGCATGCGTAATCGGTCACGTTATGGTCACTCGTATGATATACCATAGGCTATTTTACTTGGGGGGAAAATGAACAATAATAATAATACCTGATTTCATTTATGACATATGACATTGAATTAGAATAATATTAGAAGAATATTAGAATTTCATGGGCGTGATTTAGATGTCACGTACAAGAAACAGTAAGTATAATGTTACCATGGATACAGTGAGACACGCTACTCTGTACACTGTTTATATATTTTTGAAAAGGTTAATGCGCTAAAATAATTAATATCAGTTTCTTGTGGTGATATGCTGATATATATCATGGGATTACATTAATAGTGATGAAATCTTAAAAATGAGCGGAATCTTGGGCAAGTTCTGTTGCGTAACCGTTGCTGTCTTAGTACACATCTATCGTCAGTTTTAAGATTTTAAGAAAAATATCAATACGCCCAATAATGTGAAGCAAAAATAAACTGTTAATGAATATTGCGAGAATCTTTCCTACGTGAAGAAAAACTATACTTTGTAATGGCCGAGAGTTTTAAAAAGACAGGTCAGATGAAATCCATGTTTGGTTTTTTCCACGTTATTCCCACCCCCTTTCTTGCACCACCGCTAGAAGTCGCTTAATATCAAAAAGTATGTATTGTTTCTAAAAATGGACTTGTGCTAACAAGCTAAGAGGCAGTTATTTTTACAGGGCAGTCTCGTTTAGTAGGTGTCTTCTCCCGATTTGCAGGATTTCCAAGAGGTCATAGCGCAGGCTTTTTTTTCTCTGAAGCAACACTATAGCCTACTCATTTGTCACTTGTCAACATGGCAACTCGATGGGGACTCTGTGGAGCTGGAAAGATCAGCCATGATTTTAGTGTGGCCATTAAGACTCTGCCTCCGGGAGATCATCGGGTACTCAATTAAAGGAAGTTCGGTACAACATTGTCACACAGAGTGTCCCCTATACACTGAACAGGTGTGCAGTGTGTGCGTTTGTTTGAGTTTGTTTTGTTGTTCTTTTTCTTTCCTTTTCTAATGTTATGCATAGATTGCAGTCATTGCATCGAGGAGTATTGACCGTGCCAAAGATTTTGCCCAGAAACATTGTATTCCTAAGGCCTATGGCAGCTATGAGGAGCTGGCCAATAACCCAAAAATTGGTAATAATCTGACTGCACAATTAGAGATAAGGGTGTGACGGTTTTATTGTTTGGATGAAAAACTTGTGTTCCCACAGACATTGTATATCTGGGAATGCTGCATACAGAACACTGGAGAGTTGGCATGCTGTTCCTCAAGGCTGGGAAAAATGTGCTGTGTGAAAAACCCTTTGCTATGAACTCCAGAAAGGTTAAAGACCTCGTTGCCACAGCTAAGAAAAACCATGTCTTCCTGATGGTGGTAAGGCTGAAGGGATGAAGTGCTGTCATTTATAGCTTTGCCCTGAGGACACTTGCTAACAGTAGTGGTAACTTAAGGGTCAGTTTTTACAGTGCCACAGAATAAGGAAAGAATTGTCCATTTCAGGAGGAAACCGAAGGCAATTATCTTAAATCTTCTAAATCTCTTTTTTTTTTTTACAATTTACTAAGAAAGTGGAAAAAGGTACAATAATTTTTCAATTTTACAACAAAAAATTCCAAATATGCAGATCAACATGGTCTGGACATGGACATGGCAGATGGCTCATAGGGGGTAAAATGATTGGTGGGTTTTTTTTCTCTACTATTGTAGGGTCTTTGCCTTACAATTGAAAGCACTTTGAGTCAAGTGTTGTTGTGATAAATAAAATTGAATTGAATTGAATTGAAAGAGGAATTATTGTCATGCATGCAGCTGTTGTAAAAACAGCAATAAGAAAATATAAGTCACTAAACTAATGCCTTTCCAAAACACAGCAAAAGTTAATAATCAGTTTGGAAAATGTTATTGTTTTTATTATTATTTGAGGGTTATCAGCCTCACAGGCATGCAGTTAACATTATCTGTGCTCAGATGGAATGGGATTCAGGTTGCTATTGCAACCTGTGGCCACAGCCAGACACATCTGCACCTGGCTTGATGATCACATTTTAATTCCCATTTCGTGCACAATACACCTGCAGCTTTCAATGTTTTTCTGTTCTTGCTTCTTCTAAATTAACTGTTAGCTACATAAAATGCAACTGTGTATTTGTTTTTGGCTTACACCACTAAGAAACCCAATGGTCAAATTATATACATGGATTGTAAGAAATTGCCATTCCTATTATTTTACATTATTGACAGGAAAAATTATTGTTCACAGTACAGATTTGCCACAACAGTCATATAACTGAGGAGCTTTATAATAAATGCCTGCTCAGGTGAAACTTCAGTTTCAACTGTTTAGTTCTGTAGCGAGACTGGATCAAAATATCTGGATCTGCCCTTTTCCTCATAGGCCATCTGGTCCCGCTGTTTCCCTGTGTATGCTGAGGTGCGCAGGCTGCTGGCAGAGGAGGCGGTTGGGGATGTGAAGCTGGTAAAAGCCTACTTTGGCTCCCCTCGGCTCAAAGTGCCTCGCTCAGAGCAGAAGGAGCTGGGTGGAGGAGCTCTGCTGGATGTACTGCCTGCAGTTTGTGTTGATGGTGTTCAATGGTGAAAGGCCAGAGTCCATCCAAGCCACAGGGGTGCTGCTTGACTCAGGTATGATTCAGATCATGTGGGAGAAATAGGATGTGTGTTAGTATCATTTACCACAGGGCGTGCTTCAGCAATCACAAACGCACGCTTGAGCCTTGCCATAAAAAAACAAATAGAGGAAGAGAAGCACACTTTGTGTGATACAGAGGAATCACTTTTAAATGAATTGCCTAAAATGTAAACACCCCAGGACAGAATTTCACACAGAAAATCCAAGACTTATCATTAAAATGTCACACTAATCCAAATCCCCCCAGAGAATACAGTAATACGGTAAAACTGGCAGGAGAATATGTAACTGCATGTCTCACTGAAGGATATCTTAGTGCAAAACCATCATATAATATATGTATTAAGCATTTTCTTTTCTTCATGGAAGGCATTTGGCAATTTATTGAATAATAAAAAATAGTTTCTTTCATTGTGTATACTATCTTCTTAAAAAAACTAATAAATAAACCTAATTCCAAACTCAGTTTAAATATATAATAAAAAGATTTGCATCTGCAGAGGTCTAAAACAACATTTTAATGCTAATTTGTTTGATGCTTTCAATAATTTAATGTTTTTGAATGTTTAACAGGAGTGGATGAATCAGTGGTTGTGACGATGAAATTCTCCAGGAAGAGGATGGCCTTGTGTTCCTTTTCAATTGCAGCCCGACTACCAAATGACGCTGTCATTGCGGGCACTAAGGGTCCATTAAAGTATGCTATGCTCGTCCTTTGCAGGACCATTTGAGTTCATTAAGAAATTACAGGGACATGCAAAGACTGTGCTGACTGATGATTAATTTCACATTTAATTAAACCAATATATTCAGACATAGATTTCACTGTATTTGATGAATTTGCAAATTGAGGGACTGAAACAAAAGTTTGCTTCCTTTTCACTGTACAGGTTCTTGGCCCCATGCACTGCCCCACCAAACTGGTGGTGAATGACAAGGAAACAGAGTACCCTCTGCCTGAGCCGTGTCTCCCTCTGAATTTTACCAACAGCGCCGGGCTGCGCTATGAGGCAGGAGAAGTGAGGCAGTGCCTGCTTAAAGGTAGGTCATGATAAAAGGAAATGTGTGTATTTCTCTCTGAAGAGACAGCCTAAACCACTGCTTCAAAGGAAAGCTGAGTTTGTAAGAAGGACACTGCGGTTTAGACAATCACTTGCATTCTCAGGGCGACAAATGAAAATGTAGAAGTATACACCAATTATACTCATCAGATTATGACTGAATGTAATGAGTGCTTGGAATGTCCTTTAGCTCACAGAATATTACAGTACTGTTACTTTTACTTCTAATAATAATTTACACAATCTTTATATTCCTGCCTTGTCATAAATTGCAGTTCATTATGGATATGTACATAAGTTACACTTATTAAAATATAACATCTGTCCATAAGCTAGAATTTGGATAAAACTTCTCTTCATTTGCAGGACTTAATTAGAGCCCACGGATGCCTCTGGCAGATTCTGTCTTGCTGTCAGAGATCATGGCTGAAATCAGGAAACAAGTGGGAGTTGTCTTTAACCAAGACAGCCAGTGAAGCCACTGTCAAGCAGAGCTGTTTCAGACCAAATCCTACTAAGATGTAACAGAAGAAGCAGTGGGATGTACTATGAAGGAAGTTCAACATAGCCAGGTTTATTTTGCAATGGGTGGTTTGACAAAACCTAAAATCTAAAACCCAGAGAAAATGCATATCACAACAGTGTTTAACAGCTTTCTCTGCTAAGCTAAGCTTTCTGCTTCACATTCACATGAAAAGGACAGGTTTAGCAACACATGACTTTTTTCTATATGAAATTATCCCTATAACTGATTCCTTCTCTATCTTCTGCCGGGTACCAGGCAGGGGGTGTTATGACAGCTTCCTACCCCATTTTCAAGTACATTTTGTGACAAAGGCACACTCAAACTCGACACTCTCTCTCTTTATCTTTCTCACACTCACACACTCCACAAGAAGGTTGTTGATTTATGTACCTGTGCGTTTTTTAATGTTTGTGTTCCAGGTTTTGTATATTTGTTTTTCTTACAGGTGCGGCAGTTGGCAATACGTTGTGCATTTGTACTCTATCGTTATTATTACATGTTTGGCACAACAGTGCCTACAGATCATAATTCTGATTGCAAAAGCTGCCAGGCAGGACAGGATTTTTTTTTTTTTTAATGAGCATGATTCTTTCATTAGTGTCACTTCATGGGCTCAGAAACTTTTCTAAATCACTTTATGTAAACACAGTTTGCTGCTCTATAAGCTCTATCAGGTAAAGAAGCCATATGATCCAGAAATAGAAGAAGAAATGCTGACATTTTCCTTTGGCTAAGTTCATCAAAATGGACTGAAGCAAAGTGCAAAACTGCTCTATGGTCAGATTAATAGAATTTCAAAATTATTATTACAAAACATGAACATCATATCCTTCAGACTAGAGAAGGGAGGTAACATCCAGCTTGTTATCATATGGTTTTTCTTCTGTGTTCTATTGTGAATAAAATTTGACAACTTCCTTTCTGTAAATAGAATCAAACAAGATGAAATATCTGTAAAGTATCTATCTATCTATCTATCTATCTATCTATCTATCTATCTATCTATCTATCTATCTATCTATCTATCTATCTATCTATCTATCTATCTATCTATCTATCTATCTATCTATCTATCTATCTATCTATCTATCTATCTGTCTGTCTGTCTGTCTGTCTGTCTGTCTGTCTATGTAACCTTATTGCAAGGTTTTTTAGGGGCTTTTTGTTGTAAGATATGACTTAAAAGTTGCTCATTAAAAAGATCTTTTAACAATAGAGAATCTATATTGCATTTAAAATGTATTATAAATAAAATAATCAGAGAAAAAATGGTTCTTCCAGATGATTTTAAACTGAATTTACAAACACAAATTAATACATTATACATAGCTGACCGGTCGGGCTGAGTTTTAAGTTCAACCTAATATATTGTTACCCCATTAATCTTGCTTCATAGTCCACCCCTCTGCGTGAGGCAATTGAAACGAGCAGATCTATCAGAGCACCACATGACAAAGTATGGGAACAGTGACTATGATTAACCACCAAATTAAAGAGTCATCAAATTTTTGGAACATGTAAATTTTGGTTGCATTATTAGGGAGTTTGATCTTTATAGTCTTTTTAGCTTCATGATAGAGCCATGACAGAGCAAATTATAATTATCATACCCCAGAGCTACCATTTAAATACAGCAAACTTCTTGAAAAACATTGACAATGTTTTTATTACACAGAAGAAAAAGATTTAAATCAAACAAATCGCAGTGTAAACAGATACAGCTTCTGCCTTTTGTGTCACCATCCTGTGATGGAGTCCTAGTCATTTAATGAAAAAAAAACCAACAGCTGTCACTGTGAGGTGTTTGATTGATTAACTCAATAAAGGACTAATTGTGAAAGCCATGTTCATTTGAAATATCATCCACTGGAGAGAAGAAGCAACTTCAAGTGGCACATGTTGAAGTGTTCTGTTGTGTCTGACTATTGCACTGGTATAGAAACAAATTCAAAAATAGGTTGTACTGTCTGATTTTCAAGGTTAGGACTTAAGAAAGGCTTTTTCAGTCAGGGAAGGGTATGGCTTATTTAATATTTTTACTTTTAATTTCAACCGTTGGGATTCGCAGGACTGATAAAAACCTGAAGGATATATAGAATTATATATAGTAGGGCCATGTCTAAATATATATAAAAACACACATTTATGTATACATACATACAGAATTTATCCCATGGCTTCAAAATGACATATTTTTATTATTTGATTTTGGGTAATTTAATCATAGATATATCTTTCTATACATCTGCTGTGTTTATACTAAAAACCTTTATGCTATTTAATGGGCAGGTTAAATAAAAGGACTGTGCAGCTTTAAACAAAGTAAATATCAGCTCTGCTCTAACATGTCATGTGATTTATGTCCTAAAAACAAACAAACAAGTGAATTCATTCAAAAACTGTGCCTAGTTAGGTCGTGTTCCACGCCCTATCATTCCCTAGGACAAAGTTAAGACTCCAGGATATACAGCTAAATTATAATTGACAAAAAATAAAGAGGAAAACACAACAGAATCAGTCAGCGAAAAAAAAGGCACATAAAATTTAGTGACTGTAGTGGAATCAGGTTATAACAGACTGTTTTTTTTTAAAGATAAATATATAATAGGCAAATAAATTAATATTAATTAACAAAATAAGTAAGCAGTATACACACTGTAAAAGAGGAAATCAAAGTTAAAACAATGTGGGGGTTATTATTACAAAGATTAAAGGAAAAGAGCTCCCCTTAGTGGGGGCAGATGGAATAAGAAATTAGAAGAAAAAAAGCGTTTTTAGTTCTTCCTTTATGGTCACAGTTACGACGCAGTAGTTTTAAAAACCACATCGTCAGCATAGTATTGTCTTTATTTCACGCATGCAATGAATTTCCACGTGCTGTGTCTGAAATGCTGGCAGCACCTCTGGGAAACCTGGAAAAAATCTAGCTGCTATTTTCTGATTTTTTTAATTTCATGAAAACGTGACTTTCTGTAACAGTAGTCTGATAATCGTCTGTTTAGTTCCTAATTTCGGTTGTTTGTATTTAAATAGCTAAAGAACAAAGTATGTTTTTACATATTTTTAAATGCATTTCTTTATTCTTTGCTCTCCCTGTTTTAGTTTACATTTATTTTCACTGCTTGCAGATTATATGCATTTGTCTTTACATGAAGCTACAACGCATGTAGGAAAATGCAACTTGTGTCTGAAAGTCCACATTGCATGCTGTGTCGCCACTCTGAGGCCGAGAACAGCAACTGCTGCTTCGAATCTGTCTCAGTCCGCCGTGTCCAATATGGCAACCAGGTGGGGAATCTGCAGCGCCGGGAAGATCAGTCATGACTTCACCGTGGCCCTGAAAACTCTTCCACTTGAAGACCATCAGGTATTTCTGTTAGCGAACTACTGTTCACAAATCTACCCAGTGATCAAACATAAACCTTCTCCTTATCACTTAGCGTGGTTTCCTGTAGCCGTGCTGACTGCCGCTCAGTTTCTACTGATTAGAAGTGCTTTTGAAATCAGTTTCTTACAACATTCGATTGACGCAATGTTGTATATTTGCAGTTTGTGTCTTTAACAAAGGCCGATACAAGTGACTCCGGCCGTGAACTTGCGAAAACTGCAAGTTACAGTTTGCAGTATGTTGCGTCACATGTATGCGTTACATGTTTACCGTAAATAACGCAATAAATGGGTATTTCAAATTCTTGGCACTCCACAAATCAACAGTTATGGTACATAAATATCTATAAGTTTCCCTAAAACTTCCGTTTTATTTGCAACGAAGTTTACAAAGAAACAGCAACTTGAGACTGACTTTTCCTGGTTTGTGAATACAAAATGGCCTTGAGAGTTAAAGATTCTGTGTGTGTGTGTGTGTGTGTGTGTGTGTGTGTGTGTGTGTGTGTGTGTGTGTGTGTGTGTGTGTGTGTGTGTGTCATATCCAGTGTTGGGGAGTAACGGAATACATGTACCGCCGTTACGTATTTAAAATACAAAATACGAGTAACTGTATTCCGTTACAGTTACCGTTTAAAAAGGTGGTATTTAGAATACAGTTACTTTGTTGAAATAAATGGATTACACTGCGGTACTTTCCTGTTTCATTTTGTCGCGGGTCAGGGCTGTTTGGGTTTTGTTTGACAGCTACGTGCTGTTGTTCCAGGCGGCAGCGTTATGGTTGCCATGGTTACAGGGCGACGCTCTCTCTCTCTCTCTCTCTCTCTCTCTCTCTGCGACTGTGTGTTTCCTGGGTGAGAGAGCGCCTTTTCGTTGTTGTTGTTGTTGTTGTTGTTGTTGTTGTTGTTGTGCTAAGCTAACAGGCAGAACGCTACAAGCATAGCTCTAAAGAATGTAGCATCATGGGCAGTATAGTCCGTGTTGCAGGGAGAATGGACTGCCATACACGTTATGGGTCTGTGAGCGCGAGGAGGGAGAAAAAGGGGAGTGGAAAGGTACGAGTTGTCATCTAGGAAAAACGGGAGCTGGAAGCATGTAAATAACCACTTCAGCCAAGAAGAGTGCCTGACGAGCCCAGTTGCAAGCAAGCTATTAAGACTCGACTGTACACCGTGTTCGTGTTTTTTTTCCTCCGAAAACAATAAGTTCCGTTGGAGCAGCCTTTCTACGCCTCTCTCTGTCTCTGATAGCAAAGTTGACCCACACAACAAAGTAAAGCTATTTTTCGGCTACGAGCCGACAGGGACCCCGCCGTATTACTCAGAGGTCCCTTTACTACAGTTCGGAGTCGCGGACCTTCAGTAATAGTAATAAATCACACAGCAATAGTACATTCACGTTGTTGTAAAAAGCATGATAATATATTAAGTAATCCAAAGTATTCAGAATACGTTACTGTCATTGAGTAACGTAACGGAATACGTTACAGAATACATTTTGGGGCATGTATTCTGTATTCTGTAATGGAATACATTTTAAAAGTAACTTTCCCAACACATATCACACTTAACTGATGACCTTGTGGTGGCACTGAGGGAGCCTGTATACTAACAAAAGATAAAAATCTTACCTAATTGTTATATATCCAGAAGATTTATATAAACTGGAACGGGAAACAAGACAAGACTCAACAAGAAACTGCCTGCTTACTTAGTTATTGACAGGAGGAACTCATCTGTGACTGTATTACAGGTTGTGGCTGTGGCAGCACGCAAGCTGGAGGATGCACAGGAATTTGCCAAAAAACACAGCATCTCCAAAGCGTATGGCAGTTATGAGGAGCTGGCCAGAGATCGTGACATTGGTCAGTTTCTGCCAAAAGTTTGCTGATTCGGTTTGCTTCGCTGATGATTTAAAGCTCCTGCTTCGGTTAGGACTTAGATGTTTGTTAGACTCCATAATCATTCTTGTTATGGTGCTCTCTCTGGTCGGCATCTTTATGTATTTGCAGATGTGGTGTACATCGGAGTAATCCACCCGTACCATCTGAACACTTGTTTGCTCTTTACAAATGCCAAGAAGAATGTGCTGTGTGAGAAGCCACTGGCTATGAACACCAAGGAGGTGCAGCAGATTCTGGCCTCAGCCAAAAAGAATGGTGTCTTTCTCATGGAGGTACAAGTACAGAAAACCATAAAGAAAAAGGAAATTCTCCTCTTGGTGTTATTTTTCACCTTCACTATTAGTCATAAGTGTTTCTTTATTTCAATTTTGGTGCACGTCAAAGTGTCAAACCCTCATGTAAATAAGAGAATGTAAAAACATTTAGTTAACTTTTAGCTGATTCTATGTAATTTACTCAGAACCAAGTACGTATATGTGAGTGTATGAAATATCTACTGTGTTTTTGTTCCAGGCTGTTTGGACCCGCTTTTTCCCAGTCTCAGTTGAGATCAGACGATTGCTGGCCCAGGGGGAGCTGGGCGAAGTGAAGATGGTCAGATCAGAGTTTGGTGTGCCAATGATGCATGTACCGAGAGCAATGCAGAAGGAGCTAGGTGGAGGAGCATTACTAGACATTGGGATCTACTGCTTGCAGTTTGTATCCATGGTGTATAATGGAGAGAAGCCAGAGAGCATCCAAGCTAGTGGAGTAGTGCACGTGCAGACTGGTAATGACTTTTAAAGCCGTGTCACTTATTAACATGTAGTTTTGTACTTACACGATAATGCTGTTTATACTACTGTCCTGAGTCAAATGGCAATGGTGGAATAGCTGACTCGTTCTTTTTTTCTGTTGCTCGCTTAAAAACAATGAAAAAACAATCTTTGTTGACATTTTAGTCACTAAAATGTATTATTTTTGTGGTCCACAATAGAGCTGACAGTGACAAAGCTGTTTTCAGTTGCAGCTTGTCATGTGATAACATTATAGGGAACTGAAATCTGAAAAAAGCTCAAGTTGTAAAGTTAATGTTCCAGCTTTAGTGACACCATGACATCTGCTGAGTGTGAACTCAGATTTTTTTTCTTTTACAGCATTCCTCTTTTAAGTCTTTATCTATTGTTGCCTTTATGAGGCACAATAAAGGTTGAACTGCAGCAGTTATTTATGGTCCAATATTTTCAGCCAACCATGTCTCCATATTCCTTCATCCTAATGTGTCTTTACCAAATGTACTTTCTTTGCTATTATAGTATATAATAACAAATATATAACAATATATATATATATATATATAATATAAATTATATTGTTATTATAGGAGTGGATGAGACCGTGGTCGCCATTCTGAAGTACTCCAAGAACAGAATGGCAGTGATTACCTGCTCCTCAGGTGTAAAACTGCCCAATGATGCCATTATTATGGGAACAAAGGGCACAGTTCGGGTAGGTCATCAAAGGTTAAATTAAATTTTATTAGTTTGAGCAAACCTTTTTTTGTTAATCATTAAGGATATACATCATACAAATCATTTCAAAGTCAACCAAGGTAATTTCTGAATCAAATATCTATATCTATATTTTTTTTATATTATTTATTTAAATCTATTTATTTCTTAGGTCCCTGCTATGTGGTGCCCCACATCATTAGTGGTGAATGAGAAGGAGATTGAGTACCCAGTTCCAGAACCCTATTTGCCTCTCAACTTCATCAATAGTACAGGAATGCGTTATGAAGCAGAAGAGGTTCGACAGTGTTTGCTCAAAGGTACTAAGACTTTTAGATTATTAGTCTGCATCCACACTAAGGGAAAAAAAAACAAAATCATTAATGGTCCAAATATTTTGGCTATTGACTGACTTGTAATGCACACCTTTAACACAAGGTGGCATCAGAAACTCTACTTAACAACATAAGCAAGCCTAACATTATTTCTTTCCCCCCCCCCAGGGCTGAAGGAAAGTACTGTCATGTCCCATGCAGACTCTCTCCTGCTGGCTGAATTGGAGGATGAGATCCGCAGGCAGGTGGGGGTGGTGTACAGCCAGGACTGCCAGTAAATGTTAAACACGTACCCATGCTGTGATTAACGGGAGCCAGATAATTTTGAACCAATAAAAGAAAATTAACCTTTATTCCTACACCACTGCAAGGAACACATCAAGTTGTAAGGATAAAGACTATCCTTCAGCCAAACCCAGCCACTACAGAAGATGTTAAAAATATTGTCATTAATGGTCATATATGGAAAAACAACACTTTGCCAAACTGTACTTGTAAGTTCTTACATTCCTGGATACTGTTGCGTCTAGCAATACCCTGTACCACTGTGAAACCTTTTGGTGATTAGAACACATTTAAATAAATTTTAATAAAGGAGTCAAGTCTCACTAGTCTCACTCCTTTACTTTGTGCACGGAAATTGAATATACCCACAAACAATGATTCAAACGCATCACAACATTCAGATAGGTGCTCGTCTCTTTTATTGATGGAACTCAAGTCTTGTTGGACAGCTCAGTACACCAGCTAAGCATTATAATACTCCTTTACATTTTGTTAGTTCTTACACTCTAGCATTACAATCAAAAGCATGTTACACACGTGGAGACAGTTACAGCGGGTCACCAACAGAGATAGAAAATCTGGGATCCTACCCATCACCACCATTGACTTAGAGGGTCAGGGCTTCATATCTTTACATCAGTCCTATACTCAATCACACAAGTCATCTTTAGTGAACCACACATTTTTCCATAGGTGCCAGCTTTGATATCATCTAAACGCAAAGAAATGTAAAGGCTTTGACACAACTAAACACACAAACACAGTAACTACCTCTGAATTAGACATCCAAAACTAGCTTTCTATAGACAGTCAAAATATAAGTAGTATTGGATGTCCCAAAACAAAAGTTCACCACTCACAAGAGTCAAGTATAATATTGAATGTAACATTGGAGTAAATTAGGAGTGCAACACTTACATATACACTGTTGTACAGTGAAAGCTGGCGAATGAGGACACTTCATATAGACAGCACTAGAGCAGGATTTGTTTGGGTGGAGTGGTGGAGCCACTGTGCGGGGAGCCCAGAGAATGCCACTACTTTGTTCAATTAACCAGCTGAGGAGTGTTTTTAGTATGCCCTTACAGACTCAAGGGGCTCTGGTAAGGTCAGCTGGCTCCACCACCAACCCCACCTAAACATGAGTCAGTACGCACATGCACACAGACCAGGAAGCAGTCACTCATAAAATTCAACTTTTAAAGTTATACAAGTGTTCTGAGTGAATAAATACAGCAGTTTCTGGTCAGGGTGTGTTACTGAGGCCCTGAATACTGGTTTGATTTAGGTAATTGAAAGGAATGGAACATAGGTAGAACTGTGCGAAAAACACTCCACTCACACTCAAAACCTCGACCATGAGGGTTGTACCTTTTCAAAAATCCTTTGCATCATTTCCTAAATGCTAAGTTGTTGAATGGTAGAGCATGTGAGCCCCAGTGTCTGGATTCCAAAGGCTGTGAGCAGGAGTGAGGTGTGGTGTTGGAACGCTATGAAAGATAGATGAAAGGGGAAAAAAAGAAAAAGGAGAAAGCAGAGCTGCCCTCCTGGCTGTTCAGGCCACCAGAACCACACGCATGGTGTTGGTGTAACCAGAGCCCGGACGCCAGCCAGTCAACACGATGACAACGTCACCCTCTTTGAAGAAGCCTCTGGCCTTGCCTAAACAAAAAAAAGAAAGAAAAGAAAAAAAATCATTATGAAACAATAAATGAAGCAGTGGTTATTTGATGTATTAAATTAGGTTTACAGTATACAGGGTATTAAAGGTAACAGCTGCTTACCCATTTCCATAGCAAAGTTGACACGCAGGTCTACATCCTCTGCCCACACTTCGTTTGAGGGCTTGGTGTAGAGGACAGGGAAGATGCCGCGGTACAGGTGGGCCTGACGAGCCGTTTGAGCATTACGGGTCACAGCAAGGATGGGGGCACGGGGCCTGTACCTGGAGATCAGGTGGGCAGACCTGCACGGACACAGAGGAAACTAAACACTTCATCCATATTTCATTGATGTAAAGACTGCAGTAGTACAAGTTTACTGAAGAGATTCCAGAAAGGAAATGGATGGATTTTAATGCATACTGAGCAGGTGAACCCATTACAACTGCCCAAAAATTTGTATTGATTGGTCCAATCATAGCCCAAGTCTCAAAGTTAAAATGATCAAGTAAAGATAACCACATGTTCTTAGGCAAATAATTGCAATATGGGGTCTTTAATGAGCATGTTTAATTTTATATCCATCTGTCCTATTGTAGCTACCATCTTTTTTGCTTCATTATGGAGTAACCTTAATTTAAAGTTTCATTAGCAAAAAAAAGGGAATTAAACAGTGTTTTACGATGTTTATTTGTGGAGTGTATTGTTATCCCAGCTCTGTGCTACTGTACCAATTGATGTGTCCCATGATTAGCATATGGTACACCTGTGAACAGCGACTTTACCCAACTCATCTTTTAACAGACAGCTAAAAGCTTCGCTCATCTCGGTCAAGGACACAGCCACAGTATTAAATCATTTTTTCTTATCTAACTTTTGTAAAGGACTTTGAACTTCTTTACAGCTTTATGGTATTCAGTGCTTTTTGATTGCAAGGCAGACTTCTTTTTGGAACACGATTTCACATTAGCAAATTCCTCTTGTAAAATGGCTGAAAGTTTTCCTATTATAAAGCCCTCCAGTCACGTTTCATTAATGGAACTCTTCCTTCATTTCTGATTCCAGTTGTTATACTTGATATCATTAGGGGTTAACATACTACTTCCAAAATACACTCAATGTTTCAGTGATCCATTTAACATGGGTGAGAATCCCAATGTTTTGTAAATTAGTAGTTAAAGGTTGTGCAGAACAATGAGGTTTTAATTAGATTTTTTTTTTCCAAAAAGTGCAAAACATTTAACCAAGCAGACATATCCAAGCATTTAACTCATAATACTTAGTGATTTTCAGCAATAAGTAAGAAACTAACAACTTAATATATGCAAATTATCTCCATACTGATGGTTTCCTGAAAGAAGCAATTCAGTGCAATTAATAATCCACCACCCACACACAAGTGTTCTCAGATAGTCTGGCTCATTTCTATTTCTCAGTGTTCTGCTCCCAACAGGTATGAGAGGCAAGGGAAGCAACCAGAGTCTCTAACATTTCCATAGTGAGTGGTCAGAGTAGCCCAAAATAAGTGACAACACTTATGTTTTAGCATCGATATGCAGAGGTTTAAAGTCACTGTCAGTAGCCCAAGATGTCCACGGTTAAAGACCAAGTGATCCTCTAATAGCAAAGATTGTTAAAGGATCACTTTGTTAAACGTGAACTTGGCGTTCTCTGAATAAACCAGCTGCTGTACAGCTAATAATGATAAGAGAAAAATGCTGGCAATTTTTTAAAATCTGCATATTTACACCATAGTGTGTAAATAAGTTATGGTTTTAAAATAATATTTTTGTCACAAGTTCTCAAACATTTTGAGCCAATACAACAATCCAAACTAAAATTTCACAAAACTATAAATGACAAGAGTCTAAAAGATGGGCACCTGGGCTAATGACATAACCGTCTCATTTTTTATAAAATTAGTTACTGTTATCACACACTCACACACACACACACACACACACTCACACTAGAAGGATGGGGATTTTCACAAGTACATTAGGTGTTTGAGGAAGACGGAGGAGCTGGGTTAAATGGGCGAGCACACGTTTGGCGACACCTTACCTGCGGACCCGAATCATGTCACCTCTATTCCACTTTTCCTTACCTTCCAGTCTTAGTGAGAACAATAATGGCACTAGCACAGCATTTGAAGGATGACTCAACAGCTCCAACAGCTACTGCTTCTGTAGGATCTCTGGTCAGCTGCGAGTGTCTCCTCAGCTCCACAAACAGCTTTCTGTGGAAGGTGGCTGCCTCGGCCTCTCGTGCTATCTGAACCCCGAAGGGAAGGGTTGGGGAGGGGTTACTCTCAATCACACACTATATGAGCTACTCACACCAATGGGATTAACTGGCAAATGTGTAGCTAGACTCCTGGTTAAACAAGGATGGCTAATGTAGCCAATGAAGATGTTCACACACACACACACACACACACACACACACACACACACACACAAATCAGTGAAGAAGAACATTGAGTAATAGGGTTGGGGATATGTTGTCTTTTTTCTTTAGGGTCCCCACACAAGCATTTAACTGCTTCTATAGAACTTCTTAACATCCAACCATGAGTCTAGTTATGTTTGCCAGCTCTCCCAGTTGTTCCCTTGGAAAGTCCCTGCCTGGCCCTACGCTGCCTCTCAGACTCCTTAAATACAGTTATTAGTGACCTCCACCAACTGGCAGACCAGATAACCTGCCTACCTTCCAGAGCCTGTGAGCACAATGATCGCAGAGGCCAAGCTCTTAAAGGAGGCCTCCACAGCACCGATTGCAATGGCCTCAGCAGGGTCTTTGCAGTGCGGTGTGGAACGACGCAGGTCCTCAAACACCTGCCGATGGAACATGGCTGCCTCGGCTTCACGAGCAATCTGGCACAAGTGAGGGCAAGATGCATCGAAGAAAGTTTTCAAACCAGGCAAACAGTTGTAAAGCAAGAATAAGTGACAAGAAAAGGAAAACAAATTAAGGAAGATGAAAAACAGGGGAAAAAAAAAAAAAAAAAAAAAAAGTTAGTGAAGGAGGTTTTTAAAAAAAAAAAAAAAAAAAAGAAAAAAAAAAAAAGAAATGAAAGGCAATATAAGAATTTAGGTGTGCAGTAAGTGGGGAAAAAGGGGAATGTCAAGATTAAATTACAAAAACTTTTACATGATATCAAATATGACATACAGTGAACTGCATATTAATTTTAAATTAAATTATCTAAAACATTAAATCACAAATATGTCCTAAAGAAGCTACTGGGTTAAAAACAAATGACAAACACTGAGTCAAAACAAACTGCACAAAAAGCTGAAGAAACTTAAGGGCAGCCAGGAGGAATAAAGAGGAACCATACAGAAATAACTTTTAACAGAGGCTTAGAAGAGGTTAGTTTTATTTTCCTTTTCCTTACTAAATAAGTGTTTTATTTAAATAAACAGAGGCTATTAAGAGGCTGTACTGTACATAAGATTCTAAAGCATTCCTTCCAACTTCACTGTGGGGGCAGCAAGTTCAAAACTAAGATCTGCAGGACTGCTGAGTCACTGCATCTCTATTGCAGAGTAGCTGTGAACAGTTGCAGTAAGCCAAAAAAAGGCATGAACAATGAACACAGCATTAAGTGCATACTTTAGAGCAAATTTCTATGGGGTCTAAGACTTCATCAAAGGTGCTTTACTTTTATTGTACTTCATTCAGACTGTCCCTAACTAAACAACACAAATGTGGGTATACAGTGTGCAAATTTTAAGGAATCTCCACAGTCCTTTGTTAATCAGGTCATTGAGTGTAGCATCATTTAAAAATGCTTTTTCTGTTCCCTTTTCCAGCAGCCACTTTTTTTCTCTCTTTCTGGAATACAAGTGATTTGCACTATGAATTATTTAACAGCTACCAAAGTTCCACAGATTTCCCTGAAATCATAGCAACTTTAGTAACTAGTAAACAATAGCAGTAACAGCCAATGTGTTAGATGAAGGGGTTCAGGCAACATGCATTATGATTTGGAAATCATGCAATGTCAGAGTTATTTAAAATGCCAAACACAGACGAAATTATCACTGGGATTTTGTCAATTATCCCAACTGAGAATTTTAACATGGTTCATTTGTATATTGATGATGTCGGCTGACATCTTAAAGTTTCACCAAGTGACAAAGTAAAAAGTTTATGCCAATGGGCATGAAAGTGAACACAAAAAAAAAATTGAAAGGGGAAAAAAGGGAAAGAATGAAAGCATAACCACCCAGTAGCTATAATCTTTTCCAATTTATAATTGTAATTCATGCAATCAAATCACAAAATCATTACTTTAAATTACAGTTCTTTATGGCCTAATTTGAGATATTTTCCCCATCTTTTGATATTGTTATTATACATTAACTCACCATGTGCTGTGTGCGCACTGCCTCCAGAGGATAGTCTCCCTTGGCAGTCTCTCCACTGAGCATAATGCAGTCGGCTCCATCCAGCACTGCGTTGGCTACATCACTGCCCTCAGCACGAGTGGGTCTAGGCTTCTTGATCATGCTCTCCAACATCTGAATAATTTAGGAAAATAAAACCAGTCTGGTTAAAATTTACGTAGCTGAACACATTTAGGCCGACAGGATGATTAGTACACCGAGTACTCAGCAAACTAGATGTGCTAGGAGGAAATGCAACATTTTCTTTACTGTTGTCTGACCTGAGTGGCACAGGTGATTGGCTTGCCAGCTTTGTTGCAGCGACCGATCATCATTTTCTGGGCAAGGAAGACCTTTTCTGTGGGGATCTCAATACCCAGGTCACCTCGGGCAACCATGATACCGTCGCTGGCCTCCATGATCTCATCAAATCTGCAAAACGGGTACAAAAATTCCAGCTTATCAAATTCATCAAGTGCAACCATTTGTTATGATATATTGTCAGGACTATGGCATAAACATACACTCATAAAGACCACTTTAAAGCCCTTTAAAAAAAAGGTTTCAGCTTAATCTTTTATTTCTTCTCTACAATACACCATCATTTAAATAAAAGATGTTGATATAGCAAGCCATTTCCACACACCTGCGTACACCTTCATGGTTCTCAAGCTTGCTGATGATCTTAATGTTTTTGCCCTTCTCTCCTAGCACTGCGCGGACAGCATGCACATCATCCGCTTTGCGAATGAAAGAGGCAAAGACCATGTCGACTCCCTGCTGCACACCAAACTGCAGGTCTTGGATGTCCTTATCAGAAACAGCTGGCAGGTCTACAGCAGCACCGGGGAGGTTCACTCCCTTCTTACTTCCCAAGGTGCCACCATTCTCGATCTCACAACTGAGGAAATCAGTGCCTTTGGAGGTGAAAAATAAACATAAGTATTTTTTAAATATTATAATAGATCAGAAGAAGAGACTTTGAGGCTGGCCTCATTTATCATGGCCTGGCTTTTACTCACCAATCTCCTTGACTTGCAGGGATATGAGTCCATCGTCAATGTAGACCTTGCTGCCAACTTCAACAACTTTGGTAATGTTCTTGTAATCAAGCCAGAGAATGTCCTCACTGCAGTTCTCCTGGTAAGCATCATCTAAGGTAAGCTTGATCATGTTGCCTTTGACCAGCTCCACCTCAGCAGTACCACTCTGTCAAATCATTAACACAATCATCACATAAGTTATTGTTCTTTCTGGTTGGGTTTTATTCTACTGAAGCTTCGTAAAGAACAAGTGGAGCTGAACTCACTCCCTTAATGAGGCCAGTCCTGATCTCTGGGCCCTTGGTGTCCAGAGCAATGCCAATAGGCCTGTACTGGATGCTGCCAGGCTCAAAGCTCTCACATGCCTCACGAACGTTCTTGATTGTTTGTGCATGATACTGTAAAGCAAGGAAGAAGTCAATATGTTAATATTTCCAGTAAATACTCTTCCCCAGATGTCAACCCCAACTATTTCTTTCAGTCAAAACTGTCCCTAACAACCTCTTTCTATTCCATCTTTGACTGCAAACATGTTAAAGAGCAATACTACTTTATGCATTTATTCTCAGATAAAGGTTTTACAAAGCAGACATAAAAGTAACGCCAGACAATTAACAGATAAAAATACAACTCACATGACTATAAACTGGGTCATAATTATACGTTATCATCATGGGGTTAGAATAGAGAATAGAATAGCCCTTTATTGTCATTGTACACGTACAACGAAATTTTGGGAGCTCCACTGTGGTGGAATAAAATATAAATAGTTGGTAGCATGAATAAATAGCAAACAGGAGAAATGTATACTACCAAGTTGCAAAGTGCTTGGAAGTAGTGGAGAAAAAAAAACAAAAAAAAACTTATTTATTTTTAAATGAGTGGCCTGAGGGATGGGGGTTACTCAATCCATGGCTCAGATTAGTAAAGTGGGTGGGCAGGACTGGGGTGTGTGTTGGTTGGGGAAGGGGGGATGCTTGTTTACAGTCCAAATGGCTCAGAGGAAGAAGCCCTTTGTGAATATGGAAGTGTGGGAACTGATTGACCTGACACGCCGTCAGAGGGCAGTGGGTCAAACGGATGGTGGGCGGGGTGCACTGTCCTCCTGTCTCGTTTTCCTGAGACAGGAGTTCATGAAGCATGGACTGACATGGGCTTGCATTTTTAAGTGTGTATTTGGCTATAAAGCTGTCACGGTTAATAACTGGACGGGTGACATGCCACTGTGTGCGTCCTTAAACACAGGTTACACTTGATTATGACAGACACCTTCTGATACTGTGCCATGTATGATAAGTTTGAGTGTAGCGTTTCTCAAAAGGAAATTCCTCAGTCAAGTAGATGATGAAAAGTAGTACGCCAATAATGAAACTAAATCCTAGCACAAGCAGGAGTGCAAACAAACTAAAATACATTGTTATATCTTAAAGGAAGATAAAGAATGTAGGTGCACTTTTTCCCCCAGAAATCTTGCTACTTCTCAATGCTGGCCAACATTTGCTACAGAGCTGTGGGAAATGCTATAAGAAAATTAAACACATCCAGCTTTGCACCTTAGTGCATGCTAATTAACTAGCAGTGTATCGTTTGTGGTTTTATAAACAGCTACTGCCTGCCCACGGCTTATGCTGCCTACCTGGGTAACCGGAGCTTTCAATAATAACTTAAGTGGCAGGTAATCACATTGGCTGACTTTCAGCGTTACACCACAACCACTATGAGAAAACCATTATGGTTTTGCCAGCTGGAAAAAAAACCCCAAAACAAAGCCAGGTGTTGCTGCTTGCTTTTCTAGCACTGCAAAACAGCAAAGCTTTGATTTCGTTTTCCATTTTCAAATCTACAGTTACATTGATTCTTTGTGAAACAGCTAGATCTACTCAGTCCAAGAATATATTAAAGTCAAGTATGTTAAAAAAAAATTTCAAAGAAAATTATTAATGATTTCTACACTGAATTTTCAGAATCTGCAACACCTTTAAAAACAAACAAAGAACTATATTTGAAGAAACCATCAGCTCAGATAAAATTTGATTTAACTGTCTGAAATGTAAACTGCCATTGCCCAAGACATTTACATAGCGGACCGAGTTGTAGGAAGACCCACCTCATGTGTGCCATGGGAGAAGTTTAAGCGAGCAATGTTCATTCCAGACTTGATCATCTCCTTCAGCATGTCCACAGATCGAGAGGCTGGCCCTGCACAGAGTTATTGAAAATTCTAACATTTAGGATTTTGATACCGTTTACTAGCAGGGAGGAACAAGTCATTGTGTACAAACTAAAGTCCAAAATGTAAAATTCCAAACAGATCTTATTTTGTTAAAAGATACGGTACTGTATGAAGACTCAATGGTGTGAACGGAAAACTTAACCAAACGTTGCAACGTTTGCACCACAAAACCAAAAACTAAATCTCCAGAAATGCAGTGTCTTAGCTTTTAAGCTGCCCCTACAACAGCGGCTTTAAAAACAGATGTTCTCTTTTAAATGTACAAAGAGCTTCGTTCCACATCTATTATTGTGTGAGTACAAGTTAAAAGAAAGAAAAAAAAAAAAAAAAAAAGGTAGGTTGGACCAACCAATGGTGCAGATAATTCCGGTGTTGCGCGCAGTGATGGGCTCTGAGTCGATATCCAGCAGGCACATGTGTTCCAGGAAAGTGTCGGCTGTAGCAGCATAGAGCTGCTGTGTCTGGATGAAGGCCGAGCCCATATCTCCTTTTAACTGAGGCATGGTGATTCCTGGTGCAACTGGAGAAGTCCTAAACAGGAAAGAGAAAAAAAAAATATATAAAATTAATCTATTACTGAGGTTGTTGGATTCCACTGAAAGCATCATCCACATACCTGCATTTGTGTTGTAAAACAGGATAGCTATTAGTTAGGCTAGTTTATATCATAGAGTAACAGTAAGACTGTTAACAGTCTAAGCCCTTTTTGTATACCTTTGTATTAGACTGCGCAAGTCCAACAAAATGTGTCATGATATACACAAGTCATGGCTCAGTTTGCCATAAGGGGAAAACTGAACCATGGTAGTGCTAAGACAGACGGACAGACGGACGGACAGCTCACTCACTCACCTTATGAAATCTAAATATTGCACTGGGTTATTGTGAGCACAGAATTTGCACAAGACTATCTTGAATTTGAGGATATGAATGTTTCACGCTTCAATAATTAAGGAAAATAACTCCAACCTCTTTGGAACAGCTTAAAAACGAACAGGAAATATATTAACGTTGATCTGTAGCGCTAGAGGACATGCTAAGGCTTATACAGAGTAGTACAGCCCATTGAGCTGCTAGACCACCCACCCTTCTTGCTGAGTCACCGATGCCAACAGTCACATCTCAACTAGAAGGTTGGAATTTCTGTACTTTCAACATGAAACCATCACTCTTTTCTAGTTGTAAAACACAAGGCTGTATAGAACAGAGATTACCTAAAATCCTGTGCAGTGGGAAGTGACTCAATATAGTCAGTTGCACACAGGGAACTTTTATGTGTGGCTGGGACACTCCCTTCCTTTCAGCCTACGAATCAGAGTTATGAGAGGTACTGTATCAATGAGCATTGTATCATGCTTAATCCAACAAGGTAGGCATGTCTCAGCAGGGTGTAACATTACTTATCTATAGTGATTATGAGTGCAGCTTCTTTTAGGGCTCTGGTTGCTGTGGTTACACAACTAAAACAAATATTTCATTTAATAGGCTGGTTTTACAGACAGCAAAATTAATCAGATTTGATTAACTTCACTTCTAAGTAGATTTGAAGGGTTTATTTTATGTTTTTTTTTTTTTTTTTAATCAAAGCAACAGGCTGACAAGTCACTAAAAGCCACCTTTAGTACCAGTCTTAATTCCCTACCAATATACACAGAACAGGATACAAAGGCTAATGCAAAAAAATAAAAAATCTGGAAAACACAGACAATTTTTAGATGCTGCAGCTACAACTGAAGCCAAAGCCATCTTTGTGGTAATTTCTCAGTGGAAGATTTACTGCAGACACGTGGTAGTGGTCTGACTTTCTCTTACTCATAACATCCTAAATGCAAATGCATCATGGTGGGGGATTCCAGACAGAACCTCACTGCCAGCAGCCTGCTAACTGGTGATGTAACATTTCCATCAATGAGGCAGACTAATGTTGTACGTGAGCTCAGTCACACTACTGCAGCACACTCAACCCTTCAGTGGGCTGAACCACAAGGAAAAATCTCAGAGGGGGCAAAAGGAGCCTGTAATCATGCTAGCTACTGCAGCATGCTGTTTTTAAATGATTTCCTGGTGTGACCCAAAAAGCAATAAAACGACTTTAACAAAATGGATTAAATAGTACAATAGCATGATGTCGAACAAACACAGCCGATGACAATCAGACAATCAAAACATCTGAGAAAAATGCAACATCTAGATGCAATGCCATCATTGTCACTCTTTTCTACAGTCTAATTTGAATGTTACATCTTTAACGTTAAACCTCTTCAGTTTTGCAATGTTGGACTGTATTGAACTTTAAAGACATTTAGAAGGAAATGTGGAAATGAAGTTTTATGCAACTTCCTACAGAAGATGTTTGTTAGACGACTACAAATATGTCCAAAACCAACTTCCCCCCCCAAAAAAAGGAAAATTCTGTATTTATACAACAGATAGAGAGAATTCACTTGAAAAGAGATGCATTAAAAAATAAAAAATAAAAATTTAGAACTGTGACAGAAACGTCAAGCTGGGCAGGCCCATAGGCCTCTCTGCACCATACAGCCAGTCTTGGTGCTACACGTGGGCACACATGTAAAGCCTTCTATATTTACTAGGCTGTTCCTTGCATCTCTGGAAAGCTACTGTGTTAAAAAGCTTTCCACAGACAGATATACTGACCCTTGCCAAAGTGCTCAAAAGCCCTGTTGCTGTAGTTCCCACTACATAATGTGTCTCCAGGACACACAAACAGTCATAGTTGGCAAAAACAAAAAAAAAAAAAAAAAAAAAAAAAAAAAAAAAAAAACCCACATAGCTGTATCTAGGAGTAGGAATAGTAATAAAACTACAGGCTTGCTTCTAGTGACAGAATTGCTAGCTTACCCTTGCTCGTTGAGGTTGGGGATTTCAAATGTGCATCAACCAAAAATGTGCTGAATGTCTCATCATTACTGTCATAAAATAGGGATCTGATAAGATTTTCTTCTGCAAATACACAGAATTATCTGCATGTGTCTTTTGCAGTTCAGGAGAAATGTCCTCTCACACTC
The DNA here is from genome assembly GCF_963969265.1 of Rhamphochromis sp. 'chilingali'. Classification (NCBI taxonomy): domain Eukaryota; kingdom Metazoa; phylum Chordata; class Actinopteri; order Cichliformes; family Cichlidae; genus Rhamphochromis; species Rhamphochromis sp. 'chilingali'. Next base: position 32,435,286 of record NC_137933.1, read on the forward strand.
ACATACTGCCTGTATCCTCAAGTGAAGTGTTATTTTTGGACCAGAAGGAATGAGACTGGCCAAAGAACATGCATTGTTCCAGCTTGTATGCTCCTTGTTGTTATAGAGAAACACAATGACTACATAAAGAGGCATCTCTGAACCCCGGATACCTAGTGGACAGTAGTCACAGACCAGCAGCAGCTACAGCAACCCTGACACAGATACAGGACCAGCTAAGAGCAGAGTGCTGATAATCATTTTGTAAGACATATACTTTTGTAACATATTGTCTCACCATCTTATCACGTCTTTCTAAACCATTTCTTATCCAACTTATCTATGAAAACAGCTGTGCAATCATAAGCAGTTACAGTAGCATTCCTGCCAGGGCGACATAACATTTTGTATGACCTGCTAAGCATGTGATGTAACACTGGGCTAATCCAAGGTGGCTCTTGAATGGTTTCAATCCTCCACACTCTCTCAACCAAGGCACCATTTGCAGGTTACACTACATACCCCCAGTAGATCTTCCTGTTCTTCTTGGGGACAAAGCATGTTAACACAAATGACCTCCATAGCCACCCCAGTGTGCTTGAGCTTCCAATGCCAGCGAACAAACTTCTCCTTGCTACAGCAGAACTGAGTGCGGCAGCAACGTGCGTGCATGTGTGCAACATTCCCAGGAGCTCAAGAGTAAATCCATTCAATGAGGATAAAGGATATGAAGAGCACCCACAGTGACTAGACAGTCACCACGATCTAATACAACAGACATACATGAGACTTCTGTGAGGAAGTATTCTGTATTCTGACTTCTGGTGTCAGAATACTCCTGTATTCTGACACCAGTGTTGCTACCAGGCTAGGGTAGCCCCGAGTCTAAAAATGGATTTTTGGCTAATAATAACACAACATGGCAAGTCAAGTGGCAGAAAGCTAATCCTCAGAATACATGATGGTTGTTAGAATCTACAGATTATTACAAACTTTATTTAGGGTAGTGTGTACCTTTAGAGTGACCATTTTGTCAGGTGGTGGCAGAGGAATACTCATAATGGTGGAGTTGGCTCCATGCGGCATTAGCAAACATACATCTACAGTAGAGAGACCAACAGCTGTTTGGTCCAGATTAATACACTGACCACCAGCTTTGCTAAAGCTAAACTTTCTTATCAAAACAGCAGGTCAAGGACAGGAGTTCCTACTAGAAGAGGAAATTGTAGTTTTATTCATTAACTGTAGCAGCAGGTGGCATCCACGACTCACACTGGTCTTGGTAAACAGATAGGTGCCCTTTACAATGCTTTCAAAAGCAGAAAATTACTAAGTGATGACCCAGATGTTTGTCACACAGAACCTTCTGTTGAGGTATTTGTTGATAAAAAATAAAAATAAAAAAAAAGTTCTAGAGTCTGAAGTTTAAGTTCACAGGCTCAATTTAACTTGGGTTACTCTGCCTTTATGGGAGAAAATAATTACAACAGTGCCTCTAGAGTTCTGTGCTTTCAGTCTAGCTTTAAGTGGCAAAGACACTCAAGGTTCTCTTGTGGAGTTAATCACTTCAACAGAACTCAGTCAGTTGCCTGACAAACTGATTTGGTTGGGCTCTTGTAAATGAGACTTGAGACTAAAGAAGTCCAGACGCTTTTCTTTGCAAGCTCCTTTGACTACGATGACCTGGATGACTGAGAACCTTCACAGACTAAATGAGACTTCATTTTGTAAACAGCTCATTTGCCCAGGAAGGTCATATCAATGACAATTAGTGTTATACAAATAACTGCATTTCAGAAAATAAAGCATATGCACGAGGTGTATTTCACAATTATTAAGGATATCAAACTGCAGTTTAAAAATTCAGCTAAAAAGAAGCTTTGTGGAAAAAAAAGAAGTGTTCACATACCTGGCAGGATGAGACCTGCCTTCATTCCTATGTATCTAGTGTCAATAAGGCCTTCCACCACTGCGGAAAATTACTGTAGTCAAACAAAACCCATATTTCAAACTAGATCTACAGCACGGTCATGCCATACACAACATCTAACGTGGCCGGCATTTACTTAAGAGAGGAAAGACTGATGAATTAAAGGATGAAGATGCGCATCGTGATGAGTTTAGCTTAGCAGTAACGGGCACACGGAGGAAAAGGAGAACACATACCACGCAATTCTTTAATTAAGTATCATTACATTACCAACAATGAAATTAACTAGATTTTTTTCATTATTTAAAAGCTACATCAGCTATAAAGCTTCAGTGTTTTATAAAAATGCATCAAGTTATAGTAAAGACGATGCGCTAAAGGTCACGTTCTCATCCTGCGTCACATTTTCCTGAGCTAGACGCATCACGGAGATTGACCAATGGGAAGCCGAAAAGACGGAGGGGCCACACCCACGTCAAGAGGCAACAGGAAGCGATTCTACAACGTTTCACGCGAATGAAATAAAATGTTACTGGTATGCATACATTTTCTGGGTTGGCTACAAAAACAATACTGCTACTTTTTGAGAGTTTGTAATATAAGCAGCTGCTCAATTTACACATACATTCCCTCGGTTTATCCGTTTATTAAATGCACTGCCACAAGGCTGTTAAAAGCATTCTAAGCCCGCATATGAGGGGTTTAAAATGGCTGATCTAAGTCGACTGTATTCATCTAGCTGTATTAACACTGTTACATTTTGAGGCTTTAAAATAGTAATCAATTAAAATACCGGTAAATGAGAAAGACAGGAAACCACATGTCGGTGAGCAACACGCAGAGTTACTCGGTAATCTTACCAGAGTGTAAAAAATAGCTACTGAAAATAAAAGTCTTACAGGTTTTAAAAGCTGTGACACGTCCGATGGATCGACAGACAATGCAGCTGAACCCCCTGTTGAGGATACCCACCTTTAGTAGCTGTTGAACCGATGTGACTGGCGTATCACTGAGCTCAGCTCAAGGTGATCTCTTTAGAACCTCAAGCTATGGCACTACTTTCTAGGGATGCTACGATATCCATCCGAGAGAACGTGTAAAAAGGGAAAGGGGGTCTTTAGAGTCTTATATCAATCGCTGCGACCATTATAGCATCAAGAACACGAAAAAGGAAGATTTATTTCACTTTTATATCGGGTTTACGCCTTTTGAAAGCCAGGAAGTGGTAAATAAAAAAAAAGCGCGGAAGGATACAGAGATGCGTATGGTAGTGGTTGGGACGCGTGAGGACCTGGACATGTGACTATGTGTGGCTTTCCCGAATAAAAGTGAGGAAGATGAAAAATGCAGTAGTTTGCTTAACATCGGCATTCAGTCTCCGTTTACAGGCCCCGTAGTATTTAAATGAATTAAATATTACTTGTTGTCTTTTGGCTTCATTAGTGCCTGGACGTGCTAACCATCTGCTGCTTAGTGTAACATGGGAAGCATCATTAGACGTGCTGTATACGGTAACCGACTTGTGTGCTGTCATCATATATTTTTTATGTTAAACTTAGTTGATGAAAGACTGTTAATAGAAAGAAAGAAAAAAGAGACCCAAATGCTTTTTAGTGCCCCTGCTGTATTTTGTAAGTTCCCAATCATTCAGCAGTAGACAGAAAAATCTAACGTGGGCCTCGGAAATTCTTTATAGACTCTAACTCCATCTAGCGATAAAAAACGATACAGCAGTCTGGTTATGGTCAGTTATATAAGTATGTGCATTTTGTTACTTAATATTGAATATTGTCAAAATACGTTCTCTTAAAATATAAACATTAACTTCGATTATTTGTTATGTTATGTAAATATTATTTGCGCCTTATTTAAATTATTATTTTTAACTTTAAATCATATCCGTAGCAGGCATCCCCAAACAGTGGCTTGTCCCCCACGGTTGAAGCAGGTGGGGTAACGATGACCAAGGTAAATATATGACATAAAATTAAGATAAAAAACATTTTTTGGAGAAATAAGGAAAGAAAATAATAACATTCAAATTGGATTGATTTTTAATTGGTAAAAGTTGATAGAATGTGTTAGGCATAAACTGCTTCTGAAGTTGTGAATGTCATAAAACTTTTAAAAGCCACTGGACTACATTAAAAACCTTCCTGTGTTAGAGAGAAAGAGAGAATGTAAACTTTTTGGGGGTGGGGGGGGGGGGGGGTATACATTTACGTTTTACCACTTGGCAATAAATACACATAACACGGATTTGTGCCTTGCATACAGTACATAACTATGAAAAAAAAATGCTTGCCACAGTGATTAATTATCTGGTTGCCGAAAGTAAATCCTTGACACAGGCGCGAATACATTTTAACTGCAGTGAACAAAATGTTTAAGCTCTGCAACAAAACCTGCAGATAATCCTAAACATGTAGTTTACAACAACAATAAAACACAGATGCTATTTTTTTGCACTGCTACAAAAGCCTGCACTTCCCACTGCAGGTGTACCCCCTTTTACCATGTTACATATTTAACTCACCTGTTAACAGTTGTGGTAGCACTGCTACTCCCACTGCCCATGTTGCTGTCCCTCTGATTGCTGACTTCCTTTACTTGGACCCCATCTACTCCAGCGTCCAAGGCCAGTTGACACACCTTTCCAGGTGAGGAACAGACCTGCTGTTCAGTCTCTTTGTTCACTGCCCAAGCTCTTGGCTGTCAGTCAGCATTAATTGCTGCTAAAGCCTGTGCCATGTTGTACAGTAAGACAGTATGAGAATATGCTCAGATAAGTCTCAGAGATGAGCAGATAGAACACCTTAATGCTGCTAATACTGCTCTAGTAAAACTGCCTCCACCAGTGCTACCAAAATAAAACAGAATGTGAAGTACTTGGAACCACAGATAAAAATCAGTTGATACTGTTTAATATTATTTGCTTTAAAATATTGAGCTCATTTACAAAATGAAAAAAACAACAACATGTTTTACATTATGTTATTACAAACACATATCTATATATACGTATATATGTATGGAAGTGAATACATACATATATCCATCACCAAAACATGGTATTGTGTCTTTTTTCTCCTAACCCCAAATAGAATAGTGATGGTGTGGTCGCAGTTTTAGCAATCTGATTATGCTGAAAATGGAGTAAAGATAATGACCTAGACTAAAGACGGAGTTTTCAAAGTGTGGCCTATTGCCCAGTGTTAGCTGTTGGTAACCTGGTAACCTTTTGTGCAGGCAACTAGGTTGACAAGCTTGACAAACTTCTGTTCATTTCCTTCGTCCACTTTATATTGCACTGTGATATAGCTCTTTAGAATAAGATCAGACGGATGAATTTGGACTCCTCTGTACTAGTCATCATAGCAGACTAAACGCTAATGAAGAAAAATATAGCTGCTGTCTGGAAAATGGCTGCTCAGTAAGGGTTAGAAAGCTTGTTTTTAAAAAAACCAACAGAAACTTCCACCCTAAACTGAAATATTAGAAAAATGTACAAACAGACAAAGGGTTCATGTGTGCAGTTTTCTTTTGTAGACTTTAATCAAAAGCGATTCCCTTAATTTGGCAACCTCTTGTCTAAATAAGTCTGCATATGTAATTTAGAATATTTAGATTGACTTCTTAGCTTCACAAATAAAGTACCAAAAAGTCTAAACTCTGTAAGCTGATGAAATCACTGTGAATGACATCAAAACCCATATTTATAGTGTTTCATTGGAGTCAGTGCCCTTTAGTTTGCATTATTGTGGGACAAATAAATGTCTTATTTTCTTCTTCTGGCAGCTGGTTCCTTTAGAGGTCACCACAGCAGATCAAGATTCAAGTTTATTGTCATTTCACATGGTATTTACAGAAATGCACAGGTTGAAACAAAATATTGTTTTTAACCAGCCTCTATAGTGCAGTAATCGGGAAAAAACAAGAATACACTAATAAAAAAACTAAAATGAGGATAAATACCAATCAAAAAGCAGCTTTCCAAGACACTCAGCAAACTCAGGTGTAAACAATCACACTCTTTCAGCAGATCATCTGTGCATCTGCCTTTATCTTATCCAATACCTAGCAATTGGGTGGGTAAGGGGCTGTCCCAAGCATGTCTGTCCAGACTACAGCCTCACAACAGGCAAGTGGATGGACACCTGTCCATTAATCTTCCCATTCTTCAGGTCAGTTCTTAAATAGATACCTGGAGATAAAGAGGTTAAAGACTGATTAGCTGAAGGGCCATTGTCTCACACATGCAAGTGAGTCTATTTTGGAGATGGGAACAATTATTTTCTTATAATGTTAATATAATATAAGTCACTTTTTAAAACATAATTGGAGTGTTAGTATATTATGTTGCATGAAATATTTATTGCATGTAACTGCATGCTATGTAGTATACATTGCAAATGTAGCTTGTGGTATAATTATACTATTTTTATGTTAAATAGATTTAAACAAGTCGTGAAGCATTAAAATATCAACCAAAAGCTGCCTCCAAAGTAAAAGAGCACACTAATGGACACTGACTTATGCAACCGCACACCACATGCAAACACACATGCAGATGCATACACATGCAGAGCCATTTTTCCCCCTTATTTCTCAGCAGCAGTGCAGTCAGCTGCAGGTCACATGACTGGCTTGCCTAGTCTCACTGAGCATGCTCAGACACCTCAGTGTTGTCAGGCAAAATATAAGAGAGCAGTAAGAGCAGAGATCTGTAATAGATAAACACATAGGCTCTTACACACACACACACACTAGCTGGCTTGCCTACGGACTCACACCACAAGCATTGAGAAATAGACACTTCAGAATTTAGGATTGTGGCTCTGGTTTGGTTTTATTTGAAAGGACTTATTGTCATCTATCATTTCAGTGGAAAGCAGCCGCCGAGAGAGAGGCAGGTGTGCCCTTTAAGAGGGAGAAAAGCTGAGGCAAGGACAGCATCCCAGTCTCCATCCTCTGTGGAGGTAAGTGTGGATGGATGGGGTAGGTGGGGGGGTTCCAGAGCATGGGGGGAGGGGAAAATACGCCTGACTGCCTCTGTGTTTAAGCTAAATAGTTATCAAAAGGAGGAATGGGGACGGCTAAATGTGTGTTTGTGTGGGGGTGGGCGCTGTGTCAGTAACTATTGGCATGTGAGACGACAGAGGCTCCAGGAATGGCGGTTAGGGAGCTGGGAGGATGTAGATGCTAGCACGGTTGAGAACAGCAAGGCAGTAGGCATATAGAGAAAAGAGAAGAAGCTAAAGAAGAAGATATGGTTTTGAGAGTAGCAATGTTTAATGAGAATTTACTTGTGTGCTATTGTTGTAAGAAAGGGTGTTTTACAACAATGAGAAGAGCATGATCATGACAGACTCACAAAAACAGATACCCATAATTTTCATGTAGACATACTGAAATAGGCCTTGTCAAAGAAGACATGAAAAATTGGTATCCTTTTTACTATACTGACCTATATATCCCATGAATGGCTTTGTGTATGTCTGTTCTTTTTTGTCTTTGTCTTTTTCAAGGCATTCAGTCTCGTACTGCTAAGCTATGTTGTCACCTTGCCGTATTTTACACCCCTCCTAGATCATTTTCTATTTTGTTAATTTTTTCATTCATTTTATTGTTTGATGTGGGCTGGACTATGTAAATTGTAATTTTCAGCAGTGCATTATTTACATATCTAACAGAAGGGAGCGACTGGATCATTTCGATATTTTTGGCAATCATTGTGACTGTTGTTTCTTTTGAGGCAGCTATTGTTTTCTTGCGTTAAAAATTACTTAAAACTCTAGTGCTCGGGGGAAATTAGCTCAGAAAAAATATTTTTTTTCACATTTGTTCCTCACACTCATAACAATAAATCGCAGTCTAACGGTGCAGTGAGATAAGTAAATGTGCTGCTTTAGCCTTGTGTCTACAACAGGTAAGGCCTATAAAAACCTCTGCTGCTTTCATATTTTTAGGTTAAATTCCTGGAAAAAAAACAAACAAACAAAAAAATGGAAACATCCTTGGAACTGAACGTACTGCACATATCTCCCACACATTCTCTCTGCAGTGATTAATGCCACTCTGAAAGAAGGCAGAGATGGCTGTTGCTAGGATACATGGCAAGGTGAAGTGCAGAAGATTTAAAGAAAAGAGGAGGAGGGCACCGTTTACAAAGCATGGCGTCACTTGCAGTGGCCTCTTTGTTTCTTGTTTTATTATTTTTTTGTTTTGTTTTGTTTGTTTTTAATTTTATATTTGTATTTTTCGAGGTTGTGATACTGAGGAGTAATGTGAGACTGTCAATCAAAGCTTTTGTGTTCTCACTCCTTCCACCTAGAAACAGGCTGACATGGTTGGCACTAATCAAAGGCCCAAACCTGTCTGAGAGAGCCATAACAGCAGACCCAATGGTAAGACAACTGGGAACCTATTGGCGTAATCATTACTTATCATTAAAATGGTGTAAAAAAATGTTTGGCTTTGTTAATGATATAAAAAGCTTTAAATTAAATTATATTGACGTGACAAAATAAATAATTTCCATAGGCATTTAAACATTAAATAACCTAGATCTAAGTATTAAATATAACATATTCTTCTGGTTTATTCTGTTGGACCTCTGGGTTTCAGGCTTTGCTGGAAACAATAAGAAACAGAGTTCATTTTATTTATAAAATCCTATTTTTGTAAAGTCATCCTTTTTCATTGTCATTTGAGGATTCGTTTAAAAAGGGTTGAACTGAGAGAATATCCTGTCGGGAATAAATCGTGTCCCTTCATCTCTCTCTTTGCAATGCTATTTAAGCAGTATTTTGAAGCACACGAAGGAAGTCTAAATAGGGAAGTGGGAGATGAAAGGATGATAGAAAGAGGTTGCTTTTTCGTCCTACTGCACTATAATAGCTTTTTCACAATGTGTGGGCCCACAGGACATCAAAGGACAGTGTTGGACAGACGAGGAGTCAGATGGGGAGAACGAATCAGAACAATTCCTATATGGCATTCAGGTACAGCAAACACTATTACCATCGCAAAATCTCTGTTGAATCTGTTGTCAGGAGATTGGCATTGTGTTTTTACTACTTGTGCTTATTTGTGGTTATTTCTAGTTATTTAAAAGTATGTGTTTTTCTAAAAAAAAAAAAAAGTTTTTCCCAATGTTATAATACATTGACACAAACAAAACCACAGTTAATTTACAGGTTTTGAAATATATATTACTTGTTAATTTCACCTCACGTTAGGATAATGTTGGTAAGTCAAAAACATGTATGGTGTTTATTTTAAGCCTTCTGTCATTATTAAATCCTCAGCAGTAATAACAGAGAGTGTTATGAAGGAAAAAGTAAGCCTCATATCTTTGGTACAGTGCTTTTGTGTAATATTATAGCCCAGTTGATACAAAGGTAATCTTTTAACAATTTAACATGCATGAGCAGAGAGCTCTACTTTTCAGTATGCTAAGTTTATGTCAGGAGGAATTTTTGACCCAATAGTAACTGCAGACAATAAGTCAGAGGTCAGCAGAATCATTTGGGGTGATTCTCTTGGGAACTGTAAATATTCAGACCAAATGTCACGGCATTGTGGTAAATCATTTTTGACATGTTTCTCTCCGATGGGCCAAATGACTGACATTTGCATTCTAATGCTGTGCTGGAAAAAATCCAAATGTATTTTTAATTAATTACAGAATGTGATGCTGTGTTTTGTGAAGTTGTGTAAGTGTTTATATTACCATATGTGACGATCTGGGAATGTTGTGTTTTTATTCAAATTAGGATCATAGTATTTTCATTTACTATTTACACCTTACATAACCCCAAACAGCCCAAGTAATCCCAAGTACCTCAGTCAAATTCATTTCTGATGCAAATATTTAATGTGTCATCTCATCTCACAAAGTTCATTGCTTCACTCTCATATAAGACCTTAATCTGTTAGTTATCCTTTTTGTGGTTATCTTGCAAGTCTTTTGATTGAAATGTAAATCCAGTCTGGGACTTAACGCTCGTTTCAGTGCAGTCAGAGAACATGAAAGCAGTGTAGTGAAGATAAGAACAAAACTGTGTGATCTATTCTACACACTCAGCTGAAGGGAAGAGATATCAACTCTAGATATCAGGAACATATATGACAGACATAGTACATTTTATTTAGGCTTTTTAATTTTTGTAATATAAAGATTAAATACCACTCCATATCATATTGTTCAGATATCCCATATAAGTTATTAACTATAGTTTCATATAAAAAATTGCTTTGTTATAAAGATTTTATTTTTGAGTCAGAGCTTTGCAAGGTCATAGTAAATCATACTGTGGATGATTAGTTAAAATAAGTGTATGAAAGTAATGAGCAGCTAGTTGAAACCTTAAGCTGGTACAAATGCAAACTAACACAAACAGTGAATAAACAATTGTGTGCAAACTGTAGCAATATCAAATGTTAGATCATTCATTTTGATAAGCAATCTCTAATTTAAGGCTTAACTTGAAAACTTAAACTGTTTTGAAACACAACAGTAACGTGTACTTGGATTTTATCTGATGGGACTGTGGGGTGTGTGGGGATATGTTTGATTAAAAAAGAAAATAAGATTAGGAACCACTGAGAATTCATTCCCTGCTATAACTGTGACCAGTGCTGCTTATTGCAGGGGAGTTGTGCTGCTGACCTGTATCGACACCCTCAACTGGATGCAGACATTGAGGCTGTAAAAGACATCTACACTGACAGTGCTATCTCTGTCAGGTACAGCATAGATAGTAAGACACACACACACACATATGCAATCAAGCTGCTTAAATTTTGACTAGTTTTGAAAGAAATAACTAAGTAGAGATAAGATTAAACATGCTTGCACTCTGTTATAACTAGCTGGGCCAAAAGAGAAAAAAAACAACCACCCTCAGGGTATAACCACGTGAATTGGTTTGAGTATAACTTTGATTACTCATGATAAATTAACTCTACATGTTGTTGTGTTTATGAACAGGGAGTATGGAACCATTGATGATGTAGACATCGATCTTCATATTAACATCAGTTTCTTAGATGTGAGTCTTCACTGGAAACACCTCCTCTGATTTTGCCTATTACTATTCTAATATTGACAGTTTGCAAAGTAAAATGCATCATAAAATCATAATCTATTTATATTACAAGAAATGTCTTTAATTAGGATGCTAACTCTGCATATTTGTGTGTCTGTGCCCGACTCAGGAGGAAGTTGCGACGGCATGGAAAGTTATCAGAACAGAACCAATTATTCTGAGACTTCGCTTTTCTCTTTCTCAGTATCTCGATGGACCCGGTGAGTAAAGATGTCACTGTGGATGTTGGTTTTCTGGAAGGGACTTTGTATTTGTGCTACTCAATGAGTGTGAGAGATGAGTACATTGTGCGCCGTACAAGAGGGAGAATGGGGGGAAAAAACAAACACAGTTTGTGTCTATCTGTACACTATGTGTAATAATATTAGTCATCTTTATTTAGAGCCGTCAGTAGAAGTGTTCCAGCCGTCAAATAAAGAAGGTTTCAGCTTGGGCCTGCAACTTAAAAAGTAAGTGATGTCATCTCTTAAATTTGGGACCTAAAAAACATCTATACCTGTACCATTGTGAGCAAGAGCTGCAGAAACATTTCAGTTAGTTTCAGTAGCTTAGTTTAACGTAATAGTAATATTTAGTTTATGAGAAGGTATATTTGGCGCCGATTGAAAGAGAAAATTAGCGTCTTCCTTCCTCACTGTCATATTATCACAGGATCCTGAGCACATTCACCTCACAGCAGTGGAAGCACCTTAGTAATGAGTTTCTCAAGGCCCAGCAGGAGAAGAGGCACAGCTGGTTCAAAGCCGGAGGGACCATCAAGAAGTTCCGTGCCGGGCTCAGCATCTTCTCCCCCATCCCAAAGTAGGTATCTCTCTCACACTTTAGCTTCACCATTGGTAAATGACACTGGAATCCCGAGTAAGATTTAATTTCTGATTTCTGTCTTCTTTTTTTTTTTCATTCAACACAAATGCATGTTTGCTTTCTGTGTAGTCTGTTTGTACTTTTGTTATTTACTGACATAATATAGGCATAGTGATGGAAGACATTGACTTTTTTGAGAACATGTCAAAGCTGATCCAGACTGTAGTGGCAAGTGCTAATATGCTATGTTTCTCCAGTTAATTATCAAAGTTAGTTATCAGTCTTAGGCAGTAGGAAATAAGCATATCTGCCAAAATAAAAACAAAGCTGAAAGCACAAATCATAAATCATATGCAACTTAAGGTTTCATGATATAAAATACTGTGCGCACCTAAAGTTTAATGATTCATTCTCTACCTACGTTCATAAACAGGATAAATACACCATATAAATACTACAAACTATTAGGTGAACTATAGCAAAAAAGACAAACAGGAATGGTAGCTCTGACTCAGCATTGTGAAGACTGACTGAAATTCAAGCTTTGACAAGCACAACCAAATTCCCCTTTGGGTAACTACAATTTTTGGCTTCTGACTTCCTCAGACATTCTTTGACAGTTATTGGTGCATAGGGATTAAATCCCAGCCCACTCAGTGGAGGTCAGCTCCTCTAACTACTAGCCTGTCTTGACATCCTCAAAACTTGACAAGTCTCACGTCAAGGTGGTTCATTGATTATATACTGAGAGCAATGGTAGAAGTCAACACTGGCTCTTGCAGGTAACAGTTAGTGACTTGAGCTGCTGCCAGATTTCAGTTGTCAGAGCTAGTATTACCTGTTAGTACATGTGAATCACTAGAGCAGAGTGTGTACTTCTTTAGAAGATGTCACTATAAAATTGTCCAAGCCTATAGTCGACAAGTATATTACAGTCTAGATCATATATTATTATAGATAATATGATATTTAAAATGAGATTACTCAAAATTAAGATTTTGTTGTTAGCAGCATCATAGTAATACCAAAATGTGTTCTTTAACCTTAAAATCTAAATCCTTTGTGCTCTGAATCATATCCCCTTTGAAACTCTGAATGACAGCTTTCTTTGTATTTTGGTCTCTGTCAGGTCTCCAAGTTTTCCTCTGATTCAAGACACAGTTTTAAAAGGGAAGCTGAGTGTCCCTGAGCTGAGGGTGACGCGCTTAATGAACCGCTCGATCTCCTGTACCATGAAGAACCCTAAAGGAGAGCTATTCAGCTATCCACCAAATAGCCAGGTCAGAGCAAGTCTCGATAAATCAACACCCAAATGTGAAATACCTTTCAGTTAAAATGCTGACTTGTGTAAATTTTACTCCTTTCCCTCTTTCTCAGTAAATATATATTTTAACTGTCACATGTCAAGTTTTGGTTGCAGTGTTTAACCCACAACTCTGAGGCTCTTAACTTTACTTTCTTTCCACTCAGAAAAGTTCTGTTGTAGAAACCCGTAATGTTTGAAGTTAATATTTTAAGTACTGTAATTCTGGAAATTGTATGTGGTGAAATGCTGTTATTAAGAAATTTAAGTTTTTTTTGTTTTTGTTTTTATGTCTTAATCCGCTGTGATTCACTCTGACCCCCTTCTCAGTCACCCGCCACCTGCACTGTACCCACCTGAGTCTTTCCCTACCCTTACCGTAACATGGCTGGTGCGCCCTTTCCCATAATGCTTTGTCTTCACTTGACTCATCAGACTGTGGCTGTCCCAGCGGCCAGGGCCCCAGCGCAGATTACCACGAGGCAGCTGATTGAATTGTTTTTCTCATCCCAGGCGGGCGGCCACTGCAAGAACATTCCTACCTTGGAGTATGGCTTCTTAGTGCAGGTTAGAGCTCAAAAAGATGTCATTCCACTTACAAAGCCACTTCTACATTTTGTCTCAGTCATAGCTAAGAAGAAAGTAAACTAATTACCTGAGCATTAAAATACCACATGTTGTTTGAATGACTTAAAAATAAAAAATAATACCTGGTGAGTAATCTATAAATGGCTTCTGGGGATTTCATCATTGTTAGGTGTGAACCCACACCATACAGTCTGTAGATTCTATTAGCTCCTAGTATTGTGCAAATGATTGTTGAGCTCTAAAATGTAATGTTATTCTAGGACCCAAAACCATGGCATTGTAACAACTTTGCCAAAATAGCATTCCTTTGAATGGCAGTGCTGAAGGTGACAATTAATTCAGAATTAAACTGCTTTTCCCCCCAAACAGATAATGAAGTACTCAGAACAGAGGATCCCCACACTTAATGAGTACTGCGTGGTTTGTGACGAACAGCATGTCTTTCAGAATGGATCCATGCTGAAGGTACCAGAGGCAAATAAGAGAAACACATAGATGTATAAGTAAGAGATGCAGAAATATGAACCCTCATATAAGTGGAAAAAATATCAGTAACTTGAAACATGATCTATGATTTTTTTTTTTCTGTCAGTAATATACATATGCATATTTCTGGTTGAAGATTTTCTTGCTTACTTAATACTAGAGTAAGCAAATGGGAAGATTGTGTGAGTCAATGTACCTTTTTGTGTATGGGTAGTAGATTTCGAAATAGGTGTAGTTTAAACTTTGTTTATTCATGCAGCCTGCTGTGTGCACAAGGGAGCTGTGTGTGTTCTCTTTCTACACTCTGGGTGTAATGTCTGGAGCCGCAGAGGAAGTGGCCACCGGGGCAGAGGTGACCACAACACTTCGACAGTATATCAAATAATGCACATTATTTGGATTTTATAGTCCATTCCTTTAGATATTAGATAAAAGTGCTGAAATATAGATAAGAACAAAAATACCAATGTCAACATTTTGATCCAATTCTGATTACCTGTAGCTAATATGTGTTATTGGAAAAAACACAATTTCACTCATCAGCATAAACTGAAGGCACAAAATATAAATATATAATCCATCTCTTCCCAGGTCGTGGACCTTCTTGTAGCTATGTGTCGAGCTGCCCTGGAGTCTCCTCGTAAGAGCATCATATTTGAACCTTACCCTTCAGTTGTTGATCCCAACGACCCCAAGACTCTTGCCTTTAATCCAAAGGTCAGCATCCTCACTACATTTCTAAAGATCATATTTAATTCCATCATGACATTTAATTTGAAAAAGACATACTGCATGCTTAAAAACAAACTTCTGCCATCAGAACAAACTAAAATTATTGTTACAATTCATTTTTCTATATCATATATTTCAAACTAATGATTAAATCTAAGACCTGTATGTCTCCAGTGATTTTAGATTTCTGTATGTTGTTCTCTCTCTTACTGCATACAATGGATGTTTGGCTCAACCGGTGAACACAGAAGAAGAATTATGAAAGACTACAAAAAGCACTGGATAGTGTAATGTCCATTCGGGAAATGACCCAGGTACAAGAAGGAGGTGGGCGGGAAAGAAAGGCCATAATAGTAGAGCAGCTTTTTTTTTTAAATGGGTTGAAAGGCATGTAAAAAAAGAAAAAAGAAAAAGAAATGCAGATAAAAATAGCATCCCAATGTCTTTGGAAGTAGGCTTTTGTATCGAGATTACTGACAATGTCCGTTCACATTTTATTTTAATTTAAGGAACTGTGCTGTTTAATCTTCATGGATGCAGTTTTGTTAATCAAAGTGGTAGCATGGTCTTCTCCATGCTACATTTGTTTACCCACTTGTTACCTACTGTGGTTGGACTGCATCTATAAGATGATATCCTTATCTAATATTCACATCACAAGTAAAAGCTTACTCATTTGTTTTGGCATTTTTTCCAGGGTTCATATCTGGAGATTAAGAAACAGATGGACAAACTAGACCCTTTGGCCCATCCCCTGCTACAGTGGTGAGTAAAGACAATCCGTTGTGCTGTGTGTTTTCACCTTCTGGTATTATCTACATCACCTCACTGTCATATTGCCATGGGATACTTGGACACTTGAAAAAAAAGGAAGCATCTTCAGTGGTGTGTTGTTTTTACTTTGACAAGTCAAGATGTCTGCTGTGAGTAGTATTGACACGATGCTATTATGATACGATATAGTTTATATACATATTTGAATCTCTTCTCTATGTTTCTACAGGATTATTTCCAGTAACAGATCTCATATCGTCAAGCTGCCTCTCAGTAGGGTAGGAAACCAGAGCAATATTGCCTTATGTCCCTTCTATAAACATTTTTGAATGCTATATTGTGTAATTTGATACGTACTCATTCCCTGTCCACTTGTCTCTGACATTCTCTCGTCTCAATGATCTCACCGTAACAGCAACTGAAATTCATGCACACCTCCCACCAGTTCCTCCTGCTCAGCAGCCCCCCAGCCAAGGAAGCTCGTTTTCGCACTGCCAAGAAGTTATACGGCAGCACTTTTGCCTTCCAGTGAGTTACATTTCCATTATTTAACATGTTGTCAGTAAATGAATTTAAAATTTTAAAGCCTTTAATGCTTAAGAAGTAAAACCATTTAGGCTGTGCTGAAGTATCAGAAAACACTTAGTGGTTATTATATTTATAAGCGTGTGGCTGGTGGGAAATATTTTCTGAGGAATCAAATTCTTTTAATAATTGATGTCAAATCAAGCATAGCTGCTAAAATGAATGCATACTTTAGCTTTGGAGCGCTATACTTTGCAAACATGAACATGTCTCAGTGTAACACCTGGTCATTATGCATTTGCTGAAAGGGGCCACTTTAGCAGATTTTTATGGAACCATAACAAATAACAGCACAGAGCAATGGTCATTCTCCTGGACTGAGAAACCACCTTTCTTAGCCAGCACATGGAGCCAGCAATATCTATGAAATACAGATTTGTACTGTAGCAGATGGGGCTGTGCTGAATATTTTAGATACTCACAACCCATCTGGGCACGTGCAGGGTACAACTGATTCACCAACAGGGCTTACAGTCTTTCTGCATGATGGTTCCTACTAGAAATTTAATAATCAGATAACAATAAATGCCAAATGCTTAATTTAGCCTGACTGCAATTTTTTTTTAGATTGATATAAATAGAAACATGACTTTTTGAAAAAAAAAAAAAGAGAGACCATCTCACATATAAAGGAATTAAATGGCACTTGCCTAATGGTTCTCAAATCACCAAATAATATATTTGAAAAAAATCAGTAGAAAAGTAACCTTATACTGGGTCATGATTACTGAAAATAGATGTTGTTGCTGAGATTCGTGTATTTTGGTGTTTTGAGCAGCAGAATCTGGCTTCATCATATTCAAGTGAAATCCGTACAGCTGATATTTGCAAAACTTATCAACTAACACCAAAACAATCCAGATGGATAAACAGCACCACTAGTCAGCTCAAAAACACAGAGATTTGATTTGGGGGTGAACTGTTCTTTTAATTATGCTCAAAGGCTGATTAGTTAAAAATATTTAAAAAAAACTACTTGCCCGTGTTTTAAGGCTTAATTAACCAATATAAATCTGGAAGATTGTGATGTTATCTTTTCTTTTAACGAATTAAGTTGTAGATTTTGTAGAATGTTAAATTATTAAAAACCAAAAGATTTATAGCTTGTTTAACCCTTTCTTTTTAAAATTAAAAAAAAAAATCCTCTTATGCAGTAATTTACATGGTGATAAATGCAAGTATATTCAGCATCCAGTTGCTCATCCCTGTTGCTGCTCTCTCTTGCCAGTAATAACCTTCAATTACCCAGTTCATGAAAAATGATGAATTTTAAAATAGAAAAACTATAAGATTAAATATTTTGTGATAACATATTTTACAAAGATCTTTATGAAAAGATAACAAAATATTTATTTTTGTTAATTTTTTTCCAGTGTTGAACAGCAAAGATCGAGCCAATTCGAAAAAGAAAAGCGATTCCACGCTATTACACTGTTATATTCACATGGTATTTGTTTTATCTTCTTATCTCTCCCTCTCTACACTTGCTCTAGTGGTTCCCATATAGAGAACTGGCACTCTGTTCTGAGAAATGGACTAGTCAATGCCTCTTATACCAAACTGCAGGTATGTAACCCTGGCAGTTAGCTGGAAGCATCTCCTATCGGACAGCAAACCTGCCCTTGCACAAAGCAGGCTCGCTGTCCGGCTGATTCATTTTCACAGTTAATGGATGCCAGCTTCCTTTTCATCAGCTTTGCAATTGGCATTTTAGCAAGCAGGGCACACTAGGAGATTTTCCTTGCCAGCGTCAGCCTCTTTCTGCCTTCTCTGCTGGCAACAGCAGACAGCATGTCCCTTCCTGTTGTGGGACAAAGGAAATGGGCTGTGGTGTCAGCTGAGAGCCTGTGTGCCCTGTTGGGGTCAACCATCTAGAGCACTGAGTAGGTTAGATCTGTATTTAAAGGACGCAGAGGACAAGTTCTGTGGCAGTGAGTACAGCCTTCAACAGAGTGAATAGGGATCTCTTTTGAAAGGTTAGTAACTGTCACTACTCTTTATATACTCAAAAATATTTTATATAAATCATTCAAATGTTTATAGAAAACTTGTTAATACCAAAGTGGAACAAATGACCATATAAGAACTATAGAGTTTCCCAGGAAAGAAGGGCATACCACCTATCCCAATTATATTTGTGATTTTTTTTTTAATTCTTATTAATTTCCACATTTGTTCTCACTTTTATTTTGTTGTAGTTGTAATCAATCTGGTCTTTCATAGATAATTCTTAAATAATACAAGGGAAAAGATTTGATCTTCAGAGAGAACAGACTGTCTCATTTGCACAATACAGCTGATAAAGACTGCTGCTCGGGAGAGACTCAGGCTTGTCCTGAAAATAGATTAAACACAATTAAATCTGAAATCTCAAGGATCTTTCAGCCATGATTGCTCTATCGTGCTGATGTGTTTCATTTATGCCTTCTTTATTCTCCAACTTTTTGAAGTCTTCATCTTTGATCTTGCTTTGGTGCTCGTCTGCCTCCCCCTTCTCTCTATTTCACCTTGAGCATTGACACTCTTCCTCTGTCATTGTGTTTCACAGCAGGAGGAGGAGGAGGAGGATGACTGAATCTACCTTTAGCTCCAGCCATCACACAAAATCTCTTGTCTCTTGTTCCTTTTCATTTCTTCCAGATGTGCAATGTCCTGACTGCTGTCTCCCTCATGCATTCCCAGTCAAGTGGCTCTTTGTTCTTCCTCTTAATTTGACTCTCAGTCGTTACACATGTGGCCCTTCTGTTTTCCTCCCGGCAGACATTGCAGAGAGAAGGCTCACCTTATAATCAGTTATCTTTGTACTTTGCCATCTTTCCATTTATGTCTACATTTCAAGTTTCATGCAAGTATTATTTGAATACCTGGACGCTTATGCAAAAATTCAAAGCACAAAAATCAAGAGTATCACTTGATCTCTAATGCATAATGTTGAAAGAAGTTAGCAGGTGTAACTGTATATGAATTGCTTCAGATTCCTGGAACAATCTCTCTCTTTGACGCTTTCTTCTTTGCAGAATTTGGATTTGCACTTTGCATGTGTGGGTGTATTTAGTATGCTTGGTTGTTGAGGGGAACTGTCACATCCATTTTAAAATCATTGACATTCACAGGCTATTTTGAGTACAGTTGATCTGAGATGAATTTCACTGTATGTGTTAGCATTTCCAAGTGTACATATGTGTGTGTAAGGCTGTCCTGTGCACATGCTCAGTGACCCTTCCTTCCTGCTCTTTTCAAACCCAAGCTGCATGGGGCAGCGTACGGAAAGGGCATCTATCTGAGCCCCATCTCCAGCATATCTTTTGGATACTCAGGTAGGAACGGTTCATCACCATTCAGACCCCTGTGCCCCCACCCCCACCCCCCTTGCTTTTTCCACCATGTTCACCGAGTAGCCTTTGTGTTTGCCACATGGCCTAATTGACATCGTGGAACACTCCATTTTCACTTGTGGGTGCCTGCCATGTTATCCTGTTGTGCTGTACTGTGTTTCCATTTTTGGATGCTGGGTCTCGGGCCTCTGAGCTTCTGTGCCACCTGCCATGCCATGCTTCATGTTGTGGCTGTATAAAAATAGGTTTGTCATTGGATTTGTGTGTTTTCACATTTTTTGGTTTTCATCTGGCTTTGCCTTTGTCAGTTGAGGGTTGCAAAGATGTTTCAAGGCTTATAGATTTTGCTGGCAATAATAAGGACTTCAGCACAGTGTGTTCCTAGTGGGGGCCAGCTATTAACATATGCTAACTTGGAGAATGGATGTGGAATTCTTAAAAGAAAGCAAAACGCTTAACAGATGTTACAGTTTTTGACATTACATCTACTTGGTTTTATTTTCCCAGCTAATTTTCTAAGTACAAATCTTTTTTTTAAATTATAGGCACAGTCTAAAACAAGTACTGTTTGAACTGTTTATCAATACTGAAAATGAATATTTGTTTTTTTACTTGTTTTCCATGTAGCATGTATTTGGTACCATTTAGGGCAGTGAATTTTATATTAAAGTCGGACCTGTTGACAAGGACATCAAAAGTTCACCAGAGAAAGTTTTTTGTTTCTTTTTTTCCCCACATATTGGTTGAGTTGAGGTAAAGTTGTTCTGACTGTTTTTATTTGTTGTGTGCTGCTTCTTGCAGGAATGGGGAAAGGACAGCACCGCATGCCCACCAAAGATGAACTAGTGCAGCGTTACAACCGCATGAACACTATACCACAGGTGAGGGACAGTGAAGAGTCAGTTTTATTATACTGATCTCTTAAAAGATCCGATTTCTTTTTAAAATAACATTGATGGTTAGATGAGAGTTGGTTTCCAAAAGGCAGTTTGCATTTTTTGACGTTTTTCATGCTTTAAACACTTGTATCGTCACCTTGAACCTGCCTGTGGCGAACCATATAATTTCAGTAT
Organism: Rhamphochromis sp. 'chilingali'; assembly: GCF_963969265.1. Taxonomy (NCBI): domain Eukaryota; kingdom Metazoa; phylum Chordata; class Actinopteri; order Cichliformes; family Cichlidae; genus Rhamphochromis; species Rhamphochromis sp. 'chilingali'. Next base: position 32,455,988 of record NC_137933.1, read on the forward strand.
TTCTAAACATTAATTATTTGTCTTTTGGATGCTTCAGTTACATCATCGCCTTTTCTGTAACAACTAATTGAGTGATGTTTGCTTTTCAACAGAGCCGTCCTATCCAGTCAAGGTTTCTTCAGAGTCGAAACTTGAACTGTATTGCTCTTTGTGAAGGTAATATTATGTAGGAGGCGTAATATTATTGGTAGATGGGTTAAACTGAGTCACATCATTATAGCTTTTAAGAAATAAATTAACTACAGACTAAATGTGACATGATGTAACAACTAATACACACATTTTTGATATTTTCTACTCAACCCTTTTCAAACTTCACAAACCTTGATAAAGTAAAATACAAATAGAGTCCTATTACAGACTAAAAGATATTATAATGCAATTGCTCTTGCTATGAAGTCATGGCAATATGATCACTGCTATTATTAAAGGAGACAATAAAAATAAAGATTTAGATTGCATCACTTAGAATAATAAGGCCATTTAGCACTTAGGCTATAATACATTTTATGCTGTATCAGATAATTCCAAAACAACAGCAACACTACAATCAAAGCAGAACAAGAAGCACTGTTGTTACAGTTTACAATTTCTAATAACGTTCCTTTGATAAAACACAGTTCTCTGATTTTAACAGTTATCACATCAAAGGATCTGCAGAAGCATGGAAACATCTGGGTGTGTCCGGTTTCTGACCATGTCTGTACTCGCTTCTTTTTTGTGTAAGTATTTCAGTAACTTTCAGCGCCTTTATAATTTCAACTGAATTCTTGGAATTATTACAAAATCGAGTTGGCATACCCATCTAATTTTGTCATTGTCACTCTTGAATGCATCGTTGGTGTTTTTATGTTGTTTTGTTTTTTCTCGTTTTTTAATCTGCTACACTGCGTAAAGATGCAGGTGATTTAAAGATCGGATCAAATAGCAGATTTTATCAATATGTTCTCTGTTTTCTGAGTTAGAAAATAATTTTTAGATTTCTTACAGTCTAACTCAAATGACAGCTAAACATAAATGAACTCTTGTGCTATGTGTGTGCTTATTCTTATTTCCAGAATGGAGAGTGTGGTTAGAATAAAAACAGAAAGATGTCAGAACTCCTAAAATCATTTTTCCTTGCTCCCCAGACAGGAGCATCAAGCCAAACCTCAGTTGTTCCCTTTAAAGGCCTATTTTCTTAACACCTCGATTAAATCTTAATCTTAAAATGAAATAAGGTAAACTATATTTGGAAAAACTGAACATGATTTAATGAAATACAGAGTTTTAGTTTTTAATTATTTGGGGATAAGAGTCTGGTAGGGCAGGACACCCTGGAGTCTAGACACTAGTGATGGTAGAGATGAAGCAGGTGGAGACTTGGATAAGCAGCTCTGGCCAGGTGAAGATGAAGAGGAAGTGGATTGCATGAATCTAAGTCTGAAAGGCAGAATGACAGAAACTCACTAAGATTTGAAGTGTATGTAAAAGTGGCTTGCAGAAGGAGGGAAAGAAAAATATTAGGCCTGATTGATGACAACAGAATTTAATTTGACAGCGTGGGAATGCGGAAGTGATGTAAATAGACGAGCAGCCCTGCAGGCAGAAGAATGAATACAGGTCTTCCTTATTAAAGCTGCGCTTAAGCACCATTAAGTTGGGCAGTTATATCCAAAATAAAGTGCAGTAGAAAGGGCAGGGACGTTATCAAGACCAGGTGTTAAGCAGAAATATAAAGTATTCTCTCTATGCGCAGATATGAGGATGGCCAAGTAGGAGATGCTAACATCAACACCCAAGAGCCTAAGGTGCAGAAGGAGATCATGCGTGTGATTGGGACCCAGATCTACTCGAGCTAATGGAGGTTCACCAGCAGTGTTTGGATCCATACGTTTCTCTGTGGAAGGCACACAGGCAGGCAGACAGTTTTAGCGAATGTTTTCAGCTGGGCTGTCCTCAGGCTTGATAATGAAGGATGAGGGAGCTCTTAAGCACATTATTTCAGAAGTTGCTTTGTTCTGGTCTCCTTGTTTTCTTTTTCCCCCTTTTTCCAAATTGTTACACCTTACATGGTCATTTAATCTACAGTTAGGCTTAATTGGGGTAATGTCTTCTTTTCTCAGTTCATATCATTAAAACAAGTGAAGAAAAATGGCAGTAGTCATCGGATATATTATCAACACACACTCTTCTGACCTTGGTTTCTTTTTTGCTGCATTTTTACTGATCCTTTGAACTCTTCATCTCCATTTATTTATTTATTTCTCTCTGTGAATATATAGTAAAACAAATAACCATTCCAAATGATAATTGTTCCCTTTGTGGCAAACGAGTAAGTGATGGATTTACATACACATGGAATTTTTTATTTTTTTATTTTTGTGTTTGCAAAGTCTTTATCCCTTTTCTTATTATACAGTGTTCTTTCAGTAATGGTATGAATTATTGTGTGTGATATGTTTAGCCCCTGAGCAGCAAGTATTGCTCTGTCGTTTCATCCCCGCATACTCAATGAATTTCCCAGAATCCAAAACACGAGGTGTTGGTGTGGTTTATACTCAGATCACATACACATTAAGCACTTTGCTTTTGATGTGGGGGTTTACCATGATTAGAATTTTTCACAGAACAATTAAGACAGTTTTGATTAAGGATGCACTTTAAATCTTTAGAACCCCCAAATGTCAGAGCTCTAAAAAAAAAAAAAGCTTTGTTCTCTCTGGAAAAATTAGTGACAAAAAGGACAAATGTAATAAAATTTCCTCAAGGATTCATATATTGAAAAATGTGCTGTTAATATTTTTATGAAATTAAGACATTGGCACTGTTTTTGCTCATTTTAAATGAATTCAGTTTATTGTTTTGGTAAAGATCTGTTTCTCTTCCTTTCATTTCACAATTATGATAAAGTGGACAGTGTTTTGTTGTGATGACTTACCGCTCCATCAAGGTTTTGTCTTTGTTCCTGTTTTGAAGAATAATGGGATTTGTAGTTCTTCAACACAAACAGTTATTTCAAGCATTTAAAAACCCAGTGGGGTGACTTTGGTTGTCAGGTTTGACCTTCAAAAACAGCAATATGCAGCAAAATATATAGGTGAAATTATACACATTACTCTTGTCTCACTTGATGGAAAAGAATGTTGATCAGATGTCATATAACATGTTACATCAACTACTTGAAGTTTGTTTTCTGTTTAAAAACTACCACAGTCTGTCATATACCCCTTTTTAAGTAGTCTTTACTACTTAAACATCAATGAATATCTCAATTTAAAATGAATATTTTTGTGTATGAACTACACTGACCAGTGGATCCACAAACAAAATCACCTGTACAAAAAATCATGGACAGTTTTCTAACTACAAACATTATCTAGTCCAGGTGAGCTCAAGTCCTTCTCACCCCTAACGCAATTGAGACTGGATATTATATAGAGGTGCATGAATGTGCAACTCTTTGGTTTCACGTTGGAGAATGGCAATGTTGTATAGCTAAACAAGTTTATCAGTTAGTCATGTACTGTATGTATGTATGTGTGGCTTTGTATTTTCTTGACATTATAATAGACATTGCACTTACTCAGCGTTCGCCTAAACTGGACAATTTGACTGTCCTTGGGCCTGCAGTAGACGGGAAGTGGTGAAAAAGATATGATAAAATAAATGTTAATGGAATCAGCAAGACTAAAATATCCAACATCTTAACTGTGTTTGTACTAAGATGGATTTTGTCTTCTGAAACTGACCACTGAATGGACTTGTGGGGCACAAAAACAAAACAGATTGTACATAAGGACACTGGAGAGCTTGTTGAAATGTATTGCCCAGAAAAAGATGGACACATACAGCTGACCCACTGTGGGACTTGGGACTCTTCTAACAGCTGATGCCTGTTTTTGCCAAGACACTGAGTGTCTCTGAGAGTCGTTTCTCTCGCTGACTGTAACTGGTGAGTAATGTTTTTGACGATGATGTTATGACAGTGATGGTGATTATGATCGAGATGAAAGGGGGCGATGCAGACAAAAAAATAAAAAATAAAGCCTGGTTTTGCACAGTCTTATTCTCGGCGTCGTTTTGTTTATTATATGTGTTGAAATGTCTATTGTTGCTGAGCTTTTGTGCGGCATTTTAAGCAGAAGGGGGCACTATTACTCCACCACCGCTTAGACTGCTCGAGTCCTCCGTTCTGTTTGAATCCTGTGTTGGTGATCAACATGTTTTCCTGTGTATTCGCGCTCACGTGTATATAAAGGTAAGGCAGTATGCTAAATATAAAAAAACTGACATGTCAAAGAGAAATGAGGTTTCGTATTTGAGAAAACCGAGTCATTAATGTGTCAGTCTTTGATGATTATCGTGTAAAAAGCAAGAATGCTGCAAAAAAGAGAAGCTTGAAGCCATCGAATCAACATATACTAAACTGTACCTAAAGAAACACAAAAGAGATGTTTGTATGACATTTACTTTTGCCGTTTTTATGCAGTTACAGGAAGACCAAACTCGACAACTGCAAATAAATAAAAATATAGGTGATGAATTAGCATACAGTTGCAAACTACATCACACATCGCTATGCTGATATAAAAACAACAGAAGTGAATAGGCACTTGAGTGGCATATATTTTGCAGAATCTCGCGCCATAGGCCTACCGGTGCGATCCCGTTCCTTAAATTTCGTGTTATGTTTCTTTTTCGTTAGAAACAAAGTCTTTGACCTTAAACACCACCATTGAAACTAACTTTGCTTCTTAAAAACAATGGATTTAGTTTTTTTTAAATAGTAGTGCAATATACCAGTATACAGACATGCCGGTGCAAAAGTACTTACAACATCTAAATGTTTACAATTCAGGGCATCATAAATTCATTCAAGTTGCTGTTGATTTCTTTTAAATTTAATCTCTCCTCCTCGAAATATTGCAGGGTATGCCTCCCTCTCAGAGAGGATCACTAATATTTGTTGATCAGCCAAATGCTCACTCTGTTCTCCCTCTCTCTGTCTCGCTTGCTCTGTCTGACCACAGAAAGCTCTTTACTTTCAAACCAGTTGAAAACAGCACATTGCTACTTTGCTGCAAAAGTCCAGTCTGATGGCTGTTTTGGCTCTGGATGTGCTGTATGTGTACGACAAGTGCTGGGTGTGTAGAAAGTGGGTATAATCATAGGGAAGCTGAAGCACTCATGGACCCTTGAAAGGCACTTTATGTGTGTATTTGTGGCTAAGGTAATTGGGCCCCTCCCCTTGGTAAGCTGACCCATTTGACAGGGCCTGTGGTTGGGCCCTTGTACTGATATTTGTATATATGTGTGTGACTTGCAGATGATGTGTATGGTTCATGTGTTACTATGATCTCTGAAACCCGGCCCTCATGTTGGACATGGTCCTCTGGTTTGGCTTTCTCCCCCATTACCAAAGCCAGCTGGCTGATGGCACACAACTCCAAATCCCTTCGATCCAACCGAGGGGATTTGGTGTGTAGTTTAAGCTTTGACCACTGAGGGGAGCTCTGGTGCTATTCTGCTCTCCCTTTGTTTCAGCAGGTTTCTTTGCATACTTAATTTACACACGGGTAAATACACATAGGGCATTAGCACACGCGCACACATACACACACACACACACGTACACATAGGTAAACACACACTACGCAGTCGTTGTTTGGTCAGATAAAGGAGTAGTGACGGGAGGGCAGCGGGTCACTGAGGGTGTCTGGCCCTCAGTGGAAACGACTGCTCCCAGCCTCCCTTTCTCTTGCCTCAGTAATAAGTGTGACCGTTTGATTCCTGCACAAAAGGAGCAATTAAAGGGAGTTGTTTAATCACCCACACTTTTATTGAGCTCGGGGTCTCTTAGCTTGCAGCTCAGGCTCCCGTCGTCGGCAGCAGCGGGCGACAGGAGTGACAGAGAAGGTCGGTGGTTTAACAGGGCGCGAAGGGGTCTCGTTTGAGTTAAGACTTCGCAGGCTACTTTGCACGCTGTGGAGGCCCCTGGGACAGAGACAAAGAGGTAGACTAGACCAGAAGACAGGATGGCCAGCCAGGCAGAGAGATAGATAGACTTAAGATCGAGGGAGAGAGAGACTAGAGGGCAGAGTTTGGGGGACACATCAGAATCAGAATCGCTTTATTGGCCAAGTAGGATAAATGTGCAGGAATTTCTCTTGGTCGTGTTCTTGCAGAGACATGGCAACATTTTTTTGCAGTGACACAAAGCAAAAGAGGTATTTGAGCACATGACAGTGTGGTTGCACTTGTTGAGCAGGTGTGGAGAGTTCCCAGAACTGCAAGAGAGTCAGTATTTAATGATTTTGAAGAGAATTGCATCAGCCACAGTATGAACAAAGCCTGGATATGATTCTTGTACATTACAAGCAGCACAGCATGCACGGACTTGTGTGGATGCTGTGAATGCAGGGATTGCATACAAACACTTTTTTTTTTTTAAACACAAAGAGAAAGAAGAAAAACAACAGAATTCGATTTTCCTACTTTACAGTCAGCCCAGAGCCCCAGTAAACCCAAACTCCCATTCAAAAGAGTACCAAGCACTGTCAGTGTCAGTGCTTTTTATCGAATTTTCAGCCTGGGTGTTACTCTATATTTGTGTGCATTGTGGAGTGCCTTCTCTACTTCTTGCCTGGGAATGAATGATGGGGTACAAGTCTGGTCTCACATAGATACAAGGATGGTGGTGTGAGGTGAAGAAGAAGAACAGAGTGACAATGGATGAAAAGCTGATGGCATGGTGACTGTCCCTGTCTTTTTCCCTTTTGGGGGGGGGGGGGGGGGGGGGGGGGATTTATATCACAAAATGTAAAACACTAGCACCACTGTGTGGTCACCAATGGGAGAAGGGTGTGCGAGCATGTTGGGTGGGTGGGAGGGTGGCATTAGAAAGAGATAGAGTGTAGATGAGGATGAGTGGGAGAGGGAGAGGGGAGGAAAGGAGCACACCATTGCTGCTCATAAAGCCAACAGCTGTGTGGGTAATGTTTTGTGACACCAAGCCTCTCCGAGCCCTTCTGTTTCCCAGAGAGCTAGGAGACGCCATATTCCGTCGTCACAAATGGCTCTGTCATTCACCCCCTAAGTCTTAATTATCGCTCCCGGTTTTTTGGCCACGTTTTGTTCAGGCGTATGGATCCATCTGCACGCTGTATAATTCCACTCCGCAATTTACAAGTGGCATTTATTACAATGGCCTCTGCAGCATCTCCTCTTTAACACTGGCAGCCCTTTCCAGAAAGATGGGGGGAAACAAAAGAGCAGTGCAATCTGGCAGCAACAGTGCCCACCCTCAGTTCCCTCAAATCTCTCTCGTCTTTTTTTTTCCATCTGTACCCTTGCTCTCTGTACGACTATCTCTCTCCACCCCCGTACTACTAATTTTTCCGCCTCTATTTGTGTGTGTGTGTGTGTGTGTGTGTGTGTTTTTTCCCTTTGTTATTAATTTAATTTTTATGGGATTCACAGTACTTGCGCAAACCGCCCCCTATCTGCCTCGAAGCAGAGGAAAAGGAAATAGCTGATGTTGATTTTTTTCCCCCTGCCCCCCAACACCCCTTCATAATTCATTTTGGATTAATTCCCCTGTCTTCAGAGACAATCCTAATTCTTTATTATTTCCACTTCACAGGCTTGATGACATCCCCATATCCACATATCATATCCAGGGGAAACTTTACACCCAGCAGACCTTCTTGTTTTCTCTCCTCTTTTCCTGTCTACTTTCTCACTTCCACCATGCTTTAATTTTCTCTCTCTCTACCTTTTGTTCATACGCATCTCGCTCTTCATTTTGATTCTTTCTATCTGCTTCTCCGTGTCCTTCCCTGTATGGTGTTTCTCACTAGAGTGAAGTTACTTGTTAGTTTCTACTCAGCGGCTGGCTCTATAGAGAGAGGCAACCAACAGAAGTCACCTGCTTGTCTCGCTCTTTCACACACACACACACACACACACACACACACACACACACACACACACACACACACACACACACACACACACACACACACACACACACACGCATACACCTTCATGCTGCACATGCTCCTCTTTGATTCGGTCACAACGCTCACTTGTCGATTTCTTTTCTTTTTGAAATGGTCAATGGCAAGAGGGCACTCAGGTTTTTGTTCTTTCTTTCTTTCTTTCTCTGGCTTGATTTCTTTTTGCATGTCATGTATAATTTCTTCAATCTGCCTTCTACAAATTTTCTTTGACCATTTCCACCACTGCCATGGGTGTTTTCCCTTTATGCCACATCTACTAAGAACACCCTCTCATTCACTCTCACTCTCTCTCTCTCTCTCTCTCTCTCTCTCACACACACACACACACACACACACACACACAATGCCCCATCTCCAATTCACTATTAAGTGGGCCCTGAATTTCCCCTGAGCTCTGGTATGGTGGCGGCTGCCTCTGGAGTCCGGCTGTGCTAGATGTGTTGTCTGCTCCGTTACCATTCAATTACCCTCCTGTAATCTGACAGGCTCCTCATGGCCTGCACTGGGACAATCACTAGTGTGTGCGTGTATGACTGTGCATGTCTTTTATATAAGTGCACTTCTCTCTCTTTCTTTCTCTCTCCCTCTATTGTATTTGGTGTGTGTGTGTGTGTGTGTGTGTGTGTGTGTGTGTGTGTGTGTGTGTGTGTGTGTGTGTGTGTGTGTGTGTCTGCTATTATGTCTGTCTCTTTGAGGGCATTCCTGCATTTTGGATGCATGCAGAAGCAAGGATGGTTTTTGTGTTGTATGCACTGCTTTTCTGTTTCTTTCCCTATTACTTCTCCCATTCAATGCCTCCCTTAAATCTCAGGCCTAAAGTCTCTTGACATCCTGCTGCACCCAGAAAAACACACACTGATAGATCAGAAGAGACTCAGTCTTGCCACAAATGACCAAACCCAACATTTTGTTCTCTTATCCTCTCCATTATTGTCTTTGTCCTCCAATCTCTGTCTCGTCTCTTATCACTTTCTTCCCTCTGTTTTTCTTCTTCATTTTATCATGTTCCCGTAATCAATGTCCTCGTGCTTTTTCCTTTTCATCTTCATCTGCTCTTACCCCCTCCCACCCCACCACGTCTGTGTGAGGCAGGCTGGCTCTCGGTGTTGACCTGAGAAGGACTGACATTCAGAGGCCGGTCCCCTGCCTGCAGCGCTGACATTTCTGCCAGACTTTGATGGCGCCTTTGAACAGAGATGTGTGGAGGGAAGAGTTGCCTGTCTCTCCGCCTTCCAGCAGCTCTAGCTCTGGCTCTCCACTACTCAGAGTGAGATGTACTGTAGCAGATTGCTCTACCATTGCACATGCCGGGACAGAAGCACAAACATATACAGGAACAGAACTGTGCATACATACATACACACACCTGTACTCTAACATTCATATATATCTGTACTGATGATGTTATTCGCATATGAAATGTACAACCACACATGCTCACACACAATCACATAGCTCCTGCTGGGATGCCTTCAAAGACCTTCATCGCGCCCCTGGGATAAAATTGGCACGGGTAGAGAGACAGAAGAGCAGGTTGTTGGATGGGACCTGGTTATCGCTCCCACCTCTCCTCTTTCTGCTGAGCACCCTGCCCCCTTCAAAGACACCCATGTCACTCTAATAACGCTGTAGCATCTCCGCTTGTTCTCCTCTTCTTCTGCATCTGTTGTGCTTTCCAGTCTTCTAGCCGCTCCGCCCTGCATCACGTTCCCTTTATTACCAGTTTTTCCACAAGGTTACCAAAAACACAGGAGAAATAAATAAATGACTGAATGAATAAATAAATAAATAGGAGAATACAGACAGAAAATCAGTTGATGGGTGTTCCTCTTCTGACAATCAGTGCAGCATGATGTAAAAAATGTAATTCTGTAGTGATACAGTGAATGCCAATGTTTTGCCATATTTGTTGCTTTGGCAGATACTCCCATCTCTCCACTGTCACTACAGGGAGTGGGATTTTTCTTTTTAATGTGTTGGAGTCAGGGACCAAAGCATGGGGTGCACTTTGAATCTAATTAAAATGACTTGGCTATTTTGCCATGCATTGGGTCTTTCAAAGAGAGGTGGGTGAGAATTGAAAACCCTCAATTTTGTTTCACTTGGTTCCACTTCTCTGTGGAGTTGGACTGAACCAAGTCTTGATGACAGTGTGGATTTGACAGCTGTGGATGCATGCTGATGCATATTAGAGGATGTGTTTATGTGTGCGTGCACACTGTAAAAATGCCCATTTTAATAAGTCACTTAATTTGTATTCAGTCCTATAGTCATAAATAATTTAACTTGCAGTGCAGGAGCATTAAATGACCAGACCACAAAGTGTGCAGATTGCAGTGCTCTTGTCAGGCAGTTTATCAGCTAAGTTTGACTTAAAGTCATTTTGGTCTTATTGACGTTCCTGGAAAGAAGTACGATTTTTTTAGATCCTGTGATAAGAGATATGCTGCCAAAATGTCCATCTCGTATTATTTCATTCTATTATCTTTGCTTAAAGCAGTCATCTTACACACTAAAACAGCATGTGACACTAATTCACTTGTGTCTAATGCAACAGACTCACTTTCAAGTGCTTTCTTGTATTAACTGATGTTTTCTTTGAAATAGGCAGAGTAATTGCTTTCTTTGAAGACTGTCTCTTGTTTTGAGGAACACATTAAAGACAGATTGTTCTAAGGCTGTGGCTATTCTAGTATCTGTTAGGGCACTGGAATACTAGGACCCCTCCAGTATTAATCACCATTATGTTAAATGATGTGACACCACCAGCAGCAGTCTTATAAAACAACGTAAACGTCCTCCTCAGGTTAAATATCATCTCCTAAACTGAAATCATAGCACTAACGTACGCAAACGTGTAGACGCATGCTTATTTATTCCTGATATTACTTATTGTCAGCAGATTAAACGTGCAACCCTTCTGTATCTGGACAGCTGACAATGAGCCAGCTAATCGACAACAACAGCTGGTTATAAGCTAATATGCCAGCTAATGTCAGGCTTGAGTGTCCTAAAAGTCCCATTTTGCTCTGATAAATGGTTTGATTACATTCTCACTTCGTTTGACAGTTTATTTGCTAAGTGTCCACTTCAAAAAAAACTTTCACTAACACTAGCTAACAGCAGCTAACAGAACTAACTCCTATTTGATGACAATACTGAGGTCACTGACTCATCGACTTGTATCAGACTGCTTTCACACAGTCTTACAACTTCCTCCAGACTAAATAGTGGTGGACGCTTCTCACACAACATTGGAATGTGAAGTAAAAGTGAACTGACAGCCTACCCAGACTCTGGTCCAGAGTGACTTTGCTCTCTGGGTACTCTCACTACAGATGAATGGTGGCCAGAGTTTTTGAGGAAACTCTGGGGTAGAATACTCCAAAATATTTACATACACATATCTGTTTTTATCCCAGAATTTATTGCTAAGTGTTGATATTATTCTAATATGTTAAAATATATTGTATATGAAAATGTTTCTTTACACAAGCTTGCAGGAAGGATAAAGAAACAATTTAGTTGTCTGCAGTCTCCAATCCTTTGACATCCAGGGTTAAACACAATAAATACTTCACAAAAACACAAACTACTCACTCATCAGAACTTAATCTTCCAGGACTTGAGCTCAGCAATGTTACTGAAAACACTGTTCAAGTAGAAAGTCATGCCCTTTGTCTTTTGAGGACCACTTTTTTGCTTTGGCTCACTAAATGTAATTTACAACGCTGATGACTAATCTGCAAACACTTGCCGAAAAATAAATTGTTACATCTCTGATGCTAACAGGTTCATGTGCATTTCCCACAAATGACAGAGAACAAGGTCAGGAAGTACAAGTAATATTTTTCCCAGCATGCCCTCTGCCCTCTATGCATCTTTATTTTTGAGAAACTCTGCCTCTCTTAGATGCTCTTTTTTTATACCCAGTCATATTACTGACCAGTTGCAGATTAACCTAATTAGTTACGAAACGGTTTCTTTTTAGTACCACTTACTTTTCCGGCCTTCTGTTGCCCCTGTCCTAACTTTTTTGAGACCCGTTGCTGCCATCAAATTCAAAATGAGCTAATATTTGTTGTGAAACAGTGAAATATCTCAGTCTAAATATTTGATACGTTTTCTTTTCTATGTTTTTTTTCCTATTGTGAATAACATCTGTTTATGAGATTTGCAAATCACTGCATTCTGTTTCCATTTGCATTTTACAGAATGTACCAACTTTTTGGGGAATTGGGGTTATACTAGTTACTCACCATCATCTAATTTTTTCCCCTCTTCCCCAATTCCTCTTTATTTTTGTTGACTGGCTCTGTTGTTGTCTGTTGGTTTATTGAAATGAAATCATGCATCCCACTTTCCAGAGGAGTGAGTGAAGTCACGTCAGGCCCTCTTAGTAAGGTCGGGTCTCTCCTTCTGCAAACTTTGCACATTGCCACTGCTGTAGTTTAAAGTTTGCCAGCCCTTATAGACCTGTCACTTTCCTGTGGTCTGTCCCTCTGTTCCCTGTTGTGATTCATTGCAAATAATTTTCAATAAATTGCATGTATGTGTCGGGTAGAAGTGCAATTGTTATACAAATGAATCCATTTAAATCCAATTTAGAATTTAACTGTAGATTCAGAGTATTTCTTTATTCAGATTTCCTTCTTTAGACACATCTAAACACACTTTTAATTTCTTAGTTTGGACTGATACAAAGCTTCCTCTTTCACAGTTGCCAACGATGTGCAAAAAAGTACAATTTGACCACTGAATTTGCAGAGAAATTGTGTCTTGATGCATGTCTGGCTATGTGTATTTGTATGAGAGAGGAAGACAGGAAGTGACAGGCACCTCTCAAAAAGCCCTCCTGCCCAGTAGCATGGCATGATTCCATCTAAGTCTTTCTTGCCAGCTCCCCACCCTTCCAACCCTCCCTCTCTTCTCTGCAAGCTGGGGGCCCCAGGGTGCCTCCAGCCTTCCTGTGCTGGACTATTGATTGGGAATAGGGCTGCAGCTCACCTGCTAATTGAAAGCCGATTGGGGCCCTGGGGCAGAGCTGTAAAACAGGCCCCACGTGGCATTAAAAACTGAAGGCTGACAGGCCACTGTAAATCCAGAGCTGCTAATAGTCATGGCGTATATCCATCTGTGTTAGAGCTGTATGGGTGAGTGTGTGTGTGTGTGTGTGTGTGTGTGTGTGTGTGTGTGTGTGTGTGTGTGTGTGTGTGTGCCTGTCTTTGTGCTCCTCTAAACTAAGTAGACACATATACATAATGTTAATGGATCTGTGGTATGTGTGTGAACATCTTAACTAGTGCCTATTTGTAAGTGCATGTGCAAGTATATACTACTGTACACATGTTTGTGTTAGCACATAACATTGGCATATTATGCACAGGCATAATATGGTAACAGCCTGGTTTCCCATAGCACCAGGAGGACAGTCTTGCCTGTAATGGACACATCCTTCCTCTTTCTTCAATTCTCCTGACAACAGAAGCAAACAGAAGCATCTCTCCCTCTCTTCCTCTTCCTCGGTCTCTCTTCCTCTCCCATCGTCTAGGTTTCTCTTCTGTCTTTGTCTCTGCACAAGTCACACCTGTGATCCTTCACTGAGACATCAGCTCTTGAGCTGAGCGTCATTTTTTCTAAGCATTTCTGTCTTTCTCATTTTTTTTCCATAACTGCCTGTCTTTATTTGTGTGTTTATACCTGTTCGCGCGCGTGTGCGTGCGTGTGTGTGTGTGTGTGCGTGTGTGTGTGTGTGTGTGTGTGTGTGTGTGGCAAGTTCACAGTTGGTGTTCCAGTACATCCCAAATTTGTGTGATGGAGCTGAGACCATTTCCCTGTTTAGGTCAGTCTGACAGCTCTGACACCAAACAGTATAGCTTCACAGATCTTACTTTATATAGCAGGAATCAGGAAACCTGCTTCCCCAAACTATTGTTGCTGAATAGAAAGTGGTTTTCCATTATTTTTGATGTTTCTGCACACCTTTAGGCCGACAGCATATCTATCTGTCTATCTACAAGATCTTTGCCCTTCATGCATATTTTTTCTTCTATTAAATCTCACTTTACTTTTTGGTCAGCCTCTTCTCTGTCTCGCTGCCTATCTCTATCTGAGCTGTGTGATTGAGTAGGGAGAGCGCTGGCCGTCCTGCAGCATGGCGTGTGGAAACAGAGGTTAATTGGATTGTAATTAGAGCAGAGGTGATTAATTGATAGCATCTGTAAATTTGGATGTTTCCATTGTAAATGTGACAAATGAAAATGTGGTAGGCCAGAGGAGAAAAAGCAGAGAGCGTAAGAGAATGAGACAGACAAAAAGAGAGAGAGATAGACACAAAAGCATAAGAAAAAGATGAAGAGTTACATGAGGAAAAAGCAGAATAGAGTTAGGAATAAGAAAGAGAGGTTTATTTTTAGTTATTGCTACAGCTGTTTCCCACTGTGTTATAGGCAGATAAATATGATTGAATGCTTGTTTAATCAAGCAGCATCTGGGTGGCAGCTGACATACTGTGCTTACTTTTAGTGGCTTACAATCTAGAATTGACTCAAATTGTTTTGTTCCACAAGTGTGCACAATAAAACTGCACACTAACCTGTATTTTTGTTGTACGTTTTGTGGCCTGTGACAATTTCAATTAGTTTCTATATGCAGGATCATCCTGTTGTCTATGACAGTGAAAAGTATCAGAAAGCGCAGCTCCTCCACACAATGTAAATAATAATTTTGCCAGTGAAATTTCTACACAGATTATGAAATGTACGTTTAGTTATCATGCATAATTGTCTCTTTTCCACTGCTGTGGTGCGAGTCCGTGCCTAATCTAGCACCAGGTCCATTAATTTTCCCTGAAAACAGATCACAGCCTGTGCCAAAAAGCTGGCATTAGCACAAATTTACAGTTTGGAACAGGTGACATTACTGTTTGTTTGAAAGCCCACTGCAAGAAATCCATGGATGATCTGAAGATGCAGCACACAGATTCTGTCAGTCATGGTTTTCAACTCATGAAAATGCACTCTTATAATTCAGTTCAATTCAGTTTATTTCAATTAAGTTACATTTTGACTAATATAGCACTAAATCACAACAACATTTGCTGCAAGGCAGTATATATTGTAAGGTAAAGACCCTACAATAATACAAAAAATAAACCCCAACAACCCCTTTTGATCAAGCATTTGGCAACAGGGGGAAAGAAAAACTCCTTTTTAACAGGAAGAAAAACTCTGGCAGAACTTAGCTCAGGGCCAGTCAGCCATCTGCCACAACTGGTTGGGGGTGATGGGACAGAGACAAGACAAAGCTCGATGTGTAAGAGTGTCAGAGATAAATAATAACTAATGATTAATTGCAGAGTGGTGTTTGAGGACAAAGAGACAACAGCAGCAATCACTACAGGATAAACTCAGCTGTAATTTAGAATGTTAATTATGCCCCTGTGACCGAGGATCTGCTATTATGGATGTTGACTCAGGGAAATGGCTGTGACATAAAAATAGGGTCTTTATTTTATGTTAAAGCAAGGCAAGATTGAGAGCATGTCAGTTGAAAAGAGGTAAATGTCAGACAAGTAATTCTTCTCTTTATATCATGCTCATTATGATGTGTGATATGTGACTTTCTGAATCGCATTTCATTAATGATCTGAACAGTTGGGTGCAAATTTAACCATTAATACAATTTCAGAATTAAATAATTCATTAGTAGAAGATGTTTCAGCTAAATATTGTTAAAATACAGTGAAGGTTTAGTCCATTAGTCTCAAATTTAGAAATAATGTCTGCACTTAACATTTTTCTTGGTTTGTGTATCCATAATATAAACTATTGTGCATTCTTTTCAAGTATTCCACTAAAAAAAAGGCACATTGATCATGTTAGCCATCTGGATTGAGCTGTTACCCCAGAAATACATTAGCTGGTTCTGTGTTAGTGATGGGAATTGATAAGACTTTGCCAATTCAGGTTCCATTATCAATATCTCACTTGCTCCGCTTTGGCAAGGCTGTGATGATCCCCTTGGCAAAGTAAATCCATTGGGTATCTTTGTTAGCTTTCAGACATCAATTCTGTCAATTCTGACAGCTAAAAAACCAAACGGAACAGGGAAAAATAAAATAAAAGGTCATGGAGTTTGGAAAGAAAAGTAACTGGACTTGAAGAAATCCAATTAAAGATTTGGACTTGTCAATCCAAATCATCAGCAACTTCTAAATTTAAATGGGTGGCTTTTCTAATAATTTTAGAAAAAGAGGCTGGTGAAAGTAGAAAGGATAATTAGATAACAAAAACAATTGGCATTGCATAATGACTTATTAACCCTTTAAAACCAGTCAGAGTGGGCACGCTCTGTTTTGCACAACTACTTTTAAATCCCGGTAGCACTGCAACCATGTAAGCTAGCGCAATCATTTTCTTTGCAAATGAAACCGGAGAAGTTGTACTGACATCTTATGCCATCAGCTCGTCCTAGGTCACAGTTTCCTTCCACATTTAGCTTTGCAAAAACTGCATAAAAAGCACTTGCAGCAACAAAAACATAATATTCCAGAAACACGCTTTGCTGATCCGATCAGCTGTTCATAACACTTCCTATGTTGGAATAGACGTCAGCGCGAACTATCGCATGCCCGCCATGACCTGCCCGAAACCAAAAGTGACGTCATTTTTGCGGAAATGTAGTTTTTTACCATCAGGGCCTCATGAGCCTATACTGGTGTTTTTAAAAGTTATGTTTGACTTTCTGTGTCGTTTCTGGGATGCTTAGGACTCATATTGCACTGCTGGAAATCGTTTATTTTGATGCACTTGCTGCTTTTTTGCAAATTTGCACTATAATATTTATTTTCGTTTTACCTGCAGTGTATAAAAATTGGTGTATTTCAAAAATAAAACTATGAAGACACTCAAAATAAATTTCCTGTGGTGGGAAACTAGTTTGTGTAACTTTTTTGTATTTACAGTTTTGAGGGATAAGCCTCTTAAATTTCTCTAACTAGAAATGTATGTTAAAAAAACAAAAATGATTTTCAATTTTTTTGTAGTTTATTGCACTTTTTTGCAATTTATGTAATTACTATGCACTTAATGCAGACATATTATTACAATCTAGGCTGTAATGGTTGTATTGATGTATAGCAACTTGAAATTCTCCCAAAAATGGCTCTACGCCATAAGCTCTGGTGGACTTGGTTCTATGGTAGGTCTTAAAGGGTTAATAAATGTTATTTGCTGACAGGAATTTTAACAGTATTGGCATTGTCAGTGGGAGACTGCACAGTCCATACAATGTCACCATACAAATACAGTATTTTTTACAAATACTGATACACATACATATGTAGTTACAGCAATCTTATGAATATTTGTCAATATGATTGGTTTTTATTGAGACTATTTGTGGGACTGTCATTGTGTTTTGTTCCCTCAGTCATGTATGAACATTCTTGCTCATATAATGTTATGACTCATACTATTCCTCACATAAAGATGTAATCTGAAATGTAGCTTGAGGAGAGGATATGAAAGATGCCCCATGTAAGGTGAATGTGTATTGAGTTCGTGAGAAGTAATGGCTAAGCTCATGCTGAGAAGGTTTTGCGGCCTCAACCCGCCAACAAATATTTTTTATGGGAGATATATATATAGTAAGATAAAGTACTGTTTACTCTCCCAGGAGGAAATTCAGTTTACATGCACAGCAATGGACACCATGTGATACATACACAAGTAACAACATCCACAGTAGAGCCAAAACCTGCGCAAGTCATCAAATTAAAGCATCATCCAGGCACAGAGAAATTAACAAGGCTGTTTTTTCCATCATCTGAGCACAGAAAAATTAATAGGCCTGTACTTTTTACAATCGCAGGTTCTCCAGTGTAATTTCTTGGGCAGGTGTCACAACTATGAAAACCTTTTCAGAGAATATGTGGACAGCTCACAATTGCTCATGTGGTTCGTTGCTCAACGGAACAAATTGTTCATTAACTGTGGGCTTAATGCTCTAACAAATGTCCCAGGAACATTGCTGCGGTGGACCACACTACGATGGAATTAAGCTAATCAAATAAGCCTCCAGTCATGTCCTATCAGACAGCTCCAGACTGTAGCAAATGAGCCCACGTCGCAAAATTTACATTTCGTCTTCCCCAGGGGACAGGTTGGGTCCCACCTCACCACTACTTTTCGCCCCAATCAGCATCTGGCTCCTGGAGGACGAAGATGGAAATGGGGAAAAAGAGAGATGTGATCGTTCCTGGCTGTACAGTGAAGCCGCTGAACCTCTCCTGCCACTTCCTGGGCACGCTTCTGATGAATAAGGGAGAGAAAATAGAGAAGATGACAGCAGGGGAAATATTTGCTGTTGCAGTTGGAGTGCCACTCAGATCCCAAGAATGAGGGCCAGGCGTATTTGCGCAGCTGTCCATTTCCCAAGCGCCGAGTGCATGAGTGTGGGCCTGCTGGAGACTATTTGTTTGTCAAAGTCACTATGGCTGCGATCTGTAAGTTATTTTTGCCTTTGGTTTTGAGTTACTCTATAAGTGTGTTTGCATCCATGCATCTATGGGCCTACTGTGTGTGTGTGCGTGTGTGTGTTTGATTTACTGTGTATCCAGCGAGAATTGAATCCATCTGTCTTTCTTGGATAAAGATGCCAGAAACAAGGAAGAAGGAGAGACTGTGCTCCAATAGAGAGTTGGGAAGCAAGGAGAGCCAAACAGATGCCCTCATAATTCCTAACTTGTCTCCTTGCTGCCTTCGTCCTTCCAGATGCTCACTAACTTGTCATCTCCCATTCTTTTGTGGAGTATAGGCCTATAGAGAAAATATATGCACCCCATGCAAATGTGTCATTTTCTTAACATATTATAAAACTGCTATTCCCTGCAGCAATAAGTAATTTAAATGAAAGCAATGCACAGATGCAACTGTAAACACAAAACATAACCAGCGCTAACACTAGAGGCAAACATGCAGCGCTAATGGTGTAATAATAAATAAATGTTGTTGTTTTTTATTGTGGTGAACCTCCTGTACTGTAATAAAAGCCAACTCCATCTACATGTTTTGTGTGTTCCCTGCTAAGATCTTTCTTTTTAAATGGATTTTCGTCATGTAAATATTGATTCCTGCAGTCTCCCAATTGTATGGCAGGGTTTCGGGAATAGTGCTACTTGAATTTTCATTCGGGTAAGGTGATAGTTTCAGGTATCTGAAACAGTGCTAAAAGCAAAGAGCATTTGTTTATCATTCATCTACCGATAGGATAAAAATTTGTTTTGTCATAATGTGGTCCATCACCTGCTAGATGAAGACTGGGATGCCATGGACATCCTAAAATTTTCGAATTGTGTTTCACAAATTGTGACTTTAACAATTAATTACAATGTTACTGCAAGTTAAGAAAATGAATAATTGGATACATGAGTATTTCCTATTTGCGAACTAGCTGGTATTGACCATGTTCAATAACAAAAGGAGCCAAAGAATAAATTATAGTGCTTTATGGCCTTTGCTTGGCTTCAAGCAAGCTAATCTTGTTACAAAGCTTGATGGAAAAAAATGCATATCAAATTAGCAATTACAAATGACCCATTATCAAGTTTAAATATGTTAACAGTGCAGCGATATGTCTGAGCTCCCTAAGACAGTGCTTGGTATTCAGTGAACGTATATATTGCTTTATACAAACCTTGTGCGTCTTGACCTAAATCGCTCCATGGTCAGTGACCTGTACTGCCCCAAGAGGTTCACCTTCCCTCTCTCTAAGACTTGCATTTTTCAGTGTATGAGAGAAAAAATCTAATTTACAGCAAAATATTGTTTTCAGTTCAATACATTCTGAGTTTGTGTTTATGCAAACCTTATCCTAATATCAATAATGTTAGCTCTACTCTTGGTGGTAAACATAAGAGAGTTTCTCAAATTTTGCTGACTCACGAAGATGCAATCAGTGCAACTACACTGTGTTTTACCCGAGACAGAAGTAGGTTGTTTTGAGGTAGAGTACCTGTCAGGGCTCAGATTAAAGGACCAAAAAGCCCAGCACAATAAATAAGCAGATAAAGGTAATACAAGTTTACTTGGATCGAATAAGTTGCTTGAAAGGGTGCAAAACCAAGGTAGACAGAGGGAGCTTCCACGATTACAGACAGGCACAAGAGTCAGGCAGAGTACAAGTATGTAAAAAGAATGCTGAAAAGCAGTGCCACAGTCCTCTAGCAGTACTGAAGGGTTGAGTTGGGAAGCAGCTGCAGGTGAATGGAGAAAAGTCAACTCACATGATTAACTAGTCAGAAAACTGTCAGGTAGGAGTCGCAGGGTCTGACGTGAGAAGAGAGTGGATGGAACAAAGACAACCGCAGGCAAAAACTGATGTAAATACCTGTATACATTGGAACTGAATTCTATAAATAGATGCAAATCATGTAATACAGATTCACTCAACACGAAGATACAGTGAATCATCTGGATAGGCTATTTCATAAATAGCAGCAGAGATGACGTGGTCTCGATTTCAAACAAAGCACTGCAACCATTTCAGATGCTGATGTAAAACATTCCTATTGCAGCAGCGCTAATGATAATATTTAAACTTCTTGGGTGCTGTTTTGAAGTTTAACTGAAAAAAATACATTTTCCCTACATATTATTTAGCATAAACCATTATGATTTGCCTGCGAATCATCACATATTTGCAGCTTGCATTTGTTATCTTCTCTCAGAACAACAACTACCCCTTTAAGTTTGACCCGAGGCAGTAACTTACCATGAGGAAGCTTTAGTTCCCTGTCATTAATATACACTATGACACATGGAGTTGAATTTCCAAGAAGGCAGAGTGCAGAGTACTTGTGATATCACCGAGACCCCAAAATTGCTTCAAAATGTTTGCATTATCTGATAGACATGAAAAGAGACTTGAAATATTTCCCTGGGTTTGCTCAGACTGAAGAAGGGCTAATATCACTCCTCCAACTCCCTTCATTTCTGCTGCACACCTCCCTTGCCCATTCCCTAATTTGCTGAATCGCTTTGGGCCGATTTCTTTGCATACTCTCACAGAGATTGTGTCACATGTGAGCCTTTCCTCTAGTCCCGTTGATAATATTCCCAGAAATTTATTCAGCGAAGTTATGACTAGTGTGGGCTCAATTTGCTTTTTATTCAAAACATATTTCTTTCATCTAGATGTGTTCCAGATATTTTGGGAGGGCTTGGGCTCAGAGGATGCAAAAATGGTCGAGTCTTGATAATTCTATTAGTGAAAAAGAAATTTAAAAATCAAATGGAACTAAATTATTGTTGCATTATGAAACGTTTCAGTCTCTCATTTTTGTTTATACTCGAGCTGTTCTTTTGTTTTGTTTGACCATTTGTTGATGGTTGCCAGTTCATGGAAGGTCATCAAATTGGTCTTGACCTTAGAGGTGGGTACAATTTACCCGTGCACGGCTCAGCTGTCAAAAAAAGGCTTACTTCAGTTACTTAGCTTCTGTGACAGTAGGGATGGGTCATTAAAACAATCTGCAGTCAACATAATCACAGTCATAATACCTTCACATCTATTGGACAATCCTAGAATCCTGGATGATTTACTTCTTTCTCCAAGTGAAAGCCACTACCAGGGGACTATTTATTTATAGTTTGCGGCTGACTATGTTAAATGCCAGATTTTTGGTCTATTTTGGTCCATCAAACTAGAAATCATCATCATCACTAACAGTGGTTTCACAATATTGTATCTTGCTGCATCAACACACAGCGAGACCAAGCAGTGAAGCTGTGCTGTTTCTACATATGGCATCCACATTAGACTGTGATCTGGTCTGAAGGGCACTGTTGGCCTATTGACAGACTAGTCCTAAAAATAGTTGAAATTTTTCATTTGGTAGAATAAGCAGATGAGGAAATATAGCAAGACTATAGTGGATACATTCTTGAGCATGTTACAAAGGAGTGTTTAATTTATCATGCAGCTTGTGATATTGCTAAATTGGCATTGTTTTCTTCACCAACACTATAAGGCTATTACTCAAAATGCTAAGTTCTGATAACAGAAATGATTATATATGAAAAATATTGGCTCTACCTTAGTTATTTCCCTGTTATAAAATAGGAGCATATATACACCCTTTTTGTCCTCAGAGGACACTTAGCTCTCTAAGTTTAAGTAATTTAGCTGTTCCTGAGTCAAGGTTATAATCAATAGATGTCCTGATTTAATTTAGAGTACAATTTCATGGATAATAATTGACATAATTTTAGGAACGCTCAATTTGTAAATATATTATGTCCTAGTTATGGCACTTACAAGCACAGAGTAACTATATGATTGTAAATGGCACCTTATACGTTCTCCTTTTAGTATATCAGTTGAGAAAAACAAGTTTTTAGCATGAAACAGAAACACTGTTGCAGACTTTAGTGAACACTGAAAATATGATATGCAATTTCCGCCCATATATCAAAGCCTTGTCACAAAGACATTTAGTTAAAGCAAGTTAAATGTAACATGAAACATGAAGTTGAAAATGAGAGGCTGGCTTGTATGTGTGTGTTTATGGCCCAGTTATTACTCATGTTTTGCAGACCTAAATATGAGGGTGTGTCCTCCATATGGGAACCTAAAGCCAGTCCCCATAATAATGTCACGTATAAGTGATGGTTAAGGTTAGAGTTAGACTCTAGGAAATAAATGTGTGCCTATATAATGTCATTGTAATGTCCTCTAAAGTCATTGATGCATGACTTTTTCAGCTTGTGTGTGTTTAAGTGGGTGGCAAAAGGTCAAGCTTCCTCTTGAATGATACGTGCAAGTGTTTGTTTATCCTTCAAACCTCTAGACTGACTTTTCATGTGTCAGCTGGAAAGCTTTTCCAAGAAAGCGGGAAAAAAACCATGTCAAAGCAGACAGTTACAGTGGACTGTAGCTTCACTAATTGCATACATGGACACACTTTGTGCTTGTATTGTTAACTGTGTTTGATGGTTTCTCAGTTCATTACTCCTGTGCACAGCATACATTCTAATGATATGCGCATAGCCATTATGCAGCAGTTGTAAATATTTATACCTGAAAAAGACAGATATACCTCATTAAGCTATGCTGAACTTAGAGGGCAAAGGACGAATGAGTTTTCATATCAATAATGTAATGATTGTGGGTTTCTGCATTGATATTCTGCTGTGTTAACACTGCTGACAAAAGGAAAGCTTACAGATGAATGGGATTATGTCTTTTTGTGTACTGGAATAAGCATTATTGGATAGTAATTCAATTCTGACACGGATTACAAATTTCTCATTCCTGCTCTATTAGTTGTTATAATTTCCTCCAAGCAGAGTCTCTAGTCCCTACTAAAAGTGAAAACTAGATACTCGTAAAGACCCACACCAAAATAAAATACAACCAAATTCTTACATTCTCTGTTTAATACTGTACTTACACAGTCACCGTAAAACATGTCAAATGTACACCACAGTCTCTTACCACATACGCAGTGTGTGAGTGTGCATGCATGTGGTTGGGTTTGGTCCCCTCATCAATCACATCTGATACTTGCTCTCATTTGTACATTTGATATTTGTTTGCTTATTGCCTTTCCTGTTATTGTTGCTGTGGTTTGATACATTTGCTGACAGCTCTTATTTTCATTATAAGTCATCAATTAATAAAGAGAAATCTAATTATTGTGACAAGGTGTCTAACGCAGGCCATGGGGATGAAAAATGAATTGTGACAGGGTGTGCTTCAAGCTGTCACATGCAGTGGTGAATTCTCACCGGCCTTTCCTTAAAGCCCCACCCAGTGCATGGCTTTGTAGTTTGTATTCCAAAACATATGTTCATATAGCAGCTGCTCTGTGTCACCAAGTTCATCTTCAGTGGCGAAAAAGGAAAGTGTGTTATTTTATGTGTAAACATGGTAACAATTTATAGCTTTTTTATATTATTTAATATAAATATTTAGTATTAGTATTGTATTACATCGGTATCCGGTCGTTAAGTGATGACGTGACGAATCCTACTTCCAGGCCTAAAGTAGTCTGCGTTTAATATGGCTTTTGTGTTGTTAGCATGGTTAATGTTATGTATTTTCTTCTGTTTGATCTCAAAAAGCTCCTAAAACAGTCAGTGATCACTGTTGACCTCCCTCGGCTTTTATTACCGCTAATCATTTATTTAAGCTCAGTTTTTAAAACCTTAGGATGTAACTACAGCCCAGCCCATGCAGCAGTATATGAATGACTAACCTCGTATTGTGAATGGATTATCTCAGTTGTTCTACTGGCTGAAGTTTGGTCCTTTTACAGCATCCTGCCATGCGATTACATTTGTTCCTGACCACCGAGAACACTCACGTTAACTTTTATCGAGTGGAAAAAAAGTTAGCTTGTTTATATTATGCTAACATAGCTGTGACGCTAGCGGTCACGTAGTACATCATTATATACCAGCTAGCCAAACTTCAGTAATCCTACAAACGTCACTGCTGTTTAGTTTTCTGTCTTCATTTTTGTTGGAAGTGATAACAGAGCTGTACGTTTTAATTTGTTTCCAAAACCCTGCAGTCAGGACATGCTATATTGTATTTAGATAGAAGCTAGCGAGCTAACTCCCTGCTAACTTCTAACTCCGTTAAATGTCATAAATTCAGTTTTCATGGATGCCTGGATGTTAAACTCAATTGTTACACCTGGTAGAGCAGAACGCTGATCATTTTATTAAAGATGAAAGACTTTAGACAGTTTTTCAACTCTCAGCAATGCCATAGTGATCGTTTGATATGTGGACCTGCAGCGGAGTTTAGGCCCAGACACGGCTAGTGACGTCAGACTTTACGACCGGATAAGAAAAGTTTAAGTGGCAAAATGGAGGATAGAAAACAAACAGAGACTTTATGCATTTGCTGTTTCAAGACTTTCAAGACTTGTGTTGTTTCAAGGCCCTTATATTTCATATGATAAAAAAAGCCACCAAACTCTTATTGTCATGACTTTTCTTTGCACTCTTATTTCAAAAAGCATTTCTTTCAAGTCTTATTTTCATTGTTCATATAGTGCCAGTGGATATAATGTCAAGAGCTATGCCTTACATCAGATTTTTCTTTTGGTGTAAGTACATTTTTATTTCCAATGCATGTAAAAAAAAAGTTCTTTACACTAATTACACTAAATAGGGTCCTAAAATACTGATGCTACATTTGTTGACAATGTTTATATAATATCACCTAACAACAACCAATCCTCCAATCATGGGTGGAGTTTGAGCACAAGCTAGTGTACCGCTATACTCTTAATTCAAGACTGGATAAATGTATGGAATGTAGCATCAGGATGGGCATTTGACATGAAATCATTGCAAAACAAATGTGAATGAGGTACTGGGTTAGTCAGGGTTGACAATGATCACCAATGGTGCTGTTGGTGGAAAATGGTGTGAGAGGAGGAAAGGGAGGAGAGTAGGGCTGGGCGATATGGCCTAAAATCCATATCGCGGTATAATTTGAAGCATATGTGGTAACAATATATATCGCAGTATATTCTTTTCTTCTGTATAACGTATTTTCCACACTATAAGACACACTTCAAATCCTTTAATTTTCTCAAAAATCGAGAGTGTGCCTTATGAATTCTGGTTGTGCTTACTGACCTCTAACCGATTTTATGTGGTACATGGCGCTCAAAAATCTGTCACAAAATGTTTTAGTACGAAGACGCACCGCTTGATTGATTGTCGGAGCATTACGACTACCATAGTCAGGAGCCTCACAGAGTAATCCGGGTCCAAACTCTGCTTGAGATCCCAAACTCAAACAAACCAACAAATAAATTTAACAGAGTTAGAAGTTAGCAGGAAGTTAGCTCACTAGTTTCCACCTAAACATGATGTAGCGTGTTCTGACTGAGAGATTTCTGAAACTAATTAAAATGTACAGCTCTGCTACCACTTCCAACATAAATGAAGACAGAAAACTAAACAGCAGTGGCGTTTGCAGGGTTACTGAAGTTGGACTACCTGGTATATAATGTTGTTGCTAGCGACACAGCTATGTTAGCATAACATTAGCACAGTGAAGCTGGAGGATGAACGCCAACTTTTTTTCCACTCGATAAAAGTTAATGTGAGGGATTCTGGTGGTCAGGGACAAATGCAATCACATAGCAGGATGCTATACACGGGCCAAACTTCAGTCAGGAGAACAACTGAGATTATTCGTCCACAATCCAAGGTTAGTTATTTATATACTGCAACAACATGGGAACAGAACAGCTGCGAGAGAATTCAACATTAATGAATCAATGTTACGGAAGTGGAGGACGCGCAGTTTTTGGCTTTCCCCATATTTCAAAAGTGCTTCATCTCTTTGCTATGACTGTCGCCCGGCATAATTTGCAGATGATAATGGTTGTAGCCACTGCGATGCTTTCAACCAAAACAGGCGCAGCTTGATGACATCATCAACATGCGGTATCGCGATAGAGCGGTATAGTCAAAATCTCTATCGTTGGCCAAATTTATATCGTTTCTATCGTATATCGTTTATATCGCCCACCCCTAGAGGAGAGCGGTGGTGAGACGAGCCACTTTAAATGTAAAGACTATGATTGGTAAAAGGAGAGAAAGGAGCTAACAATCACCACCTCCTACTTTGAGGAGGTGGTGATTGTTAAACATAAGAGAGACATTTGCTTTGAGTGTTGATGGAGAAGTATTATGAAGGTCAAAAGGAGTTGCACTGTGTTTTTGTGGATCTAGCACAAGCATATGGGGTGCCAAGAGAAGAACTTCGGTACTGTATGACGAAGTCAGGAGTGGCAGAGAAATATCTGAGGCTGGCGGAGGAGATGTATGAGGATAGTGAGACAGTGGCAAGGTGCGACATGACAGATGACAAGGTGGGGATGGATTACATCAGGGATTGGCTCTGAGCCCTTTCTTGCTTGCAATAATGATGGACGGGTAGACAGATGAGGTCAGGCAGAAGTCTCTATGGCCTTCAATATTTGCTGATGACATCGTGATCTGTAGTGAGGGTAGATATTAAGCGGAAGAGAGCCTGACAAGGTGGAGGTATGCTCTGGAGAGAAGAAAAATGAAAATCAGTAGAACCAAGACAAAATACATGTGCAAAATACATACAAGGAGTAGTGATATTGAAGGTAGATGAATTTAAATACCCAGAGGAGTGGGTGGAGATGACTGTCAGGGGTGATTTGTGACAGAATGATAGCAGGAGTAAAAGAGGAGGTTTACAAGATAGCAGTGAGACCTATTTTGATGTATGGTTTGGAGACAGTGGCACTGACAAAAAGGCAGAAATTGGAACTGGAGGTGGCAGAATTAAAGATGTTAAGATTTTCACCAGGAAGGAATGGATTATAAATTAGCACATCATAGGGACAGCTCAGATTAAGCAGTTTGGAGACAAAGTTAGAGAGGCGAGGCTGAGATGATTTGGACATGTGCAGAGAAGGGATGGTGGATAAACTGGACAAAGGATGTTGAAGATCTAGCTGTCAAGTAGGAGGAAAAGAGGAAGAACTCAGAGGAGGTTTATGGATGTAGTCATGGAGGATATTCAGAATTCTGGTGTGACAGAAGAGGATACTAGGAATAGGGTGAAAAGGAGACAGATAATTTGCTGTGGTGACCTCTAAAGAAGTGAAAGAAGAAGATATTTTCTAACACTAGCCCTGGAATATACTCATTAGCTCTGTTTTGCCTTTGTCTGGGAGTCTGTTGTTTCTTAACAATGTTACTGTGCTGTAAGCTCTTTCCTGTTTATCTCCACTTTGGTGCAGGGATCATTGTGGTGTCTGTGGCTGTATCCCATAAGTGTCTTGGCTCCTCTTCACAGCACAGCTTGTGCACACATTTCGTTGCTCATAACACAAGTTTTAGACCCATCCACAAGTCTGTCTATACAGCGCACTAAACAACAAGATGCAGCTCCTGATTAAGGGAATTTATGTAAGGTATTTCTTTTTCAAATATCCTGCAAGATATTCTGAAAACCATCTTGACTGAAAGATGTGACAGAGGCTCCATTATGAATTTATTACTTTGTCTGCGCCCGGTCCTGCTTTTGACCTCTTTGAATGTTTTAGAGACAAATCGAATGAGTACTGAAAGATTATATTTATTATTGTTGTGGAAGAATTTTCTGAAATTGATAAATGAAACTGTATGTGTGTGTGTGTGTAAGAGCGTCTGTGTGTGTGCGTCTGTGCATGTGTGTGAGAGAATGTGTGTGTGGTGAAATAATATTGTGTAAAACATTATCATTATCCTATGAGAGAGCACAGCTCTGTGTTTAGACAGAGCGGTGAAGTGTGTCTAATATGATTACATGACATTCCTCACATTTCGTACTGGGCCCAGAGGCCTTTGTTTGCCCTGATGTTGACCTCCCTTTCCTCACATGCCCTGGCTGTGACTCTTCCATGGCTCAGTTGCCTTGTCCTATGTACTAATTCTCCAACGAAATTCACATTTTCCCCTCCCACTCATGCATCATGTTGCATCTATCTCTTTTTATCCCTATTGCTTAGCTCTGTCCTCTCTTGTTTCATCTTGCCTTATCCTGCCAATCTCATGTCCTTGTTATCCCCCCGCTCTCTCCTGCAAACTCCCTTTCTATTCTGCTTCCTCCTCCACCCTCCCTTTCCTGTCAATCCTCCCTCTCTTCTTCTTCTCTGGAGGTCAGCTATGATGCAGGGCCAGAGAGCTCGGCCGTGTTTAATTACATTAATAAAACACCCTATGTGGTACAATGACCTCGCACCCAACAGCACCCCCTCCCTTGCAATCCTCAGCTCTACCCGTTTCTTTCCCCCTGTTGTTCAGCAGGCTTGGGTCTGTTGAGACTCCCTGCAGGCCCAGTCCAGTTGGTGCCAGGTTGCATTTCATGGCTGATTGAGAGGCATGTGTTTCTCCCTCTATAGCATTGGTTCCACCCCCCAATCTCCAGCGGTCCCCGACATGCTCACTTCACTGGAGGTCATGTCAGAGACTTCTCCCTCCCTCCCTGACCTGCTGTAGGTAGAGCATGCAGAGGAGTGCGTGCTGGCAAAACGAGACCTCTCCTCAAACAGCTGTAATGAGGGACATGCCCTCTGGACAAGCTCCTTAGAGGTGTAAACCATGCAGGTCACTCTCATGCAAATTTCCTATGGAGCCTCCTCTTACTCACAGTTTATAAGTAGGAAAGTCCACATGCTTCCCTCTGCATATAAGAAATTCCCCTGAAATTACCGTTTGAAAAGGAAATTATTGGCATATGCCAGGTTTTAGTTCACATTGCATTGGTAGAGGTTATGTGATCCTTGGATCATAATGCCTCCCATGTGAGAAGACAGTCATCATAGGCCAATGAATTATGGCCAAAGCAGGGTGGCATGGTGGTTACATGCAGCAGTAACTTACTCTTATTGCCTGCAACCAATGATGACAGTTCCCATAGCCAACAGGTCGAGCGATGCAATATGCATAGGATTCATGCAAATGAAGAAATGCCTGAAACACATGTCAGAAATATCGCTGCCAGTGGGTAACAACCTTGTATCTTTAAAAAGCAGCCTTATTTTCATGCTAGCAATCATGCATCCTTATTGTAGCCTGAATAGATAGTGTGAGCCTTGGGGTCTTGGCACCTCCTATAAAGAACAATATAAACCGACAGCTCAGGTAGAAATCTGAAAATTACTAGTTGGTGGGTTGGTGGGCTTCTTGCAACAGCAAGTATCTAATCTCCTACAGCTACCTTCATGATTTTCATGAATAGTCAACAGCCTCACCATAAAAAAGTAGCATCATCTTTTCCAAAAACATTACAGCCTAATGTAGACACATAACTTACATTTCCTCCACAATAGGAATTCCTATCCTTGTGTGGAGCGTTGTGCTCTTTTGGCTATGCCATTTATGTGCCATATTTTTCCTCAGTGCATGTATGATGATACTGTAGTGCCATTGTGGCATGTTGTTGCCAATATATTATGGGCTAATGGCAAAACCACAGGGGCACTCTGGCACCCTAATGGCTTTGATGGTTGATGCTTTCAGTTAGATTGTGAGAGCAAAAAGTAGTTAAAAGCATTATATGCTGTGGGCATTGCTAGTCTTTTCAGTGTCAGAGAGCTGTTTTTCTTTCTGCAGCCGTTTCTGTTCTCAAGAACAGCATTGATCCAAAAGAAGGGACACAAAATCTGTGAACAAACCATGTTGCTCATTTCTATCTGATAAAGAAAAACCCATCCAAATGATAATGACCTTTGTGTCAGCTTTTAAATCTCTTCCTAAAATATGTTTCAAAACGGCTTTTTATTTGTTTTTACCTGCCTTATTCTTACTATAAATATGTATTTTCCTGATTTCTAATACCTTTTTTCAATCTGCAACTGGCATATTTATTGTTTCTCCTTGTGACTTTGAATTATTATTTGTTCACAGACACGCATTTACTGTTTTTAATAGCTATAGCAATACTTTTTATTATTATTATTATAATTATTTCATATATTCTCTCTTGCATTGCTCTCCTCCCTTTGTTCTACTTCATACACTCTTCAATGTCTGCTTTGTTATTTGTTTGGAGGGTTTTCATTAGATTCCCCGACTAGCAATTAGTGTTCCTCTCCAAAGCGAAGGCAGAACAGTGGCACTCAGTGCCCCATCTCTTTATTGCATGGTTAAGTACCCTTCAGACTCACATGGTTATTAATAACATCATTGTTAAATCATACAAAAAAGCACTGCAGCTAACTAGGTTACCACACTGTTTACTTTGCCTGAAAACATCAGGTTAAACAAATTTACCTTTCGCTCTCGCTGTCCTCGCTCTCCTTGCTTCTCTTTCCCCAGTTCGAATGTGGGCACAAAGAGAAGCAGAGAGAGGAAAGTTAATTAGATAGAAGTCCAAGGAGGGGGGGGACCTGGTAATGGAAAGGGGCTGTATGGAAACAGATGGCCCAGAATTTATTAACTTGCAGGAGCGCTTCGAGGAAGCCACTGCGACCAGACATTAGGCCAGTCACTGTCTGGGTGGGGGCTAGCAGGCGGCTGGATACAGGTAGAGGCTGTCAGAGCCCAAAAATAGAAAGCAGATTTATCTCTGGATTGTTGCAAATGATCCATCAGAGGAGAACAATGGATTCAATCTTGTTCTCTGGCTGACGGAGTTACCTAATACCTTTGAAATCATTATGCAAAAACGTAACTAAATAGCAATAAAAAATAAAAAGGGTTACCTGAAACATTTTCTTTTTCTTAGTTATCTAATACAACTCCATCCCATAGCTTTCATTATTATGATGCTGTAATAGCATTTTTCATAGCATTACAAATCACACTGATACTTCTATCTTCTACATATTGCACAAACCACGAATGATCCACAACCACCGTCCTTACCTGCACCCATTTTGGTTTGGATATTTACTGAACATTATTGCAGTTTCATAGGCTCAGAAATGCAGGCAAAGAAAAGGGAAAACTCCTGTATGAATGGATGACATAAATTAAGGAAAAAATATATCTATTCAAAATGAATTGCAACTGCAAACTACTACAGAGTACAAATCAACTTGTTTACAGATTAATGAATATCAGCTGTTAACTGTATCCATTCAAGAAACATAATTGTAAATAAATGTTATTTGTAATGTAGTTTTAGCCTAAGGTTAACATTAACTGATTCGTTTATGGAGCACTCCATGGAGCAATTTGTCTCTAATATTCCGCTGAAGCAAATTTCTTCAAGATGAGAAGTAAAAAAAACAACAAAAAAACAATAAGTAATTCAGAAACACGGTATAGCAAATAGAGTTATATAATAAACCACTATAGTTCTGCAGGGCAGTCTTCATCTGGGTTGCAGCATATTAAAGAAAACATTTATGAAAATGTTTCATAAAGAGCAACATATATAAAAAGTTTACTAGCTGAAACATCTCCCAGTTGGACCATTATTTGTACTCTTTGCCAGCGCACTTATGAGTTGTTCAATGTACAACCTTGAGTGCTTGGAGACACAAAAAACATCCTTTAGATGGCAAAACAAACATATCCTGTCCTCCCAGCACAATAAACAGCATTATATTGGATGGAAACATACTACTGGGAACGAAACATTCTTAGAAAATAAGTAGAAAACAACAATATTATATTGAGCCCCTGAGGTCCTCAGACATCTTAAGAGAGGAGGGCTTCTGTTCTGCCACATACTCAAGCTGCTGTGTGAATCATATAGAGACTCACACATGTATGGACACACACTCAAATGAAAACTGTGCCTTCAATATATGTACCGCATTGAAAGGGATTCAGCACAAGCAAAGGAGCAAGGATAGTTACAGGTGCAGAAAATACTCAAAGAATATTGTGTTCCTTTATGTTATTACTATTAATCATTTTCTAATGTCTCTCTACCTTTTACAGAAAACACACAGCGCAAAATTTTGTGTATTCTTTTTTAAACTGTAAACTAAAATATGCACATTCCTTATCAAACTGTCTCTTTGGCATATGTGCTTGCTTGTGTATACGCTGTGTTTCCCATTTCTGGGCTAAAATACCAGAAAGGAACCTCCGACGGTTTTAGGAGTTGTGAGGAGATGTAGGAGTTTTGATGTGTTGAGCCAAAGCTCTAAAGGCAGTGCTGCCGAAATCAAACAGCTTGCACAACACAGTGCTAAAAGC
Organism: Rhamphochromis sp. 'chilingali'; assembly: GCF_963969265.1. Classification (NCBI taxonomy): domain Eukaryota; kingdom Metazoa; phylum Chordata; class Actinopteri; order Cichliformes; family Cichlidae; genus Rhamphochromis; species Rhamphochromis sp. 'chilingali'. The sequence goes on from NC_137933.1 coordinate 32,488,701, forward strand.
TAATGAAAAATCGATTTAGTAGGGAAAGTGTTACTTTATTTCAGTCTCTCCAAAGCAGCGTGATGGAAGGCAACATGTGCGACATAACAGCTTGTGAACTAGTTGTGTAGGCTCTCTGAAGCAACACTGTTTGTGAGTCAGCGGCAAGAGCTTCAAATGCCACACCGTTGATCCTGCCGGGCCTCAACCAAAATAAAAATAGACTGTGATGGCAACTCTGCTGTGACATAAAGACGCCCATTAAAAATGTGTGTTTCTCATGCTGCCAAGGGCGCTCCAGCTCACCTCAAGCTGTTGAAAAAGCCTACAGCAGAAAAAAAAAACAGCTAACCACTTTGATCAAACTCTGGATACTGCATATAACAGGAATTAGGGCTGTGCGATATGACCAAAATCTCATATCCCGATATAAGAATTCTATCGTCCGATAACGATATAAATCACAAAAATGTAACATTTTCTGTAAATTCTGTGAATCTCGGGCAGCTCATCTTGCGGGAAGTGTTTCCAGCTGCGCGTCATGTAGCTGGAGTCGAGTGTTTTAACCGATGTATGAAACTATACATTTTTAGACATAAGTTGTAACGGCCGCCGTTTTCTTTGTGAGTATTTATTACACGGCGTGCTGCGGGGAAAAGCCTGTTCTAACGTTTGAGTCTAAGGTTTATTTTTTAGCACCTGGCGGCTCTTTTTTAATTCTCATCCGTAAATAATCTGCTCTTTCACGTGATTCAGTTTATTTTGAAAAGTCTCAACAGGATCTTGAGCTTTATTGTGAAAGGTTTATGTGGAACATAAACAAGCGGACACGCGATGCTGTTACCGTCGTTGTTGCTAACCACAACGCATAAAAACAGGCGCTAGTCCCTCTGTAGTGTGGTTATATTAAATTTAAGAGAAAGAGAGAACTTTAAGAAATGAATATAGCCACTACAGTGACCATCAAAACGATGAAAAAATATTGCACAAACGATAGCGTAAAATGAAACGATAGACGTTTTTATATCGTCATCCGATATATATCATTATATCGAACAGCCCTTACAGGAATACAATTATTTTTGCTAATATAAGCTAAAACAGCTAACACGTTTCCACATCTGCCACATGTGATGGAAAAGGAGTGCAGACTATTGGTGCAAGGTGCAGAAATGAACTTGAGAATGGATGACTGCCGTGTAAACTTCCCTGTGCTCTTTCTGTCGAGTCACACAATGTGAAGGTCCTTGTCTGACTCCAAGGAATGTAGGATTGACTTGAATTTGCATGTCTGCATGGGTAACTCTGTGGGAATTAAAGGGCATGATGCCATGCAGTGAGGGTTGGTTGCAAATGTATTAGAGGTACTGAGACTAGGGTAGAGCCAGAAAGGTGAATGGGGGTGGTAAGAGCAGAGGTGCAGATATACAAGATGAAACCAAAGAGATGCCGGTCAACCATAAAGAAAAAAGACTACAAACTAATTTAAAAAAGACTTTGTTATATAAGATGACAACAAAAAATACACATATAGACAAGTTGTGTTATTGCATAGTCTGTCCACAGATGTGGGTTATGTATTATGTTACTATGTAGTTTCAATTAAAATATGTGGTTGTTTTTTCACTTTTTTATGGAAAACATAAAAATTTAAATATGAATAACTGTTGTATTTCTACCTTATTACATGCTGGTTTATGTGTATAACTGTATGTGCGGCTTTACTTTTATGATGACTTTGTACTGACTTTGTTATGTGCACAACCACTGACTAAGCACAATAGTCCAACTTACCAGCTGCACACTGGTCTCATCATCACTGATAGCGAAACTGCCTAACAGATGTGGGTGACCTCAGAGGAGCGAGTACCTCACCCAACTGTAAGGGAGAGTATACCTCTGTCATTTCTGTCCCGTATTTAGCGTAATCTTATTTATTTCTTGGCAAACAAATATTTTGAGAATTTTGCATTCTGTTCTCTAAAACAGACTTTCTTTCTTTCTTTCTTTCTTTCTTTCTTTCTTTCTTTCTTTCTTTCTTTCTTTCTTTTGGTTATACATAAAGTATGATGTGTCTCTGTGACTTATAGATGTCTCTGCAACGAACCTCCAATGGAACTTCATACTAAATTGCATATTCTTGCAGTCTACATTTATTAATAATAATATTATTGTTAGTGCGAATTGTATATTTTTGCCATTGAAGTGTGAGGACAGGCCCTTTAATGGCATATTACTAAACTAATCATTCAGTTGTGCTTTCTCACAATTATTATTATTTTTATTGTGTCATGATGATTATGAACAGATGACTACCAGTAATTTCCATCATGTTAATGGCGTCCATGCTCCAAGTGGCCCTTCCCGAGCTAGGTATTAAAGAAAAAGTTGATTCAAAATCCAAGGACACTGCAGCACATCAACACTCTTATTTTATATATACAAAAACATCTGTCAACGCATGCTACTGCAAATTGAAACAGCAATTTCGCTCTGATGTTTTCAGACACTGATGACATTGTGCTGATGTTATTGTTGGTAATGACAAGCACAGAGGGGTGTTTATTTTAAAGGCACTTATGACTACAGCTTTGAAAAGTCTTCTCTTTGCAAGCTGGTGAAATAACAATAACTTTTATAGTCTGTAGTCATTATGTTGTCTTTGCCTTGTCAATAAAAGAGAGACATTTTTAATCTTCAGGTGTCTATTTAGTCAAGTAAAGGTCATTCTTAGCATGATTACCGGGACCACTCAATATATTTGGAATTATTCTAGTCTATGAATTATTAACGAGCACATGTCCACATTCATGAAACACTAGACAAGGAAAGGAACATGTTCAGAGTACATGTTCATTTTTTACTTGCTGAGACTTAATAGAGAAGACCACTTTAATGTTTGTATATGTAGCTGGAGCTGGCGCCCTCTTTTCTTAAGTTTGCACAAAGACTACTAAGGGAGAAAAAAATAGCCTGGCTTTTTCTGAAGGTAAACTCTCTCGGCAAGCCTTATAAAACTTGCTAATTAACATGCACTTACTCGTTTGTTAATAGAAAACATGACAAATCGTAGTTGGGAAAAAATAGCCTGATGCATAACCCCCGTAAAACCGCAACATGTTGTGTTTACACTTTCTGATTTCTGTGCCGATTAAGTATTAAGCGAATGAGATATACTGTTTTAATTAGTGAGCAGATTTTGTTACCTTTGGTGAGAGCCAGGGTAGCTGTCTCGTGCTATTCCACAGGAGCGGTGTTGGTCTCACGACAGAGCTATCTACGACACTGTTCTCTTTTATAACGTTGGTTATAATTTAAAATAAGTTCTTTTTGATTTTCCAAGTTCTAACTATTATTGATTATTGTCTTGTTTAAAAGTCTTCTCTGCTGAGGGACCATGGGGGTAGCTTGAATACCAAAAACTGAAATCTTAGCCATATCCAGAGTCTTGCGTCAAACAGATTCCATCATTACCTAATATCATCTCCTCCACTCTAATTCTGCTAAAGTACAGTCTTTGTCTGGTAAGTGCAATGTAATGGTACTACAACTGTCTCCTGGATACTGAAACATGTATTCCTTTCTATAGTCGCAAGCAATTATTTTTCTTTCTTTCTTTTTTGGTGCACTGTGTTTAATTTTTTTTTTAAGATAAAACAACTGAGTCAACTTACCAAGTAAGGCCATGAAACAGTCCCAGCTCTGCATGGCTTTGAAAATGGCTTTGATACATTTTACATCAAAAAGACAGACTACAATGATATAATAAACATCTAACACATTATCACAATTTCCACTGAAGTTTTCTTTTTTTGTTTTTTGTTTTTTGTTTAAATGCCATTATAAACACACTAACTCTGAACGTTATATGAACTTCTGTTACAGATAATGTGCTCAAACAGCCTTAGGTACTGTTCTTTAAAATCCATATCAGGAATATCTAGCTTGACAGATAAGTGACATCAGTTTTGGAACAACAGCCTGAGGGAAGGGGAGTGAGAGGAGAGGGTGAGTGTGCATGTAGGCACAGTCTCACAAACCACACTGGCAGCATATTAACACCACTGAGTTGCATAGCTCTCAATTTACTGGTCGATCTACGTCCCTACCCTCACCTATGGCCACGAGCTGTGGGTAGTGACCGAAAGAACGAGATCGCGGATACAAGCGGCAGAAATGAGCTTCCTCCGAAGGGTGGCTGGCCTCTCCCTTAGAGATAGGGTGAGAAGTTCGGCCATCCGGGAGGGGCTCAGAGTAGAGCAGCTGCTCCTCCACATCGAAAGGAGCCAGCTGAGGTGGTTCGGGCATCTGACAAGGATGCCTCCTGGGCGCCTCCTGGGTGAGGTGTTCCAGGCATGTCCCACTGGGAGGAGGCCCCGCGGCAGACCCAGGACATGCTGGAGAGATTATATCTCTCGGCTGGCCTGGGAACTCCTTGGTGTTCCCCCGGATAAGCTGGAGGAGGTTGCAGGGGAGCGGGCGGTCTGGGCTTCTCTGCTTAGGCTGCTGCCCCCGCGACCTGGCCCCGGATAAAGCGGAAGAACAAGATGGATGGATGAATGGATGGATGGAGTTGCATAGTTGAATCACAGTTTTAGGACAGACTGGCAAATCAGACATAGTTAAAGATTGTAAGATGACCTCAATGGCCTCAAGTCTGTATCTGGCAAAACTTTTCATCTAGTCTGGGAGAACAGGTAAAGGTAAACTCACTTTCCACACATAACATACATAGTGATTCACTGTGAATGCCTAACAAAAAGCAAAATGCTGCATTTACATGCAATAGCAATGGAAGTGAAATCCATGTGACTGTACTCAGGGGAGGCCTGCACACAGCAATGTGGATTCATTAGCTGCCAGAAAGAAGATGACTCACAGTGGTCTCCCTGACCTCTTTCTTGTTTTTCTCTCATTTATTTCCTACCTTGCGTCACTAGTGAACTTAAACATGCAGCAAGATGCCTGCTTATCATTCCACGCTACATCAACAGCAGCACAAATGAAACACTGCCCATAAATGGAAAATAGACATGTAATTCACCTTTTCAAAATAAAAATGGGCAAAACTTAATTTAGCAAAAACATTGTTCAGGCTAGACCAACAATCACTTCGGCATTTTCCCTGCAGCACAGAAGCAAATGAACTGGCAAGAAATTGTGTTTTAAGAGAAAATTATGGCTTCTGAGTGAGTGGTTCTTTATCTTGCAGAGCCTGTGTGGGGAGAACAGTGAATCCCCCCCACCCACCCACCCACCCTCCACCACCCCGACTGCAGTTGAGGTTTGAGGCTGCTCTGGTATTACCATATACACTCACAGATTCGCACACACAAAAAAATACTGCCACACCTCATACTGGCTGTGCCATGAATATCAATGGTTGCTCTCCTTTTGGACTCACTCTACAAAACAGACAGTGAAAAATGTTCATGCATGACTACGTTCCACCTGGGCCACTCCATATATCCAGTTTAATGGGATAATGAACACGCAGTATAAAGGAATATTGCATGACACCAAGCTGTTATATACAATGCATGACTTATGTCACTGATTTGGCTCCTTCAAGGGACTATATTTTTGGTAGCTGTTTCAAGTGGTGTGCCAGTGACATTCCAACAAGTCACCTTGACAGTGGTGTGAATAATTTGGGTAATAAAAAGAAATGGCATTCACTCTGGTCTGGAAAATAGCAGTTGTACTGTGTGAAATACTCTGGGTAAATATTTTTTGCATTAGTCTGGAAATGATTTTGCTGACACGTTTGCAATGTTCACACCCCCCTTGATTCCAATTCTTGCTAGCCTGGTGAGGGGAAAAAAAAATCCTCGCTCATTTTTAATGGAAAATGCAGTTTCCATCCAGGAATAATAAGAAAATAATTTGAGTGAAAAGTGTTTCTTGGAGTGCAAGATCCTTGAGGGATTACTTTGTGTCTGCGTCGTTCATCCTCACTTCACAAACACAGCTGGAACTATTCTGACTGCTCTTTTGTCTGAAAGAAGAGCAATCGAGAGAGGTGCCCTGTGCAACCATCCAGGTGCTGAGCTTGGCACAGACAAGAAGAAGAACCCTGTCAACCTTTCTAATATGCTTGCCTGTCGTCAAACAAAGAGGATGCTTACACACAGGCATAATTGAAGAGATCATACAGTACCTGCATTTCCTCCTGCCAGGCAGTTTCCAAGTCTCCACAGCTGTGCAGTCAAACTATCCCACAGAGAAATGACAAAAACAAGGAAACAAAAATCACAAAGCCAATAAGAAGCACTGAAGCTAAATTAGCTCTGTCTTTCTGGGAAACAATGGTCCTGATGGTACTGACAAGGGAGACCCATTGTGTTTTGATCCCCATTCACAGCAGAAAAAAAGAGAGAAAAACTGCATGATTTTTTAGATTGTCTAAAAAGATGCAATTAAATAGAAAATAAATAGGTATCCATAACAAAGACAATGCAGTACCAGATGTTAGTGTTGCTCTCAGAATACCACTATCCCTAAAGACCACTCACTCTGACAGACATCAGGGCTGAACAAACACACACACACACACACAAAGCAAACAGCACATAATCCATCAAAGCTGACTTCTCTACCACCTAGTGACCAAAAAAGTTCACTGGCTACGTTGTGGCACTTCCCACTGGGATGACCCCCTGCAAATATATGCTCTTATCATGCTGTAATATGACTTATTTACAGGGGTGACCACCTTGTTTTCTATTTTTGATAGATAACACTGTTCCTCTAGTACCACAAACACTAAGCAACTCACTGAAAAGGCATTTAAATGTCAAATTTGCGTCAGTATCAGAGAGAAAGTAACTGGTCAGTTCGTTTGTTTGTCATGAGAGATTTTTCTTGATTTTCTCTACAATATTGTTTTTCATTTTTATTTATTTATTCATTTTTAGAAAGAGGGGAAATACATATTAATGAACATTTTAACAAATGTAAATATGCCAGATTATAGCCTTGGGCTAAAAATCAATGTAAAGATAGCAATAGATAGATAGATAGATAGATAGATAGATAGATAGATAGATAGATAGATAGATAGATAGATAGATAGATAGATAGATAGATAGATAGATAGATAGATAGATAGATAGATAGATAGATAGATAGATAGATAGATAGATAGATAGATAGATAGATAGAGCAATGAAAATGTTAAATTTTGTGAAGATCCATTATTGTACTAATTAGCAGAAGCAGCAGTACAAAGAAATCTTTATTATTTAACGACATATTTTTAGTACCCAATTAATTCTGACCTTACAGAGGTTAAGCATGTCTGGTGAATACACTTCAGTAAACATGCAGTTTTCAGGGATTTTATATTGGTCCCAAATGACTGGTTTTTTTCTTCCCAGAATTCAACAAGAGGAACAGAGGCCAGGGTCAGGTATAGAACTTCACCTCTTGAACTTATCAGATACAGTCAATGATTGATGCATGGCAGGATCTACATAAATGCCAGTTTGCATAATTAAGCATAATTATCTATATCAATATGGTCTTGACTGGCCTTGCATGAATTTCATATTCACATGTGCATCAATTATAGGTTTCACTATACAAAATACATGGCAAGTTATGAAACACTGCTCATGCACATGCTTATTTGCATGAAGAGGAAGGCTCTTGTATGGATAGTGGTGCTGAATGCATCATTCTCTGCATCGTGAATAGGCCTGAAAGGTTCGTAAAGGTTCATAGGACTTAGATAGAATGTATGGAGAATTTGTAGTGCAAACGTACTGTTAAAACTGTAGCTCCAATCTATTTCACGGTCTATGAATGGCAGCACTGGCTCAGCACCATGGACAGTGACAGACAGCGGCTTTAAATCCAGAGGTTTCAGCTAACATTATTTCAAACACTATTTTATTCTCTTCACCTTTTTTCTCGCTACCTCCTTGCCTTTATCTCAGTGAGAAAGAAAAATATGTTTTATTTTATTAAAACTCTTGTACCACGAAGGTTGTGGCAAACTTTTTAGTTATTCACTCAGACATTGCAGATGATTCTAACACCTGGAAAGCTACTAGTTTCTTTCAGAATCACCTTTTTATTAAATCAGCTATAGTTTCAAATCAAAGATAAATATGCCAAGAATCTGAAATTATCTAGTGAGCTTGCAGAGTATCTACTGCTATTTTGAAGAAAACAGTTTTAAAAAACAAACAAACAAACAAGCCAAAATGTCAAAACGCATATGAAGACTTGGAGCATAACTTGCGATGCCAATTTAGTAATCTAAATTTTCAATATTTTATAGGTCCTTTTTTTTAATTAAGAGGGTGAAATCTTGAAAGAATTTGTCTTAGAAAAAAAATACTGAAGTGTCCACAAACACTATACTAAATGTAATTCTTCATCTGGGTAAAATCTCAAAGCCTCCAGGGTCATTCTAAGTTAAATGACCTTGCACTAAGTTTTTCAGATTTCTGCATGATTGTAGACTTATGACTGTATTGCGTATTAAAATGTGCAGTCATTGGTACTTCTATTTAAAGAACTCTACCAATACATATTGAACAGTAGACTAGTAGACCAAAGCATAGATATGAGCTTTTATGTATCCCACCCGTGTTGTTTTTCTGCTTCACCAGTAGAATTCACCGGGTGTCCCAGGCGTACAATAGTCCTTGTT